>NC_069501.1:365458708-365820168 GCF_027579735.1 Bombina bombina | reverse complement strand
TTCTTCAGGGGGTTCCGTTTGAACCCTTACATTCCGTTGATATTAAGTTATTATCTTGGAAAGTTTTGTTTTTGGTTGCAATTTCTTCTGCTAGAAGAGTTTCAGAATTATCTGCTCTGCAGTGTTCTCCTCCTTATCTGGTGTTCCATGCAGATAAGGTGGTTTTACGTACTAAACCTGGTTTTCTTCCGAAAGTTGTTTCTAACAAAAACATTAACCAGGAGATAGTCGTGCCTTCTTTGTGTCCGAATCCAGTTTCAAAGAAGGAACGTTTGCATAATTTGGATGTTGTTCGTGCTCTAAAATTCTATTTAGATGCTACAAAGGATTTTAGACAAACATCTTCCTTGTTTGTTGTTTATTCTGGTAAAAGGAGAGATCAAAAAGCAACTTCTACCTCTCTCTCTTTTTGGATTAAAAGCATCATCAGATTGGCTTATGAGACTGCCGGACGGCAGCCTCCTGAAAGAATCACAGCTCATTCCACTAGGGCTGTGGCTTCCACATGGGCCTTCAAGAACGAGGCTTCTGTTGATCAGATATGTAAGGCAGCGACTTGGTCTTCACTGCACACTTTTACTAAATTTTACAAGTTTGATACTTTTGCTTCTTCTGAGGCTATTTTTGGGAGAAAGGTTTTGCAAGCCGTGGTGCCTTCCATCTAGGTGACCTGATTTGCTCCCTCCCTTCATCCGTGTCCTAAAGCTTTGGTATTGGTTCCCACAAGTAAGGATGACGCCGTGGACCGGACACACCGATGTTGGAGAAAACAGAATTTATGTTTACCTGATAAATTACTTTCTCCAACGGTGTGTCCGGTCCACGGCCCGCCCTGGTTTTTTAATCAGGTCTGATAATTTATTTTCTTTAACTACAGTCACCACGGTATCATATGGTTTCTCCTATGCAAATATTCCTCCTTTACGTCGGTCGAATGACTGGGGAAGGCGGAGCCTAGGAGGGATCATGTGACCAGCTTTGCTGGGCTCTTTGCCATTTCCTGTTGGGGAGGAGAATATCCCACAAGTAAGGATGACGCCGTGGACCGGACACACCGTTGGAGAAAGTAATTTATCAGGTAAACATAAATTCTGTTTTTCGCGCCATTATTGTGCAGTTTCTTTTAAGTACAGTGCATGCAGATGCATGTGAGAGGGTCTGGTGTCCACTGAAAAAGTTCCTAGAAGGCTTGAAATACCCCCCTGGGAGAGTTGAAGTCACAACAAAGGCTGTGGCTGGGACTGTAGTGGGGTTAAAATTGCAAACGGCTCCGGTTTCCACATTTTAAGGGTTAACAGCTTGAAAATGGGGGTGCAATACTTTGAATGCATTAAGACACTGTGGTGAAAATTTGGTAAAGATTGGATAATTCCTTCATAGTTTTTCACATATTCAGTAATAAAGTGTGCCCTGTTTAACATTTAAAGAGACAGTAACGGTTTTGTTTTAAAACGGTTTTTGTACTTTATTAACCAGTTTAAGCCTGTTTAACATGTCTGTACCTTCTGATAGATGATGTTCTGTATGTATGGAAGCCAATGTGCTTCCCCCTTCAAATATATGTGACGATTGTGCCATAGCGTCCAAACACAGTAAGGACAGTATTGTCACAAATAGTAAGGTTGCCCAGGATGATTCCTCAGATGAAGGAAGTAGAGATAGTTCTACATCTTCTCCTTCTGTGTCTATACCAGTTATGCCCGCGCAGGCGACCCCTAGTACTTCTAGCGCGCCAATGCTTGTTACTATGCAACAATTGACGGCAGTAATGGATAACTCCATAGCTAATATTTTATCCAAAATGCCAGCATTTCAGAGAAAGCGCGATTGCACTGTTTTAAACACTATAGAGCAGGAGGGCGCGGATGATAATTTTTCTGTCATACCCTCACACCAGTCTGAAGTGGCAGTGAGGGAGGGTTTCTCAGATGGAGAAATTTCTGATACAGGAAGAATTTCTCAGCAGGCAGAACCTGATGTTGTGACATTTAAATTTAAATCAGAGCATCTCTGCGCATTACTTAAGGAGGTGCTATCTACTCTGGATGATTGTGACAATCTGGTCATCCCAGAAAACTTGTGCAAGATGGACAAGTTCCTAGAGGTCCCGGTGCACCCTGATGCCTTTCCGATACCTAAACGGGTGGCGGACATAGTGAATAAGGAGTGGGAGAAGCCAGGCATACCTTTTGTCCCTCCTCCTATATTTAAGAAATTGTTCCCTATGGTCGACCCCAGGAAGGACATATGGCAAACAGTCCCTAAGGTCAAGGGGGCGGTTTCTACACTAGCCAAACGCACGACCATTCCCATTGAGGACAATTGTGCATTCAAAGATCCTATGGATAAAAAATTGGAGGGTTTGCTTAAAAATATTTTTGTACAGCAAGGTTACCTCCTTCAACCTATTTCGTGCATTATTCCTGTCACTACAGCGGCGTGATTCTGGTTCGAGGAACTGGAAAAGTCGCTCAGTAGGGAGACTCCGTATGAGGAAGTCATGGACAGAATTCACGCACTTAAGTTAGCTAATTCCTTTATTTTAGACGCCGCTTTGCAGTTAGCGAGATTAGCGGCGAAAAATTCAGGGTTTGCAATTGTGGCGCGCAGAGCGCTCTGGCTAAAGTCTTGGTCGGCGGATGTATCTTCCAAGACAAAATTGCTTAATATCCCTTTCAAAAGTAAGACCCTTTTTGGGCCAGAATTGAAAGAAATTATTTCAGACATCACTGGGGGAAAGGGCCATGCCCTCCCACAGGATAGGCCTTTCAAAGCTAAGAATAAGTCCAATTTTCGTTCCTTTCGCAATTTCAGGAACGGACCGGCTTCTAACTCGGCAGCCTCTAGACAAGAGGGTAAAGCTTCCCAGACTAAACCAGCTTGGAAACCAATGCAAGGCTGGAATAAGGGTAAACAGGCCAAGAAGCCTGCTGCTGCTACCAAGACAGCATGAAGGGGTAGCCCCCGATCCGGGACCGGATCTAGTAGGCGGCAGACTCTCTCTCTTTGCTCAGGCCTGGGAAAGAGATGTTCAGGATCCCTGGACACTAGAAATAGTCTCTCAGGGTTATCTTCTAGAATTCAAGGAACTACCCCCAAGGGGAAGGTTCCACATTTTTCACTTATCTTCAAACCAAATAAATAGACAGGCATTCTTACATTGTGTAGAAGACCTGTTAAAAATGGGAGTGATACACCCAGTTCCAACTGTGGAACAAGTTCAGGGGTTTTTACTCAAATCTGTTTGTAGTTCCCAAAAAAGAGGGAACTTTCAGACCAATTCTGGATTTAAAAATTCTAAACAAATTTCTCAGAGTTCCATCGTTCAAAATGGAAACCATTCGAACAATTTTACCTGCAATCCAGGAGGGTCAATATATGACTACCGTGGATTTAAAGGATGCGTATCTACATATTCCTATCCACAAAGATCATCATCAGTTCCTAAGGTTCGCCTTTCTGGACAAACATTATCAGTTCGTGGCTCTCCCATTCGGGCTAGCCACTGCTCCCAGAATTTTCACAAAGGTGCTCGGGTCCCTTCTAGCGGTTCTAAGACCAAGGGGCATTGCAGTGGCACCTTATCTGGACGACATTCTAATTCAAGCGTCGTCTCTTTCCAAGGCAAAGGCTCATACAGACATTGTTCTAGCCTTTCTCAGATCTCACGGGTGGAAGGGGAACGTAGAAAAGAGTTCCCTGTCTCCGTCGACAAGAGTTCCCTTTTTGGGAACAATAATAGATTCTTTTGAAATGAAGATCTTCCTGACAGAATTCAGAAAGTCAAAGCTTCTAAACGCTTGTCAAGTTCTTCTCTCTATTCTGCAGCCTTCCATAGCTCAGTGCATGGAAGTAGTAGGGTTGATGGTTGCAGCAATGGACATAGTTCTTTTTGCTCGAATTCATCTAAGACCATTACAACTGTGCATGCTCCAGTAGACAGGATCACCTGTCTCAGGGAATGAGTTTCTGCAGACTAAAGTGGGTCATT
This sequence comes from Bombina bombina, assembly GCF_027579735.1. Lineage (NCBI taxonomy): Eukaryota > Metazoa > Chordata > Amphibia > Anura > Bombinatoridae > Bombina > Bombina bombina. The sequence continues at coordinate 365,816,177 of NC_069501.1, read as the reverse complement.
GTCATGACCGACGCCAGTCTATCAGGCTGGGGCGCGGTCTGGGATTCCCTGAAAACTCAGGGTTTATGGTCTCAGGAAGAGTCTCTTCTCCCGATCAACATCCTGGAACTGAGAGCGATATTCAATGCTCTCCGGGCTTGGCCTCATCTAGCGAAGGCCGGATACTTAAGATTCCAGTCAGATAACATGATGACTGTAGCTTACATCAACCATCAGGGAGGAACAAGGAGTTCCTTGGCGATGAGAGAGGTATCCAAGATCATCAAATGGGCGGAGGATCACTCCTGCCACCTATCTGCAATCCACATCCCAGGAGTAGACAACTGGGAGGCGGATTATCTGAGTCGTCAGATTTTCTATCCGGGGGAGTGGGAACTCCACCCGGAGGTTTTTGCCCAGTTGACTCAATTATGGGGCATTCCAGACATGGATCTGATGGCGTCTCGTCAGAACTTCAAGGTTCCTTGCTACGGGTCCAGATCCAGGGATCCCAAGGCCACTCTAGTGGATGCATTAGTGGCGCCTTGGTCGTTCAACCTAGCTTATGCGTTTCCACCGTTCCCTCTCCTTCCCAGGCTTGTAGCCAGGATCAAACAGGAGAAGGCCTCAGTGATTCTGATAGCTCCTGCGTGGCCGCGCAGGACTTGGTATGCAGACCTGGTGAATATGTCATCTTTCCACCATGGAAGCTACCTTTGAGACAGGATCTTCTAGTACAAGGTCCATTTAAACATCCAAATGTAATTTCTCTGCAGCTGTCTGCTTGGAAATTGAACGTTTGATTTTATCCAAGCGTGGGTTTTCAGATTCAGTGATAGATACTCTGGTCCAAGCCAGAAAACCTGTGTCTAGAAAGATTTACCATAAAATATGGAAAAGATATATCTGTTGGTGTGAATCCAAGGGATTCTCCTGGAGTAAGATTAAAATTCCTAAGATCCTCTCCTTTCTCCAAGAAGGTTTGGATAAGGGATCGTCAGCGAGTTCTCTAAAAGGACAGATTTCTGCTTTATCTGTCTTGTTATACAAACGACTGGCAGCTGTGCCAGAGGTACAAGCTTTTGTACAGGCTTTGGTCAGAATCAAACCTGTTTACAGACCCCTGACTCCTCCTTGGAGTCTAAATTTAGTTATTTCAGTTCTTCAGGGGGTTCCGTTTGAACCCTTACATTCCATAGATATCAAGTTGCTATCTTGGAAAGTTCTGTTTTTGGTTGCTATTTCTTCTGCTAGAAGAGTTTCTGAATTATCTGCTTTGCAGTGTGATCCACCCTATCTGGTGTTCCATTCAGATAAGGTTATTTTGCGTACCAAGCCTGGTTTTCTTCCAAAAGTTGTTTCCAACAAGAATATTAACCAGGAAATAGTTGTTCCTTCTCTGTGCCCGAATCCAGTTTCAAAGAAGGAACGTTTGTTACACAATTTAGATGTAGTCCGTGCTTTAAAGTTCTATTTAGAAGCAACAAAGAATTTTAGACAAACATCATCCTTGTTTGTCGTTTACTCTGGTAAGAGGAGAGGACAAAAAGCTATTGCTACCTCTCTTTCTTTCTGGCTGAAAAGCATTATCCGATTGGCTTATGAGACTGCCGGACGGCAGCCTCCTGAACGAATCACAGCTCACTCCACTAGGGCTGTGGCTTCCACATGGGCCTTCAAGAACGAGGCTTCTGTTAATCAGATAGGTAAGGCAGCGACTTGGTCTTCTCTGCACACTTTTGCCAAATTTTACAAATTTGATATTTTTGCTTCTTCTGAGGCTGTTTTTGGGAGAAAGGTTTTGCAAGCCGTGGTGCCTTCTGTTTAGGTAACCTGATTTGCTCCCTCCCTTCATCCGTGTCCTAAAGCTTTGGTATTGGTTCCCACAAGTAATGGATGACGCCGTGGACCGGACACACCAATGTTGGAGAAAACAGAATTTATGCTTACCTGATAAATTACTTTCTCCAACGGTGTGTCCGGTCCACGGCCCGCCCTGGTTTTTTAATCAGGTTTGAAATTTTTTTCTTTTTCTTTATACACTACAGTCACCACGGCACCCTATAGTTTTCTCCTTTTTCTCCTAACTGTCGGTCGAATGACTGGGGGGCGGAGCCAGAGGGGGAGCTATATGGACAGCTCTTGCTGTGTGCTCTTCTTGCCTTTCCCTGTAGGGGAGGAGAATATTCCCACAAGTAATGGATGACGCCGTGGACCGGACACACCGTTGGAGAAAGTAATTTATCAGGTAAGCATAAATTCTGTTTTTGTATGTTTACTGTTCCTTTAATATTGGCTAAAATTTTAGCTTGGTGGTCAGTTAAATCAGCCGAGTGGTGCACCAATTAAAAAGCTCCTCTGGAGAACACTGAATACATAAATTAGTGAATATAGATAAAACTTGCAACATAAATCAATATTACTGTGGAATAAAACATTAAAACGTTTGTATTTTACCCACTCAGCCAACCATGAAATAGGCATACTAACCTTATGCACAAAAATATAATATTTGACTGATAGTCCTAGGAATTAGCCCTCACATTGTCAGTATCTGCACTCAGGGATGTGTACCGACTAAGGAAACAAGACAAAAAATACCCTTTTACGACTCTCAACCTGTATTGTTCAAGTCAGTTTATTTACCCAGCAGTCCCATATGTCCCAATATTTATCCATTCTGTCTTCATCTTTATTAACCAAATTGTTATTTTGTTTGTTTAATAAAATGTTAAAAATACAGTTGAATACATATGTTAAACTATAAAACGTGCACAAATTAAATGTTAATTTATGATTGCAATGACGTTTTTAGAGATTTAAAAGAATTATTTATCAAATTAACCAAATTATATAAAATTATTAATTGCACATTTGTTATGAATTCCTATTAATATCAAGTATAGAAAAAAGTTTAGAGGGACATGAAACCCAAACATTTTATTTTATAATTCAGAAAGAGTATAACATTTAAAAAACTTTCTCATTTATTTCTATCAAATTTACTTTGTTTTTTTAGTATCTTTTGTTACAAATCAGTTAGGTAGGCTCATGAGTGTGCATCTGCTTGGAACACTATTTGGCAGAAGTTTTGTAAGAATGTTTTAAACAATTTTATACATTTTTAAGAACACTAGATGGCAGTAGCAATTACACCATTTGCACACTACCTACTTAGGTAGCGATTCCACGTCAAATACAAATGCAGGTTGACTTTATTTTTCTAAAAATGCAGTAGTGCTTTCTATCACCCTTCTTAAACAAAACCCCAAAATGTGAGATTTTTTTTTAAAAAATGTTCTCCTGAGATATAGGTAATTACTTGTTGCAAGGGTAGCATAAAATATCTTTTCAGGGCAATTTTGGATTGTCCATAATTATCTTTTCTATACGAGCTTTACAGCTATACACAGTGTTATTGGAAAGCTTACCATCTGTTCTTTTTAGTTGAAATTCTTTTTTCTCTTGTTAAGTGTATCCAGTCCACGGATCATCCATTACTTGTGGGATATTCTCCTTTCCAACAGAAAGTTGCAAGAGGATCACCCACAGCAGAGCTGCTATATAGCTCCTCCCCTCACTGCCATACCCAGTCATTCTCTTGCAACTCTCAACAAAGATGGAGGTCGTAAGAGGACTGTGGTGTTTTATACTTAGTTTATGTCTTCAATCAAAAGTTTGTTATTTTTAAATGGTACCGGAGTGTACTGTTTATCTCAGGCAGTATTTAGAAGAAGAATCTGCCTGTGTTTTCTATGATCTTAGCAGAAGTAACTAAGATCCTTTGCTGTTCTCACATATTCTGAGGAGTGAGGTAACTTCAGAGGGGGAATAGTGTGCAGGTTTTCCTGTAATAAAGTATGTGCAGTCAAAATATTTTTCTAGGGATGGAATTTGCTAGAAAATGCTGCTGATACCGAAGTAATGTAAGTAAAGCCTTAAATGCAGTGATAGTGACTGGTATCAGGCTTATTAATAGAGATACATACTCTTATAAAAGTGTATTTTAAAATGTTTGCTGGCATGTTTAATCATTTTTTACATATGTTTGGTGATAAAACGTATTGGGGCCTAGTTTTTTCCACATGGCTGGCTTGAATTTTGCCTAGAAACAGTTCCCTGAGGCTTCCCACTGTTGTAATATGAGTGGGAGGGGCCTATTTTGGCGTTTTTTTGCACAGCAAAAATTACAGACACAGACATCCAGCTTCTTCCTGCATGATCCAGGACTTCTCTGAAGGGCTCAAAATTCTTCAAAAGTCGTATTGAGGGAGGTAAAAAGCCACAGTAGAGCTGTGGCAGTTGTTGTGACTGTTTAAAAAACGTTTTTGTCATTTGTTATTCCGTTTTTGGTATTAAGGGGTTAATCATCTATTTGCAAGTGGGTGCAATGCTCTGCTAACTTATTACATACACTGTAAAAATTTTGTTAGTGTAACTGCATTTTTTCACTGTTATTTCAAAATTTGGGAAAATTTGTGTTTCTTAAAGGCGCAGTAACGTTTTTTATATTGCTTGTAAACTTGTTTTAAAGTGTTTTCCAAGCTTGCTAGTCTCATTGCTAGTCTGTTTAAACATGTCTGACACAGAGGAACATACTTGTTCATTATGTTTGAAAGCCATGGTGGAGCCCCATAGGAGAGTGTGTACTAAATGTATTGATTTCACCTTAAACAGTAAAGATCAGTCTTTATCTATAAAAGAATTATCACCAGAGGGTTCTGTCGAGGGGGAAGTTATGCCGACTAACTCTCCCCACGTGTCAGACCCTTCGCCTCCCGCTCAGGGGACGCACGCTAATATGGCGCCAATTACATCAGGGACGCCCATAGCGATTACTCAGAGGTATTATCTAGATTGCCTGAATTAAGAGGCAAGCGCGATAGCTCTGGGGTTAGGAGAGATACAGAGCGCACAAATGCTGTTACAGCCATGTCTGATACTGCGTCACAGTATGCAGAACATGAGGACGGAGAGCTTCAGTCTGTGGGTGACATCTCTGACTCGGGGAAACCTGATTCAGAGATTTCTAATTTTAAATTTAAGCTTGAGAACCTCCGTGTATTGCTTGGGGAGGTATTAGCTGCTCTGAATGACTGTAACACAGTTGCAATTCCAGAGAAATTGTGTAGGCTGGATAGATACTATGCGGTGCCGGTCTGTACTGACGTTTTTCCTATACCTAAAAGGCTTACAGAAATTATTAGCAAGGAGTAGGATAGACCTGGTGTGCCCTTTTCCCCACCTCCTATATTTAGAAAAATGTTTCCAATAGACGCCACTACACAGGACTTATGGCAGACGGTCCCTAAGGTGGAGGGAGCAGTTTCTACTTTAGAAAAGCGTACCACTATCCCGGTTGAGGACAGTTGTGCTTTTTCAGATCCAATGGATAAAAAATTGGAGGGTTACCTTAAGAAAATGTTTATTCAACAAGGTTTTATTTTACAGCCCCTTGCATGCATTGCGCCTGTCACTGCTGCGGAGGCATTCTGGTTTGAGGCCCTGGAAGAGGCCATCCAGACAGCTCCATTGAATGAAATTATTGACAAGCTTAGAACGCTTAAGCTAGCTAACTCATTTGTTTCTGATGCCATTGTTCATTTGACTAAACTAACGGCTAAGAATTCCGGATTCGCCATCCAGGCGTGTAGGGCGCTATGGCTTAAATCCTGGTCAGCTGACGTGACTTCAAAGTCTAAATTACTCAACATTGCTTTCAAGGGGCAGACCTTATTCGGGCCTGGCTTGAAGGAAATTATTGCTGACATTACTGGAGGGAAGGGTCATACCCTTCCTCAGGACAGGACCAAATCAAAGGCCAAACAGTCTAATTTTCTTGCCTTTCGAAATTTCAAGGCAGGAGCAGCATCAACTTCCTCCGCTTCAAAACAAGAGGGAACTGTTGCTCATTCCAGACAGGCCTGGAAACCTAACCAGTCCTGGAACAAGGGCAAGCAGGCCAGAAAGCCTGCTGCTGCCCCCAAGACAGCATGAAGGAACGGCCCCCTATCCGGAAACGGATCTAGTGGGGGGCAGACTTTCTATCTTCGCCCAGGCGTGGGCAAGAGATGTTCAGGATCCCTGGGCGTTGTAGATCATATCTCAGGGATATCTTCTGGACTTCAAAGCTTCTCCTCCACAAGGTAGATTTCATCTTTCAAGGTTATCAGCAAACCAGATAAAGAAAGAGGCATTCCTAAGCTGTGTGCAAGACCTCCTAGTAATGGGAGTGATCCATCCAGTTCCGCGGACGGAACAAGGACAGGGATTTTATTCAAATCTGTTTGTGGTTCCCAAGAAAGAGGGAACCTTCAGACCAATCTTGGATCTAAAGATCTTAAACAAATTCCTCAGAGTTCCATCATTCAAAATGGAAACTATTCAGACCATCCTACCCATGATCCAAGAGGGTCAGTACATGACCACAATGGACTTAAAGGATGCCTACCTTCACATACCGATTCACAAAGATCATCATCGGTTCCTAAGGTTTGCCTTTCTAGACAGGCATTACCAATTTGTAGCTCTTCCCTTCGGGTTGGCCACTGCCCCGATAATTTTTACAAAGGTTCTGGGCTTCTGGCGGTTCTAAGACCGCGAGGCATAGCGGTGGCTCCGTATCTAGACGACATCCTGATACAGGCGTGAAGCTTTCAAATTGCCAAGTCTCATACAGAGATAGTTCTGACATTTCTGAGGTCGCGTGGGTGGAAAAGAGTTCTCTATCACCACTCACAAGAGTCTCCTTCCTAGGGACTCTTATAGATTCTGTAGAGATGAAAATTTACCTGACGGAGTCCAGGTTATCAAAACTTCTAAATGCTTGCCGTGTCCTTCATTCCATTCCACGCCCGTCAGTGGCTCAGTGCATGGAAGTAATCGGCTTAATGGTAGCGGCAATGGACATAGTGCCATTTGCGCGCCTGCATCTCAGACCGCTGCAATTATGCATGCTAAGTCAGTGGAATGGGGATTACTCAGATTTGTCCCCTCTACTAAATCTGGATCAAGAGACCAGAGATTCTCTTCTCTGGTGGCTTTCTCAGGTCCATCTGTCCAAGGGTATGACCTTTTGCAGGCCAGATTGGACGATTGTAACAACAGATGCCAGCCTTGTAGGTTGGGGCGCAGTCTGGAACTCCCTGAAGGCTCAGGGATCGTGGACTCAGGAGGAGAAACTCCTCCCAATAAATATTCTGAAGTTAAGAGCAATATTCAATGCTCTTCTAGCTTGGCCTCAGTTAGCAACACTGAGGTTCATCAGATTTCAGTCGGACAACATCACGACTGTGGCTTACATCAACCATCAAGGGGGAACCAGGAGTTCCCTAGCGATGTTAGAAGTCTCAAAGATAATTCGCTGGGCAGAGTCTCACTCTTGCCACCTGTCAGCGATCCACATCCCAGGCGTAGAGAACTGGGAGGCGGATTTTCTAAGTCGTCAGACTTTTCATCCGGGGGAGTGGGAACTCCATCCGGAGGTGTTTGCTCAACTGGTCCATCGTTGGGGCAAACCAGAACTGGATCTCATGGCGTCTCGCCAGAACGCCAGGCATCCTTGTTACGGATCCAGGTCCAGGGACCCGGGAGCAATGCTGATAGATGCTCTAGCAGCTCCTTGGTTCTTCAACCTGGCCTATGTGTTTCCACAGTTTCTTCTGCTCCCTCGACTGATTGCCAAAATCAAACAGGAGAGAGCATCAGTGATTCTGATAGCGCCTGCGTGGCCACGCAGGACCTGGTATGCAGACCTAGTGGACATGTCATCTCTTCCACCATGGACTCTGCCTCTGAGGCAGGACCTTCTAATACAAGGTCCTTTCAATCATCCAAATCTAATTTCTCTGAGACTGACTGCATGGAGATTGAACGCTTGATTCTATCAAGGCGTGGCTTCTCCGAGTCAGTCATTGATACCTTTAATACAGGCTCGGAAGCCTGTCACCAGGAAAATCTACCATAAGATATGGCGTAAATATCTTTATTGGTGTGAATCCAAGAGTTACTCATGGAGTAAGGTTAGGATTCCTAGGATATTGTCCTTTCTCCAAGAGGGTTTGGACAAAGGCTTATCAGCTAGTTCTTTAAAAGGACAGATCTCTGCTCTGTCTATTCTTTTGCACAAGCGTCTGGCAGAAGTTCCAGACGTCCAGGCATTTTGTCAGGCTTGGGTTAGGATTAAGCCTGTGTTTAAAACTGTTGCTCCCCCGTGGAGCTTAAACTTGGTTCTTAAAGTTCTTCAGGGAGTTCCGTTTGAACCCCTTCATTCCATTGATATTAAACTTTTATCTTGGAAAGTTCTGTTTTGATGGCTATTTCCTCGGCTTGAAGAGTCTCTGAGTTATCTGCCTTACGTTGTGATTCTCCTTATCTGATTTTTCATTCAGACAAGGTAGTTCTGCGTACCAAACCTGGGTTTTTACCTAAGGTGGTTTCTAACAGGAATATCAATCAAGAGATTGTTGTTCCATCATTGTGTCCTAATCCTTCTTCTAAGAAGGAACGTCTTTTGCATAATCTGGACGTAGTCCATGCCTTGAAGTTTTACTTACAGGCTACTAAAGATTTTCGTCAAACATCTGCCCTGTTTGTCGTTTACTCTGGACAGAGGAGAGGTCAAAAAGCTTCGACAACCTCTCTCTCCTTTTGGCTTTGGTGCATAATACGCTTAGCCTATGAGACTGCTGCACAGCAGCCCCCTGAAAGGATTACAGCTCATTCTTCTAGAGCTGTGGCTTCCACCTGGGCCTTTAAAAATGAGGCCTCTGTTGAACAGATTTGCAAGGCTGCGACTTGGTCTTCGCTTCACACCTTTTCAAAATTTTACAAATTTGACACTTTTGCTTCTTCGGAGGCTGTTTTTGGGAGAAAGGTTCTACAGGCAGTGGTTCCTTCTGTTTAAGTTCCTGCCTTGTCCCTCCCATCATCCGTGTACTTAAGCTTTGGTATTGGTATCCCACAAGTAATGGATGATCCGTGGACTGGATACACTTAACAAGAGAAAACATAATTTATGCTTACCTGATAAATTTATTTCTCTTGTAGTGTATCCAGTCCACGGCCCGCCCTGTCCTTTTAAGGCAGGTCTAAATTTTAATTAAACTACAGTCACCACTGCACCCTATGGTTTCTCCTTTCTCGTCTTGTTTCGGTCGAATGACTGGATATGGCAGTGAGGGGAGGAGCTATATAGCAGCTCTGCTGTGGGTGATCCTCTTGCAACTTCCTGTTGGGAAGGAGAATATCCCACAAGTAATGGATGATCCGTGGACTGGATACACTACAAGAGAAATAAATTTATCAGGTAAGCATAAATTATGTTTTTTATTTTGTTCCATCACAGCATATGAAATACATAAATTACGTCTTGAGTGTCTCATAGCATATGACAAGTGTTACAGTTTAAACATATCAATAGATCATTAACAAATAACATAAAAGAAAAATTGTCCGTAGCAGCAGTTAAAACACTTTTCTTTTCTTTATTCAGCTTACATTCAGCTTTATGTTTAAACAAGAACAAAAACCATAAACAAGCTTCACATGCCCTTAGCATACAAATAAGCTGTTAAGTATAAGTAAACAAAAACCAGTCACATTTATTCCATGGTCCTATGAGATTGGCTTCAAAATATAATCTGTTGATTGTCGTAAGAGTTCTTTACATACTCCTAAAGCCATATCCTTATGTACCTATCAACAATGCATCAACAATGCAGCATTGAGGATTTACCTGCTATATTTGGACAACCAATTCCTTTTAAGATACAGGAACATTTAACTGTTTCTTATGTATAAATAAGTAATATAACATTTAAACTAACTATATGTGAACTTCAAGTATGCATTTAGAATATATTTATTACATCATATGGATCATGTGTTTCAATTAAATGAAATTTTGCTATTCATTAAAATGGACAGGACCAAACCTCCACATTCTAAAAGCAAGAGGACATCTATGACTCCATCAAAATATGTATCCCACTCTACTTTCTACTGAGATTGATTCATAATCCAGTAGAACCATACCCTCTGGAATTGTTCTGTTTCACCATGAATCCAGGCTACCCTTTCCGACATATTATATATGTGTTGAGTTTTATCTAATATTTCCTGCCAGGCAGGTGGGCTTGTCTTCCAATGTCTTGCTATACACATCCTTGTGGCTGTGCATAAGATCTTAATACATTTATTAATGGTTGGATTTAAATGAGGGATTCCCTGATTCAGAAGTGCTTGGGAGATGGTAAGGGATATAGGTTCATCTAGTACCTGACTTAATAAATCATTCATTTTTTTCCAAATATCCTGTATTTGAAGGCAATCCTACCACGTGTTTATAGGAGCTGTATTCTCCGCACCCTCTATAGCAATTGTTAGATTTTGTAGGTAAGTAGTGAAATGTTTTCAAAGGTGTCAAATACCATCTGTATGAAGTTTTTATACTATTCTCCCTGAGATCTGTGCTCAGCAGACCTCTGCAGGTGTCATAGAATTTGATCCCAATCTTTCTTTGGAAGGGTTATCCCCATGTCTGTCTCCCATTTCATAGCTATGTTAGATTTGTTTTTGTTTTTGCTGTCTTGCAAGGCTAGGTAAAGTTTGGAGATGACCTGTTTCTCTCTAGAAGTACTCTTGCATATGCACTGTAGTGTTCTGTTTCTTCTCGCGTGTTATATCATATTTACCTAGTGTGGAGGATATCTGTAAATATATGTACCAATGTAGCTTCCTGTAATTGCTGATGATGCGGTTTTTATCTATATAATCAGCCACTCTATATAATCCCTTGTTTGTCCATTTCCGAACTTGACTGTGTATTTCCTTAGGTAAAATGTATCTTATCGGCTTTATCCAGGTTTTGGGAGGTATCAAGTTTGTTGTTTTAGTGATTAATTTCCGTGTCATCATCATATCTATAGTGGTCGTTTCCCCCACCTGGATCCCACAAAAAGTCCTCAGGATTTTCTCTGTCATATAAGTCTGTCTCAATCTTTGTCCAGAGTACCACTTGTGTTTGTTTGTTTGTTTGTTTAGCAAAGTAGTCTGAGCAATTCTAGCTGCCTGGTAATAATCTTTGAGGTTTGGTATCCCCACTCCCCCCAATTGTCTGTGCTGGGTTAGTATGTGTAAGGCAATTCTAGCTGTTCTATCTCCTCTCAGAAATTATATAAGTTCTGACTGCATTTTTTGTAGATCTGGGAAAGAGATTTTAATAGGCGGAGCTCTAAATAAATATAGTAAACTAGGCAATACATTCATTTTTATTGCTGAGAGGCGCCCATACCACAAATAAGTTCCCTTTTTCCACTTTGAGAGGTATAATGTGTATAATTTATCCTATAGAGCTTTTCATATGAGTCTGAAATCTTTATCCCTAAATAAGTAAGGGAATATTTGGTCCATGTTATATCAAAATTAATTTCTATTAATTTTTTGGTATGTGAGGGAACAGAAAGAAACAGTGCCTCACACTTCCTGTAAGGTCTGGTATAAGTTAGTCAGAGAGTGTAGCGGGTCTGTTAAGGTCAGGAGGATATCCTCAGCAAATAGTGAAAGTTTATATTCAGAGTCTTTAATTTTGATCCCTCGTATTTCTTTAGTGTTTCATAAGCATGCAGCCAGTGGCTCTATGCACAAAGCGAATAAAAGCAGCGACAGAGGGCACCCCTGTCTAGTCCCATTTTTAATATCTATTGATTTAGATTGGAAGTCTGCCGCACTTATTGTTGCTGATGGATGGGAGTAGATACCCCTGATTGCCTATATGAACGCTCCCTTGAATCCCATCTCTGCCAAAACTTCAAACATTTATGTCCAGTCTATTCTATCGAACGCCTTCTCCGCATCCAGTGATAGGAGAAGAGAAGGCATTCCTGTCTGTTTTAAGTTTTCCATCAGGTCTATTGTTTTTCGTATGTTGTCTGGGGCTTCTCTGTCCTGAATAAATCCGACTTGGTCCAGATGTATAAGATATGGGAGTATTTTCTTGAGTCTATTGGCCAGCACCTTAGTCAGGATCTTAATGTCCTGGTTGATCAGTGATATTCGTCTGTAACTTTGGCAAAGTAGAGGCTTTTCCCCTGGTTTAGGAATAACTATGATCTTGGCCCTAAGAATGTGTGTCTGTATACTTTCTCCCTTCATGACGTTGTTAAAGAATTTCTGGAGATGTGGTACCAGTGTCATTTTAAACATTTTATAATACTCACTAGGGAAGTCATCTGGACCTGCCGCTTTACTCTTTAATAACCTCTAGGATCTCCCGGGATGTAATCTCAGCGTTTAAGATGTCGTTATCGGCGGGCTCGATAATATTAGCTGTCTGTAAGAATTGTGTCCTAAGGCTTTGTGGTTGATTCGTATTTTGTACTTTTTGACTGTCATAAAGGGATTCATAATATGTGGCAAAGGTTTTGGAAATATCTTGTGGATTTGATGTTTGGGATCCATCCCATTTTTGTAATTTTGGGATAGAGTAGAATTTTGTTCTCTCTCTCAGTTTATTCGCTAAGTATTTATCAGGCTTATTAGAGAACAAAAAATAATTGGCGTTTAATTTCTGGATGGCCCTCATTGCTGCGTCATTCAAAATTTTCGCTAATAAGCTTAGTTTTGTTTGAAGTGTTCTGAAAGTAGCGTCAGAATGAGATTGTTTATGCTGTTCCTCTAATATGTGTTTATCTGATTGGAGTTGGTCAATTGCCTTATTGGATATTTTAGTGAGTCTAGCTTTCTCCGCCCATGAGTAGATAGGATTAGCTGTGGAATGTTTATTAATTTGCCAGCATTCTTTCATTATTTTTAGTTGTGTATTGTGGAATTGGACATTTTTAAGGATGCTTGGGTCAAATGACCACGATTTTTGTCTCTGAACATTAATTATACCCGTCATGTTGAATTGAACTATTGAATGATCCAACCAGACACATGGGTGTATGAATGCATGAGTAATATTTGGGACCAAGATCTGGCTCACTAGTACATAATCCAGCCTGGAGTAAGTTTTGTGCGCATGTGAATAGAAAGTGTGTTCCGTCGTGTTCCCATATAGTGTTACCCATGAGTCTATTAAATGATGTGCCTACAGGGAATTTCTAATTGATTTTGATATTGAATTTTGTCTGTGTTGTTTTTTTGTAATGTTTTTTCGTCCCATGTTAGGATGAGGTAGTAAAGTGATGTTAAAGTCTCCTGCAAGTATTATCCTGGTATGGGACCACTGTGTTAGATGCTGGGAAATTTGGTGAAAAAAAGGAGTGTTGTTGTTCATTAGGTGCATATACATTACACAGGGTGACTTTAGTATCTTGTATTCTACCCCTTACTATTAGAAATCTACCTTCTGGATCTCTAACAATTTCTTCTGTTGCAAATTGGAGGGAAGAGTGTAGAAGGATTGATACCCCTCTTTTCTTTTTTGTTTGTTATAGAGTGATAGTGAATAGGGAATTGCTTATGCCAATAATCAGGGATCAGAGATTGAGTGAAGTGTGTCTCCTGTAAAAATATTATTTTAGCTTTTAGTTTGAAATATTGGGTGACTGCTAGTTTACGTTTTATGTTAGTGTTGAGGCCTCTCACATTATGTGAGATTATCGTGAGATTAGGTGTCATTGCTAGGGTGAATTACTCGATTCGTCAACATATCTCCATATACAAAATTCAAAAGGCATAGTGTTTCTACAGTATTGATCCCTATCCATGAAACCAGAATGATCCTATAGTTCACATATAAAAAAAAAAACTAACAATAAACAAATTATAAATCTGAGTACAAAACAGGAATAAAACCTGAGGATAAACTAAAATCATTAACAATTTATCAGCAGCACATTGTGATGCAGTTTAACATATCTAACATTAGATTTAATAACAAAGGTTAACAGGAAACATTCTCTCACAGCTAATCAGCTTTCAGGAAATATAAAACATGGTATTTTGCTTATTTGTATTTGAGAGGTATTCTCTCTCTTAACTTAGTAGCTATAGTCCTAAGAGCAGTTGCTGTCCATTAATGTATTGTGACATTTTTATATATTATACTGCTCAGTCCCACATAAGATACCCCTAGAATTAAAAGGGTTTAGGAGACAGTTAGAGTGAAGGAAGGAAGAAAATTGGTTAACATTGCATATTCATCCGTCCCAAAATTCTCCACTAGTCCATGTAGTAATGATAGGCCAGCTTGAAGTTGTTATCCCCCTAAGGATTGTCATTTTGATTTCTTCTTGTTGACCCTAGACCATTTGGGTCTTTTATGGGTATACTCTCTTAGTGGTATGGACTCTCCTTTTGGGTCTTGGGTATCTGAGGGCAGTTCTGGAGGATCGATTTTCAGATAAGAACATATTTCTGGGATGTCTTGTCGGTTCCTGATTGACAGCACTTTTCCATCATGATTAATGTGCAAAGCAAACGGAAACCCCCAGCGATAGTTCACCTGATTTTTGCAAAGTAAGAGAGTAAGAGGCCTGAGTGCACTCCTTCTTTGTAGGGTTCTGACGCATAAGTCCTCGTGGAACTGAACCACTGAGCCTTGGAACTTGAAGGTTCGATTCTTTCTTGCTGCTTGAAGAATGGATTTTTTTTCCGGGAAATGTAGCATCTTAACAATCAAATATCTTGGCGGGTAGTCCCCCTTCGGCTTTGCTCTAAGGGCCCAATGTGCCCTTTCCATTTGAAAGGCATCTGCTTAATTTTGGACTGTGATGTACTGAAAGAGTTGCTTTAAGTAATCTTTAAGATCCGGTTGTGATATAGATTCTGGGATTCCCTTGAGTCTGATGTTACATTGTCTGGTACGATTTTCTAGATCTTCTAATTTGTCATTTAGGCTATCAATATCTTGTTGATGTGTTAGTACCTGGTGAGAGATAGTGTCCATCTTTTCTTCCGGGGAGTTTTCATTATCCTCCAGAATTGAGACTCGGGCGCCCAAATCTTGAATGCCTTGCCTTATTTCTGCTAGGCTATTCTTGACTGTATGTTTTTATTGCATCCATTTTTCCCCACATTTTTTCAAAGTTTATGTTGATATCTTGTTCTGAGACTAGATTTTTGATATCCACTTTCATAAGTGGTGACAAGTCACCTGAACAACCCTGAGTATTAGAGTCTAAGTCTGGCTCCTCATCCATGTCTATTTCTTGAGGGTTTGTCTGCTTTTCTCCTTTTGAGGATCTTAAAAAACATGCTTGCAGCTGCAGCTTTACCTGCTGATGTGGGCTTTTTTAATTTTCTTGCTGACATTATGGAGCAGATCTTGGAAATATATATGTATGTCACCAGAGCCTGGGTCCAGTAAATATTACTGTGTTCTCCCTTTGTCTTCCTGGGGGTTTGGTCCCTTATAATTAATTCCGCATATGATGCCACTCTGGAACTAGTTTTCACCTAGACCTCTCACATATGTCCCTTTTTCAATACTTGTTGTAGGTTAAGGCTTCCCTCTCAGAATTTGTTTAATAAATCTTATAGGACGGTTGTAGCAAGAAATACTATTATAGCATATTTATGGTTGACTCACTTTCACTGTCATGCCTATTTCTCCTTTGTAATCTTAGCGTCTACCAAGATAAGCACATTTAGAAAAATTGATGGCAGTGTTCATGTTTTATTCTGTGATCAGAGTAATTCTTATACTCGCATTGTTGAGCCTTAAAGTTTACCACAGGGCTGGTGTCGTGATAAGATTGTGAGTTTACTGTCTATAAGTTAGCCCCTTTCATTACGTGGCTTAGTTTATTATTTGTGCCCTTTTTATAGCTACTACCATAATTGCTGGTGTTGTTTTTAAGGGCCAGGAGATGTGTAGCCTTAAATGCCTGCATAAATCACTCCTACCTTCATGTTTGCTTTTGTTATGAGTGATATCATGGAATGGTCACAGCTCCGTATTTTCGCGCCACAGTGTGTGGCAAGATGGCGTTTTTTCACTCTGTTGCCGTATTCAGCAAGTCTCCAGAGGCATGTTACAGCCCTATAGCGGTTCTGTGTCCGCCTTCCGATTCTCAGACGAAGTTCCATTGTGCATTCTGCAACTGTTGTGAGGAGTTTTTTGGACGCTTACATAGGTGATAATCTCCCTTTGTTGTTCACGCTGCACTGAGCCCAGCACCTATGCTACCATCTCCTTTGTCGGTCAGGCTCCACCCCCCCATCTGTTCTTTTTTTTTTTTTTTTTTTTTTTACATGGAATAAGCATTTTTTAAGATATTCATGTCATAACTGAGAAAGATTATATAATGTAGATTAGAGTCCTCATTTTACATCCCCTTATAACAATATATTAGGTCACTCTTGGACCACATTTGATAGTCTTATTAGAGTCCAGGGGTTATTATAGAACAATAAAGAAGATTTGATGAAAGATAAAAATATGAAAAGGAAAACTGCATCCAACTAAAAATCATTATAGACATAAAACTAAACAGATAAATTGTTAGACGCTGCTGCCAGAGCTAGGCACACTGGAAACATTAGACACTACTGCATATATTTGAACCTTAGGAAAGAGTCAGGGAGCCAATATCCATACATGTGGTATTTTTGAGGAATTACACTTGATAACAAGAGCAAAATAGTAAACTTCATAATTATATAAACCATCATATAAGCTCTGTCTAAGCATACATTTAAATATTCCCTTTTTTATTACATTTAGGAATAAAGTTGCAGAATTAGAATATATGCACTCATATACTTCTGTATATAATGAGAATATGATGCCTTATGTGTCAAATATATCTAAGGTAGTTTTGTCCACCTAGCAGCCCCGGCCGTGGACTGCCAGGACAGGACAACAACCATAAAGCAGCTCCAAATCTAGGGTTGGTAGCTCAGTAATCGTGACATCTCATACTCTGTAAATTTTATATTATATTATAACAGTGTACTCCCCAGGGCCCCCACCAGCCCCCGAAAGAGACACCAGTTTATACAGAGCATCGTGTCAACAAGTGAGAGAGTAGAACGTAGTAGATTCCGCTGAGCTATGTGGCTCCCCATGGTGCTAGTATGGGGAGGGATAGAAACAAACATCTGCATGCTCTTATTCAATATATAACACAGAGGTCAAAGATGCAAAACTTTACAAAGCCCAGAATAAAACATATGTAAAACTGTAACATTGGAAGACCTATTGGTGATGTAACTATAGCAATTGCTGAGATTAATAAATGAAAATGGCTATGGCGCTTTTGTATGAACAGGTCTCTCGAAATAGTTAGCAGAAAAGTGCGTGTACACATAGAATTTAACTATAATACTTATGGAGCAGGGGACTGGGGAGTGCTGTACTTGTCCATCCTGTCAATTAAGCAAGTTCCTCTTGGTCAGCAACTTTATATTTATCATATGTGCTTGGATAACGTATACAGCGATGTGACCCTCATAAAGATCGCCCCTGCCTGGGGCAAGCCCGGAGTGGCGAAGGACTCTAAAAATGTATAGTCCATTAGCTCCCTGAGGAAAGGCAAGTCTTTGAAGTGCGGCCATGCAGTCAAAAATAGAAAGTTACCTTTCATATCTCCGGTGTCAGTGGCCCCGGCCCGGGACCGGTCCCGCCGACCTCAGTGAAATATTGGGGGTATCCCCCAGGCTCCCACGAAGGTGTACGTGTCGGCAGAACCCCTCCCGACCACAGAGGCCCCTGCAAAGCTAGATCCTGCTCCGCGGGCAGTAAGGCGGAGATATGTGCCCAATGTTCCCCTTGAGTTGCCGAGATCGCCATCTTGGATTGTGAGTTGTGATGTCTCCCCTCCCGGGAGCACGATCCCAGAGAAAGGTCAGGTGCTTGGGGGCTATTCCGAGAAAAATCATGCCTCTTTATGTGTTCCTCTCCTGCAATCACTGTCGGCGGTGGCATAGTAATATTGCTACTTCGTGAAGTGCCTTCTCCATCTATCTGCATGTCAGCCCGATTCTCCTCCCCTGCCCACAATGTTAGTTTAGGGCAAGAAGTGGTGTTATGCTGTGGGATTAAGTCCATGGCTGCTGCGGGTGGTAATCTGTTTATTAATCTTTGAATATCCTGCTCCGAGGGCATCCTATCAATCATAGCCTGCATCATGGCTTCTATTCTGGCAAACCTAATGTCCTCCATGTCCTGTTGAGTGCCGGTCCACATGGCTGTATATTAGAAGGTTTCTGTAGTTCAGAGTAATGTAGGTGTCTGAATTAAATCGCTAGCTTGTTATCAGCAGCCCGCTCTGGCTTAACACCCCGGTTGTCCGGGGGGGAGCGCTGCCTGTACAAATGCCTCAACTCTCCATTTCCGTCACCGGGCTCATAAAAACAGCAGAACAAGTGCAATCTGTGGTAGGTAATGTGAATACACACAATACCAGCAATTTTAGTTGTGGGTGCTGTTAGGTAATACCAATAATCGGCGGACTATGTGATATTTTCACCCAGAGCTTTGGAAAGGTGCGACTACACAGAGCCGCTGTTAGGATACGCCCCTTCCCCCATCTGTTCTTTTTAAATGGACAGTCTAGTCCAGAATAAACTTTCATGATTCTTATAGGGCATGCAATTTTAAACAATTTTCCAATTGACTCTTATCGCCAAATTTGTTTTGTTCTCTTGATATTCTTAGTTGAAAGCTAAACCTAGGAGGTTCATATGCTAATTTCTAAGCCCTTGAAGGCAGCCTCTTCTCTCAGGGCATGTTGACAGTTTTTCACCACTAGAGGGTGTTAGTTCATGTGTGTCATATAGATAACACTGTGCTCATGCACGTGGAGTTCCTAGTAGCCAGCACTGATTGGCTAAAATGCATGTCTGTCAAAAGAACTGAAATAAGAGGGCAGTTTGCAGAGGCCTACATACAAGATAATCACAGAGATAAAAAGTGTATTTATATAACTGTGTTGGTTATGCAACACTAGGGAATGGGTAATAAAGGGATTATCTATCTTTTAAAACAATAAAAATTCTGGTGTTAACTGTCCCCTTAATGTTATATTTAAGTTCTGTAATTTGTTGAGCCTTTTTAGTTTTCTGGCTGTCTAAATATGACTAAACAAACCTCCATTTTCTTCATATTTAGGCATTCAATATTCAATGAAGCACCAACTTGATTTCTTTTACTTGATACGACGAGTCCACGGATTCATCCTTACTTGTGGGATATTATCCTCCTCCTAACAGGAAGTGGCAAAGAGCACCACAGCAGAGCTGTATATATAGCTCCTCCCTTCTCTCCACCCCCTGTCATTCTCTTTGCCTATACTAAGTAATAGGAAGAGGTAAAGTGTAAGAGGTGATAAAATTATAGTTTTTATTTTCTTCAAGCAAGACTTTTTTATTTTAAATGGTACCGGTGAGTGCTATTTTTTCCCAGGCAGCAGATGGATGAAGATTTCTGCCTGGAGACTGATGATCTTAGCAGTTGTCACTAAGATCCAGAGTAGTTTCCACATAATGGCTGAGGAGTATTTGAGAAGCTTCAGTGTGAGGAACGTTTTTCATGCTTCAAGTATATTCAGTCATTTTTTTCTGGAGAGACTGTTTTATTTCAGAACTGGCTGACAGTATTCCCATAAGGGAAGGGGTAAGCAGTAATCCTTCATGTGATAGAATGGTATTACTGGGACCTGTATGTTATGGGCTGAAAAATGGTTGACACTGATAACATAATGTTTTTTGTGCAAAACGATTTTATGTTTGGAGGGCAATTTAACGTTTTTTGTGTGCAAACATTTTTGACTTTTGATGGCACTGGAGGGTTCACATGGCTTTCAATAATAGTTGGGTATATGGAAAGGTTCTAGACCGCTTTACAGCGGTTTTTGCTAGGCAGTGAGACATTGATGTAGATGGGCGGGGCCTAATTTCGCGCCTCAGATGCGCAGTTGAATTTCCCATGCAAGCTCCAGCTCTGGTGGGGCTAAACTGAAAGATTTGGTCTAAACAAAGTGATAGAGTGAATTAACAGACCGCTGAGGGCAGGTAGGCGCCACAGCAGAGCTGTGGCGAGGTGCAAGGGGTTGATTGTTTAATTTCATAACGTTTTTTGAGTAACGTTTTTTTCCATTAAGGGTTAAGCATACCTTACTTGAGGTGCAATCTTAGCTGGCAAGATAAGACACATATATACTAACGCCTAGATTTAGAGTTTTGCGGCCGAAGGGGTGCGTTAGCTACGCGTGTTTTTTTCCTAGCGCTGCTTCTAAACAACACTAGTATTGAGAGTTCTCTGAAGAGCTGCGTTAGGCTCCAAAAAGGGAGCATAAAGGCATATTTACCGCCACTTCAACCCTCAATACCAGCGTTGCTTACGGTAGCGGCTAGCTTGAAAAACGTGCTCGTGCATGATTCCCCCATAGAAAACAATGGGGCAGTTTGTGCAAAAAAGCAGCATTAAGCTCCTAACGCAGCTCCATTGTTTCCTATGGGGAAACAGTTTCTAAGTCTGCACCTAACACCCTAACATGAACCCCGAGTCTAAACACCCCTAACATTACACTTATTAACCCCTAATCTGCCGCCCCTGCTATCGCTGACACTTGCATTACA
Organism: Bombina bombina; assembly: GCF_027579735.1. Taxonomy (NCBI): domain Eukaryota; kingdom Metazoa; phylum Chordata; class Amphibia; order Anura; family Bombinatoridae; genus Bombina; species Bombina bombina. The sequence goes on along the minus strand of NC_069501.1, from coordinate 365,795,669 downwards.
CAATTAACCCCTAATCTGCTGCTCTGGACACCGCAGCAACCTACATTATACCAATGTACCCCTAATCTGCTGCCCCTAACATCGCCGACACCTATATTATATTTATTAACCCCTAATCTGCTCCCCCAACGTTGCCGCTACCTTACCTACACTTATTAACCCCTAATCTGCCGACCGGACCTCGCCGCTACTCTAATAAAGTTATTAACCCCTAAACCGCCGCACTCCCGCCTCGCAAACCCTATAAGAAATAGTATTAACCCCTAATCTGCCCTCCCTAACATCGCCGCCACCTAGCTTCAAGTATTAACCCCTAATCTGCCGACCGGACCTCGACGCTACTCTAATAAATGTATTAACCCCTAAAGCTAAGTCTAACCCTAACACCCCCTAAATTAAATATAATTTTAATCTGACGAAATAAATTAAATCTTATTAACTAAAGTATTCCTATTTAAAACTAAATTTCTCCAACATAGGTGTGTCCGGTCCACGGCGTCATCCTTACTTGTGGGATATTCTCTTCCCCAACAGGAAATGGCAAAGAGCCCAGCAAAGCTGGTCACATGATCCCTCCTAGGCTCCGCCTACCCCAGTCATTCTCTTTGCCGTTGTACAGGCAACATCTCCACGGAGATGGCTTAGAGTTTTTTAGTGTTTAACTGTAGTTTTTATTATTCAATCAAGAGTTTGTTATTTTAAAATAGTGCTGGTATGTACTATTTACTCAGAAACAGAAAAGAGATGAAGATTTCTGTTTGTATGAGGAAAATGATTTTAGCAACCGTTACTAAAATCCATGGCTGTTCCACACAGGACTGTTGAGAGGAATTAACTTCAGTTGGGGGAACAGTGAGCAGTCTCTTGCTGCTTGAGGTATGACACATTCTAACAAGACGATGTAATGCTGGAAGCTGTCATTTTCCCTATGGGATCCGGTAAGCCATGTTTATTAAGATTGTAAATAAGGGCTTCACAAGGGCTTATTAAGACTGTAGACTTTTTCTGGGCTAAATCGATTCATTATTAACACATATTTAGCCTTGAGGAATCATTTAATCTGGGTATTTTGATAAGTTTATATCGGCAGGCACTTTTTTAGACACCTTTCTCTTTAGGGGCTTTCACAAATCATAGGCAGAGCCTCATTTTCGCGCCGGTGTTGCGCACTTGTTTTTGAGAGGCATGACATGCAGTCGCATGTGTGAGGAGCTCTGATACATAGAAAAGACTTTCTGAAGGCGTCATTTGGTATCGTATTCCCCTTTGGGCTTGGTTGGGTCTCAGCAAAGCAGACACCAGGGACTGTAAAGGGGTTAAAGTTAAAAACGGCTCCGGTTCCGTTATTTTAAGGGTTAAAGCTTCCAAATTTGGGGTGCAATACTTTTAAGGCTTTAAGACGCTGTGGTGAAATTTTGGTGAATTTTGAGCAATTCCTTCATATTTTTTCGCAATTGCAGTAATAAAGTGTGTTCAGTTTAAAATTTAAAGTGACAGTAACGGTTTTATTTTAAAACGTTTTTTGTACTTTGTTATCAAGTTTATGCCTGTTTAACATGTCTGAACTACCAGATAGACTGTGTTCTGAATGTGGGGAAGCCAGAGTTCCTTCTCATTTAAATAAATGTGATTTATGTGACAATGACAATGATGCCCAAGATGATTCCTCAAGTGAGGGGAGTAAGCATGGTACTGCATCATTCCCTCCTTCGTCTACACGAGTCTTGCCCACTCAGGAGGCCCCTAGTACATCTAGCGCGCCAATACTCCTTACTATGCAACAATTAACGGCTGTAATGGATAATTCTGTCAAAAACATTTTAGCCAAAATGCACACTTATCAGCGTAAGCGCGACTGCTCTGTTTTAGATACTGAAGAGCATGACGACGCTGATAATAATGGTTCTGAAGGGCCCCTAAACCAGTCTGATGGGGCCAGGGAGGTTTTGTCTGAGGGAGAAATTACTGATTCAGGGAACATTTCTCAACAAGCTGAACCTGATGTGATTACGTTTAAATTTAAGTTGGAACATCTCCGCATTCTGCTTAAGGAGGTATTATCCACTCTGGATGATTGTGACAAGTTGGTCATCCCAGAGAAACTATGTAAAATGGACAAGTTCCTAGAGGTCCCGGGGCTCCCAGAAGCTTTTCCTATACCCAAGCGGGTGGCGGACATTGTAAATAAAGAATGGGAAAGGCCCGGTATTCCTTTCGTCCCTCCCCCCATATTTAAAAAATTGTTTCCTATGGTCGACCCCAGAAAGGACTTATGGCAGACAGTCCCCAAGGTCGAGGGAGCGGTTTCCACTTTAAACAAACGCACCACTATACCCATAGAAGATAGTTGTGCTTTCAAAGATCCTATGGATAAAAAATTAGAAGGTTTACTTAAAAAGATGTTTGTTCAGCAGGGTTACCTTCTACAACCAATTTCATGCATTGTCCCTGTCACTACAGCCGCGTGTTTCTGGTTCGATGAGCTGGTAAAGGCGGTCGATAGTGATTCTCCTCCTTATGAGGAGATTATGGACAGAATCAATGCTCTCAAATTGGCTAATTCTTTCACCCTAGACGCCACTTTGCAATTGGCTAGGTTAGCGGCTAAGAATTCTGGGTTTGCTATTGTGGCGCGCAGAGCGCTTTGGTTGAAATCTTGGTCAGCTGATGCGTCTTCCAAGAACAAGCTACTTAACATTCCTTTCAAGGGGAAAACGCTGTTTGGCCCTGACTTGAAAGAGATTATCTCTGATATCACTGGGGGTAAGGGCCATGCCCTTCCTCAGGATCGGCCTTTCAAGGCCAAAAATAAACCTAATTTTCGTCCCTTTCGTAGAAACGGACCAGCCCAAAGTGCTACGTCCTCTAAGCAAGAGGGTAATACTTCTCAAGCCAAGCCAGCTTGGAGACCAATGCAAGGCTGGAACAAGGGAAAGCAGGCCAAGAAACCTGCCACTGCTACCAAGACAGCATGAAATGTTGGCCCCCGATCCGGGACCGGATCTGGTGGGGGGCAGACTCTCTCTCTTCGCTCGGGCTTGGGCAAGAGATGTTCTGGATCCTTGGGCGCTAGAAATAGTCTCCCAAGGTTATCTTCTGGAATTCAAGGGGCTTCCCCCAAGGGGGAGGTTCCACAGGTCTCAGTTGTCTTCAGACCACATAGAAAGACAGGCATTCTTACGTTGTGTAGAAGACCTGTTAAAAATGGGAGTGATTCATCCTGTTCCATTAGGAGAACAAGGGATGGGGTTCTACTCCAATCTGTTCATAGTTCCCAAAAAAGAGGGAACGTTCAGACCAATCTTAGATCTCAAGATCTTAAACAAGTTTCTCAAGGTTCCATCGTTCAAAATGGAAACCATTCGAACAATTCTTCCTTCCATCCAGGAAGGTCAATTCATGACCACGGTGGATTTAAAGGATGCGTATCTACATATTCCTATCCACAAGGAACATCATCGGTTCCTAAGGTTCGCATTCCTGGACAAGCATTACCAGTTCGTGGCGCTTCCTTTCGGATTAGCCACTGCTCCAAGGATTTTCACAAAGGTACTAGGGTCCCTTCTAGCTGTGCTAAGACCAAGGGGCATTGCTGTAGTACCTTACTTGGACGACATTCTGATTCAAGCGTCGTCCCTTCCTCAAGCAAAGGCTCACACGGACATTGTCCTGGCCTTTCTCAGATCTCACGGATGGAAAGTGAACGTGGAAAAGAGTTCTCTATCTCCGTCAACAAGGGTTCCCTTCTTGGGGACAATAATAGACTCCTTAGAAATGAGGATTTTTCTGACAGAGGCCAGAAAAACAAAACTTCTAGACTCTTGTCGGATACTTCATTCCGTTCCTCTTCCTTCCATAGCGCAGTGCATGGAAGTGATAGGTTTGATGGTAGCGGCAATGGACATAGGTCCTTTTGCGCGCATTCATCTAAGACCATTACAACTGTGCATGCTCAGTCAGTGGAATGGGGACTATACAAACTTGTCTCCGAGGATACAAGTAAATCAGAGGACCAGAGACTCACTCCGTTGGTGGCTGTCCCTGGACAACCTGTCACAAGGGATGACCTTCCGCAGACCAGAGTGGGTCATTGTCACGACCGACGCCAGTCTGATGGGCTGGGGCGCGGTCTGGGGATCCCTGAAAGCTCAGGGTCTTTGGTCTCGGGAAGAAGCTCTTCTACCGATAAATATTCTGGAACTGAGAGCGATATTCAATGCTCTCAAGGCTTGGCCTCAGCTAGCGAGGGCCAAGTTCATACGGTTTCAATCAGACAACATGACAACTGTTGCGTACATCAACCATCAGGGGGGAACAAGGAGTTCCCTGGCGATGGAAGAAGTGACCAAAATCATTCTATGGGCGGAGTCTCACTCCTGCCACCTGTCTGCTATCCACATCCCAGGAGTGGAAAATTGGGAAACGGATTTTCTGAGTCGTCAGACATTGCATCCGGGGGAGTGGGAACTCCATCCGGAAATCTTTGCCCAAGTCACTCAACTGTGGGGCATTCCAGACATGGATCTGATGGCCTCTCGTCAGAACTTCAAAGTTCCTTGCTACGGGTCCAGATCCAGGGATCCCAAGGCGGCTCTAGTGGATGCACTAGTAGCACCTTGGACCTTCAAACTAGCTTATGTATTCCCGCCGTTTCCTCTCATCCCCAGGCTGGTAGCCAGGATCAATCAGGAAAGGGCGTCGGTGATCTTGATAGCTCCTGCGTGGCCACGCAGGACTTGGTATGCAGATCTGGTGAATATGTCATCGGCTCCACCATGGAAGCTACCTTTGAGACGAGACCTTCTTGTTCAAGGTCCGTTCGAACATCCGAATCTGGTCTCACTCCAGCTGACTGCTTGGAGATTGAACGCTTGATCTTATCGAAGCGAGGGTTCTCAGATTCTGTTATCGATACTCTTGTTCAGGCCAGAAAGCCTGTAACTAGAAAGATTTACCACAAAATTTGGAAAAAATATATCTGTTGGTGTGAATCTAAAGGATTCCCTTGGGACAAGGTTAAGATTCCTAAGATTCTATCCTTCCTTCAAGAAGGATTGGAAAAAGGATTATCTGCAAGTTCCCTGAAGGGACAGATTTCTGCCTTGTCTGTGTTACTTCACAAAAAGCTGGCAGCTGTGCCAGATGTTCAAGCCTTTGTTCAGGCTCTGGTTAGAATCATGCCTGTTTACAAACCTTTGACTCCTCCTTGGAGTCTCAACTTAGTTCTTTCAGTTCTTCAGGGGGTTCCGTTTGAACCCTTACATTCCGTTGATATTAAGTTATTATCTTGGAAAGTTTTGTTTTTGGTTGCAATTTCTTCTGCTAGAAGAGTTTCAGAATTATCTGCTCTGCAGTGTTCTCCTCCTTATCTGGTGTTCCATGCAGATAAGGTGGTTTTACGTACTAAACCTGGTTTTCTTCCAAAAGTTGTTTCTAACAAAAACATTAACCAGGAGATTATCGTACCTTCTCTGTGTCCGAAACCAGTTTCGAAGAAGGAACGTTTGTTGCACAATTTGGATGTTGTTCGCGCTCTAAAATTCTATTTAGATGCTACAAAGGATTTTAGACAAACATCTTCCTTGTTTGTTGTTTATTCCGGTAAAAGGAGAGGTCAAAAAGCAACTTCTACCTCTCTCTCTTTTTGGATTAAAAGCATCATCAGATTGGCTTACGAGACTGCCGGACGGCAGCCTCCCGAAAGAATCACAGCTCATTCCACTAGGGCTGTGGCTTCCACATGGGCCTTCAAGAACGAGGCTTCTGTTGATCAGATATGTAGGGCAGCGACTTGGTCTTCACTGCACACTTTTACCAAATTTTACAAGTTTGATACTTTTGCTTCTTCTGAGGCTATTTTTGGGAGAAAGGTTTTGCAAGCCGTGGTGCCTTCCATCTAGGTGACCTGATTTGCTCCCTCCCATCATCCGTGTCCTAAAGCTTTGGTATTGGTTCCCACAAGTAAGGATGACGCCGTGGACCGGACACACCTATGTTGGAGAAAACAGAATTTATGTTTACCTGATAAATTACTTTCTCCAACGGTGTGTCCGGTCCACGGCCCGCCCTGGTTTTTTAATCAGGTCTGATAATTTATTTTCTTTAACTACAGTCACCACGGTTTCATATGGTTTCTCCTATGCAAATATTCCTCCTTAACGTCGGTCGAATGACTGGGGTAGGCGGAGCCTAGGAGGGATCATGTGACCAGCTTTGCTGGGCTCTTTGCCATTTCCTGTTGGGGAAGAGAATATCCCACAAGTAAGGATGACGCCGTGGACCGGACACACCGTTGGAGAAAGTAATTTATCAGGTAAACATAAATTCTGTTACTTACCTGTAAAATAAACCCTAAACTAGCTACAATATAACAAATAATTATATTGTAGCTATTTTAGGATTTATATTTATTTTACAGGCAACTTTGTATTTATTTTAACTAGGTACAATAGCTATTAAATAGTTATTTACTATTTAATAGCTACCTAGTTAAAATAATTACAAAATTACCTGTAAAATAAATCCTAACCTAAGTTACAATTAAACCTAACACTACACTATAATTAAATAAATTAAATAAATTACCTACAATTACCTACAATTAGATAAACTAAACTAAATTACAAAAAACCCCCCCACTAAATTACAAAAAATAAAAAAAGATTACAAGAATTTTAAGATAATTACACCTACTCTAAGCCCCCTAATAAAATAACAAAGCCCCTCAAAATAAAAAACTTTCCCTACCCTAATCTAAATTACAAAAGTTAACAGCTCTATTACCAGCCCTTAGAAGGGCTTTTTGCGGGGCATGCCCCAAAGTAATCAGCTCTTTTGCCTGTAAAAAAACACACAATACCACCCCCCAACATTACAACCCACCACCCACATACCCCTACTCTAACCCAAACCCCCCTTAAATAAACCTAACACTACCCCCCCCCCCCCCCCCGAAGATCTCCCTACCTTGAGTCATCTTCACCCAACCGGGCCGAAGTCTTCATCCGATGGGGCAGAAGAGGACATCCAGACCGGCAGAAGTCTTCATCCTATCCGGGCAGAAGAGGACATCCGGACCGGCAGACATCTTCATCCAAGCGGCATCTTCTATCTTCATCCATCCGACGAGGAGCAGCTCCATCTTCAAGACCTCCGGCGCGGAACATCCTTCTTGACCGACGACTAGACGACGAATGAAGGTTCCTTTAAGTGATTCTCTTTGCCTATACTAAGTAATAGGAAGAGGTAAAGTGTAAGAGGTGATAAAATTATAGTTTTTATTTTCTTCAAGCAAGACTTTTTTATTTTAAATGGTACCGGTGAGTGCTATTTTTTCCCAGGCAGCAGATGGATGAAGATTTCTGCCTGGAGACTGATGATCTTAGCAGTTGTCACTAAGATCCAGAGTAGTTTCCACATAATGGCTGAGGAGTATTTGAGAAGCTTCAGTGTGAGGAACGTTTTTCATGCTTCAAGTATATTCAGTCATTTTTTTCTGGAGAGACTGTTTTATTTCAGAACTGGCTGACAGTATTCCCATAAGGGAAGGGGTAAGCAGTAATCCTTCATGTGATAGAATGGTATTACTGGGACCTGTATGTTATGGGCTGAAAAATGGTTGACACTGATAACATAATGTTTTTTGTGCAAAACGATTTTATGTTTGGAGGGCAATTTAACGTTTTTTGTGTGCAAACATTTTTGACTTTTGATGGCACTGGAGGGTTCACATGGCTTTCAATAATAGTTGGGTATATGGAAAGGTTCTAGACCGCTTTACAGCGGTTTTTGCTAGGCAGTGAGACATTGATGTAGATGGGCGGGGCCTAATTTCGCGCCTCAGATGCGCAGTTGAATTTCCCATGCAAGCTCCAGCTCTGGTGGGGCTAAACTGAAAGATTTGGTCTAAACAAAGTGATAGAGTGAATTAACAGACCGCTGAGGGCAGGTAGGCGCCACAGCAGAGCTGTGGCGAGGTGCAAGGGGTTGATTGTTTAATTTCATAACGTTTTTTGAGTAACGTTTTTTTCCATTAAGGGTTAAGCATACCTTACTTGAGGTGCAATCTTAGCTGGCAAGATAAGACACATATATACTAACGCCTAGATTTAGAGTTTTGCGGCCGAAGGGGTGCGTTAGCTACGCGTGTTTTTTTCCTAGCGCTGCTTCTAAACAACACTAGTATTGAGAGTTCTCTGAAGAGCTGCGTTAGGCTCCAAAAAGGGAGCATAAAGGCATATTTACCGCCACTTCAACCCTCAATACCAGCGTTGCTTACGGTAGCGGCTAGCTTGAAAAACGTGCTCGTGCATGATTCCCCCATAGAAAACAATGGGGCAGTTTGTGCAAAAAAGCAGCATTAAGCTCCTAACGCAGCTCCATTGTTTCCTATGGGGGAAACAGTTTCTAAGTCTGCACCTAACACCCTAACATGAACCCCGAGTCTAAACACCCCTAACATTACACTTATTAACCCCTAATCTGCCGCCCCTGCTATCGCTGACACTTGCATTACACAATTAACCCCTAATCTGCTGCTCTGGACACCGCAGCAACCTACATTATACCAATGTACCCCTAATCTGCTGCCCCTAACATCGCCGACACCTATATTATATTTATTAACCCCTAATCTGCTCCCCCAACGTTGCCGCTACCTTACCTACACTTATTAACCCCTAATCTGCCGACCGGACCTCGCCGCTACTCTAATAAAGTTATTAACCCCTAAACCGCCGCACTCCCGCCTCGCAAACCCTATAAGAAATAGTATTAACCCCTAATCTGCCCTCCCTAACATCGCCGCCACCTAGCTTCAAGTATTAACCCCTAATCTGCCGACCGGACCTCGACGCTACTCTAATAAATGTATTAACCCCTAAAGCTAAGTCTAACCCTAACACCCCCTAAATTAAATATAATTTTAATCTGACGAAATAAATTAAATCTTATTAACTAAAGTATTCCTATTTAAAACTAAATTTCTCCAACATAGGTGTGTCCGGTCCACGGCGTCATCCTTACTTGTGGGATATTCTCTTCCCCAACAGGAAATGGCAAAGAGCCCAGCAAAGCTGGTCACATGATCCCTCCTAGGCTCCGCCTACCCCAGTCATTCTCTTTGCCGTTGTACAGGCAACATCTCCACGGAGATGGCTTAGAGTTTTTTAGTGTTTAACTGTAGTTTTTATTATTCAATCAAGAGTTTGTTATTTTAAAATAGTGCTGGTATGTACTATTTACTCAGAAACAGAAAAGAGATGAAGATTTCTGTTTGTATGAGGAAAATGATTTTAGCAACCGTTACTAAAATCCATGGCTGTTCCACACAGGACTGTTGAGAGGAATTAACTTCAGTTGGGGGAACAGTGAGCAGTCTCTTGCTGCTTGAGGTATGACACATTCTAACAAGACGATGTAATGCTGGAAGCTGTCATTTTCCCTATGGGATCCGGTAAGCCATGTTTATTAAGATTGTAAATAAGGGCTTCACAAGGGCTTATTAAGACTGTAGACTTTTTCTGGGCTAAATCGATTCATTATTAACACATATTTAGCCTTGAGGAATCATTTAATCTGGGTATTTTGATAAGTTTATATCGGCAGGCACTTTTTTAGACACCTTTCTCTTTAGGGGCTTTCACAAATCATAGGCAGAGCCTCATTTTCGCGCCGGTGTTGCGCACTTGTTTTTGAGAGGCATGACATGCAGTCGCATGTGTGAGGAGCTCTGATACATAGAAAAGACTTTCTGAAGGCGTCATTTGGTATCGTATTCCCCTTTGGGCTTGGTTGGGTCTCAGCAAAGCAGACACCAGGGACTGTAAAGGGGTTAAAGTTAAAAACGGCTCCGGTTCCGTTATTTTAAGGGTTAAAGCTTCCAAATTTGGGGTGCAATACTTTTAAGGCTTTAAGACGCTGTGGTGAAATTTTGGTGAATTTTGAGCAATTCCTTCATATTTTTTCGCAATTGCAGTAATAAAGTGTGTTCAGTTTAAAATTTAAAGTGACAGTAACGGTTTTATTTTAAAACGTTTTTTGTACTTTGTTATCAAGTTTATGCCTGTTTAACATGTCTGAACTACCAGATAGACTGTGTTCTGAATGTGGGGAAGCCAGAGTTCCTTCTCATTTAAATAAATGTGATTTATGTGACAATGACAATGATGCCCAAGATGATTCCTCAAGTGAGGGGAGTAAGCATGGTACTGCATCATTCCCTCCTTCGTCTACACGAGTCTTGCCCACTCAGGAGGCCCCTAGTACATCTAGCGCGCCAATACTCCTTACTATGCAACAATTAACGGCTGTAATGGATAATTCTGTCAAAAACATTTTAGCCAAAATGCACACTTATCAGCGTAAGCGCGACTGCTCTGTTTTAGATACTGAAGAGCATGACGACGCTGATAATAATGGTTCTGAAGGGCCCCTAAACCAGTCTGATGGGGCCAGGGAGGTTTTGTCTGAGGGAGAAATTACTGATTCAGGGAACATTTCTCAACAAGCTGAACCTGATGTGATTACGTTTAAATTTAAGTTGGAACATCTCCGCATTCTGCTTAAGGAGGTATTATCCACTCTGGATGATTGTGACAAGTTGGTCATCCCAGAGAAACTATGTAAAATGGACAAGTTCCTAGAGGTCCCGGGGCTCCCAGAAGCTTTTCCTATACCCAAGCGGGTGGCGGACATTGTAAATAAAGAATGGGAAAGGCCCGGTATTCCTTTCGTCCCTCCCCCCATATTTAAAAAATTGTTTCCTATGGTCGACCCCAGAAAGGACTTATGGCAGACAGTCCCCAAGGTCGAGGGAGCGGTTTCCACTTTAAACAAACGCACCACTATACCCATAGAAGATAGTTGTGCTTTCAAAGATCCTATGGATAAAAAATTAGAAGGTTTACTTAAAAAGATGTTTGTTCAGCAGGGTTACCTTCTACAACCAATTTCATGCATTGTCCCTGTCGCTACAGCCGCGTGTTTCTGGTTCGATGAGCTGGTAAAGGCGGTCGATAGTGATTCTCCTCCTTATGAGGAGATTATGGACAGAATCAATGCTCTCAAATTGGCTAATTCTTTCACCCTAGACGCCACTTTGCAATTGGCTAGGTTAGCGGCTAAGAATTCTGGGTTTGCTATTGTGGCGCGCAGAGCGCTTTGGTTGAAATCTTGGTCAGCTGATGCGTCTTCCAAGAACAAGCTACTTAACATTCCTTTCAAGGGGAAAACGCTGTTTGGCCCTGACTTGAAAGAGATTATCTCTGATATCACTGGGGGTAAGGGCCATGCCCTTCCTCAGGATCGGCCTTTCAAGGCCAAAAATAAACCTAATTTTCGTCCCTTTCGTAGAAACGGACCAGCCCAAAGTGCTACGTCCTCTAAGCAAGAGGGTAATACTTCTCAAGCCAAGCCAGCTTGGAGACCAATGCAAGGCTGGAACAAGGGAAAGCAGGCCAAGAAACCTGCCACTGCTACCAAGACAGCATGAAATGTTGGCCCCCGATCCGGGACCGGATCTGGTGGGGGGCAGACTCTCTCTCTTCGCTCAGGCTTGGGCAAGAGATGTTCTGGATCCTTGGGCGCTAGAAATAGTCTCCCAAGGTTATCTTCTGGAATTCAAGGGGCTTCCCCCAAGGGGGAGGTTCCACAGGTCTCAGTTGTCTTCAGACCACATAGAAAGACAGGCATTCTTACGTTGTGTAGAAGACCTGTTAAAAATGGGAGTGATTCATCCTGTTCCATTAGGAGAACAAGGGATGGGGTTCTACTCCAATCTGTTCATAGTTCCCAAAAAAGAGGGAACGTTCAGACCAATCTTAGATCTCAAGATCTTAAACAAGTTTCTCAAGGTTCCATCGTTCAAAATGGAAACCATTCGAACAATTCTTCCTTCCATCCAGGAAGGTCAATTCATGACCACGGTGGATTTAAAGGATGCGTATCTACATATTCCTATCCACAAGGAACATCATCGGTTCCTAAGGTTCGCATTCCTGGACAAGCATTACCAGTTCGTGGCGCTTCCTTTCGGATTAGCCACTGCTCCAAGGATTTTCACAAAGGTACTAGGGTCCCTTCTAGCTGTGCTAAGACCAAGGGGCATTGCTGTAGTACCTTACTTGGACGACATTCTGATTCAAGCGTCGTCCCTTCCTCAAGCAAAGGCTCACACGGACATTGTCCTGGCCTTTCTCAGATCTCACGGATGGAAAGTGAACGTGGAAAAGAGTTCTCTATCTCCGTCAACAAGGGTTCCCTTCTTGGGGACAATAATAGACTCCTTAGAAATGAGGATTTTTCTGACAGAGGCCAGAAAAACAAAACTTCTAGACTCTTGTCGGATACTTCATTCCGTTCCTCTTCCTTCCATAGCGCAGTGCATGGAAGTGATAGGTTTGATGGTAGCGGCAATGGACATAGGTCCTTTTGCGCGCATTCATCTAAGACCATTACAACTGTGCATGCTCAGTCAGTGGAATGGGGACTATACAAACTTGTCTCCGAGGATACAAGTAAATCAGAGGACCAGAGACTCACTCCGTTGGTGGCTGTCCCTGGACAACCTGTCACAAGGGATGACCTTCCGCAGACCAGAGTGGGTCATTGTCACGACCGACGCCAGTCTGATGGGCTGGGGCGCGGTCTGGGGATCCCTGAAAGCTCAGGGTCTTTGGTCTCGGGAAGAAGCTCTTCTACCGATAAATATTCTGGAACTGAGAGCGATATTCAATGCTCTCAAGGCTTGGCCTCAGCTAGCGAGGGCCAAGTTCATACGGTTTCAATCAGACAACATGACAACTGTTGCGTACATCAACCATCAGGGGGGAACAAGGAGTTCCCTGGCGATGGAAGAAGTGACCAAAATCATTCTATGGGCGGAGTCTCACTCCTGCCACCTGTCTGCTATCCACATCCCAGGAGTGGAAAATTGGGAAACGGATTTTCTGAGTCGTCAGACATTGCATCCGGGGGAGTGGGAACTCCATCCGGAAATCTTTGCCCAAGTCACTCAACTGTGGGGCATTCCAGACATGGATCTGATGGCCTCTCGTCAGAACTTCAAAGTTCCTTGCTACGGGTCCAGATCCAGGGATCCCAAGGCGGCTCTAGTGGATGCACTAGTAGCACCTTGGACCTTCAAACTAGCTTATGTATTCCCGCCGTTTCCTCTCATCCCCAGGCTGGTAGCCAGGATCAATCAGGAAAGGGCGTCGGTGATCTTGATAGCTCCTGCGTGGCCACGCAGGACTTGGTATGCAGATCTGGTGAATATGTCATCGGCTCCACCATGGAAGCTACCTTTGAGACGAGACCTTCTTGTTCAAGGTCCGTTCGAACATCCGAATCTGGTCTCACTCCAGCTGACTGCTTGGAGATTGAACGCTTGATCTTATCGAAGCGAGGGTTCTCAGATTCTGTTATCGATACTCTTGTTCAGGCCAGAAAGCCTGTAACTAGAAAGATTTACCACAAAATTTGGAAAAAATATATCTGTTGGTGTGAATCTAAAGGATTCCCTTGGGACAAGGTTAAGATTCCTAAGATTCTATCCTTCCTTCAAGAAGGATTGGAAAAAGGATTATCTGCAAGTTCCCTGAAGGGACAGATTTCTGCCTTGTCTGTGTTACTTCACAAAAAGCTGGCAGCTGTGCCAGATGTTCAAGCCTTTGTTCAGGCTCTGGTTAGAATCATGCCTGTTTACAAACCTTTGACTCCTCCTTGGAGTCTCAACTTAGTTCTTTCAGTTCTTCAGGGGGTTCCGTTTGAACCCTTACATTCCGTTGATATTAAGTTATTATCTTGGAAAGTTTTGTTTTTGGTTGCAATTTCTTCTGCTAGAAGAGTTTCAGAATTATCTGCTCTGCAGTGTTCTCCTCCTTATCTGGTGTTCCATGCAGATAAGGTGGTTTTACGTACTAAACCTGGTTTTCTTCCAAAAGTTGTTTCTAACAAAAACATTAACCAGGAGATTATCGTACCTTCTCTGTGTCCGAAACCAGTTTCGAAGAAGGAACGTTTGTTGCACAATTTGGATGTTGTTCGCGCTCTAAAATTCTATTTAGATGCTACAAAGGATTTTAGACAAACATCTTCCTTGTTTGTTGTTTATTCCGGTAAAAGGAGAGGTCAAAAAGCAACTTCTACCTCTCTCTCTTTTTGGATTAAAAGCATCATCAGATTGGCTTACGAGACTGCCGGACGGCAGCCTCCCGAAAGAATCACAGCTCATTCCACTAGGGCTGTGGCTTCCACATGGGCCTTCAAGAACGAGGCTTCTGTTGATCAGATATGTAGGGCAGCGACTTGGTCTTCACTGCACACTTTTACCAAATTTTACAAGTTTGATACTTTTGCTTCTTCTGAGGCTATTTTTGGGAGAAAGGTTTTGCAAGCCGTGGTGCCTTCCATCTAGGTGACCTGATTTGCTCCCTCCCATCATCCGTGTCCTAAAGCTTTGGTATTGGTTCCCACAAGTAAGGATGACGCCGTGGACCGGACACACCTATGTTGGAGAAAACAGAATTTATGTTTACCTGATAAATTACTTTCTCCAACGGTGTGTCCGGTCCACGGCCCGCCCTGGTTTTTTAATCAGGTCTGATAATTTATTTTCTTTAACTACAGTCACCACGGTTTCATATGGTTTCTCCTATGCAAATATTCCTCCTTAACGTCGGTCGAATGACTGGGGTAGGCGGAGCCTAGGAGGGATCATGTGACCAGCTTTGCTGGGCTCTTTGCCATTTCCTGTTGGGGAAGAGAATATCCCACAAGTAAGGATGACGCCGTGGACCGGACACACCGTTGGAGAAAGTAATTTATCAGGTAAACATAAATTCTGTTACTTACCTGTAAAATAAACCCTAAACTAGCTACAATATAACAAATAATTATATTGTAGCTATTTTAGGATTTATATTTATTTTACAGGCAACTTTGTATTTATTTTAACTAGGTACAATAGCTATTAAATAGTTATTTACTATTTAATAGCTACCTAGTTAAAATAATTACAAAATTACCTGTAAAATAAATCCTAACCTAAGTTACAATTAAACCTAACACTACACTATAATTAAATAAATTAAATAAATTACCTACAATTACCTACAATTAGATAAACTAAACTAAATTACAAAAAACCCCCCCACTAAATTACAAAAAATAAAAAAAGATTACAAGAATTTTAAGATAATTACACCTACTCTAAGCCCCCTAATAAAATAACAAAGCCCCTCAAAATAAAAAACTTTCCCTACCCTAATCTAAATTACAAAAGTTAACAGCTCTATTACCAGCCCTTAAAAGGGCTTTTTGCGGGGCATGCCCCAAAGTAATCAGCTCTTTTGCCTGTAAAAAAACACACAATACCACCCCCCAACATTACAACCCACCACCCACATACCCCTACTCTAACCCAAACCCCCCTTAAATAAACCTAACACTACCCCCCCCCCCCCCGAAGATCTCCCTACCTTGAGTCATCTTCACCCAACCGGGCCGAAGTCTTCATCCGATGGGGCAGAAGAGGACATCCAGACCGGCAGAAGTCTTCATCCTATCCGGGCAGAAGAGGACATCCGGACCGGCAGACATCTTCATCCAAGCGGCATCTTCTATCTTCATCCATCCGACGAGGAGCAGCTCCATCTTCAAGACCTCCGGCGCGGAACATCCTTCTTGACCGACGACTAGACGACGAATGAAGGTTCCTTTAAGTGACGTCATCCAAGATGGCGTCCCTCAAATTCCGATTGGCTGATAGGATTCTATCAGCCAATCGGAATTAAGGTAAGAAAAATCTGATTGGCTGATTGAATCAGCCAATCAGATTCAAGTTGGATCAGCCAATCAGATTGAGCTCGCATTCTATTGGCTGTTCTGATCAGCCAATAGAATGCGAGCTCAATCTGATTGGCTGATTGGATCAGTCAATCGGATTGAACTTGAATCTGATTGGCTGATTCAATCAGCCAATCAGATTTTTCCTACCTTAATTCCGATTGGCTGATAGAATCCTTGGATGACGTCACTTAAAGGAACCTTCATTCATCGTCTAGTCGTCGGTCAAGAAGGATATTCCGCGCCGGAGGTCTTGAAGATGGAGCCGCTCCTCGTCGGATGGATCAAGATAGAAGATGCCGCTTGGATGAAGATGTCTGCCGGTCCGGATGTCCTCTTCTGCCCGGATAGAATGAAGACTTCTGCCGGTCTGGATGTCCTCTTCTGCCCCATCGGATGAAGACTTCGGCCCAGTTGGGTGAAGACGACTCAAGGTAGGGAGATCTTCAGGGGGGTAGTGTTAGGTTTATTTAAGGGAGGTTTGGGTTAGAGTAGGGGTATGTGGGTGGTGGGTTGTAATGTTGGGGGGTGGTATTGTGTTTTATTTTACAGGCAAAAGAGCTGATTACTTTGGGGCATGCCCCTTCAAAAAGCCCTTTTAAGGGCTGGTAATAGAGCTGTTAACTTTTGTAATTTAGTTTAGGGTAGGGAAAGTTTTTTATTTTGGGGGGCTTTGTTATTTTATTAGGGTGCTTAGAGTAGGTGTTATTAGCTTAAAATTCTTGTAATCTTTTTATATTTTTTGTAATTTAGTGGGTTTTTTTTGTAATTTAGTTTAGTTTATTTAATTGTAGTGTAGTGTTAGGTTTAATTGTAACTTAGATTAGGATTTATTTTACAGGTCATTTTGTAATTATTTTAACTAGGTAGCTATTAAATAGTTATTACCTATTTAATAGCTATTGTACCTAGTTAAAATAAATACAAAGTTGCCTGTAAAATAAATATAAATCCTAAAATAGCTACAATATAATTATTCGTTATATTGTAGCTAGTTTAGGGTTTATTTTACAGGTAAGTATTTAGTTTTAAATAGGAATACTTTAGTTAATAAGATTTAATTTATTTTGTTAGATTAAAATTATATTTATCTTAGGGGGGTGTTAGGGTTAGACTTAGCTTTAGGGGTTAATACATTTATTAGAGTTGCGTCGAGGTCCGGTTGGCAGATTAGGGGTTAATACTTGAAGTTAAGTGGCAGCGATGTTAGGGAGGGCAGATTAGGGGTTAATACTATTTATTATAAGGTTTGCGAGGCGGGAGTGCGGCGGTTTAGGGGTTAATAACTTTATTAGAGTAGTGGCAAGGTCCGGTCGGCAGATTAGAGGTTAATAAGTGTAGGTAAAGTAGCGGCGACTTTGGGGGCGCAGATTAGGGGTTAATAAATATAATATAGGTGTCGGTGATGTTAGGGGCAGCAGATTAGGGGTTCAGAGGGATAATGTAGGTGGCGGCGGTGTGCGGTCGGGAGATTAGGGGTTAAAAAAATGTATTATAGTGGCGGCGATGTGGGGGGACCTCGGTTTAGGGGTACATAGGTAGTTTATGGGTGTTAGTGTACTTTAGAGCACTGTAGTTAAGTGCTTTATAAACCGGCGTTAGCCCAGAAAGCTCTTAACTACAGCCTTTCCATGGGCGGTAGGAGTCTTCCTTCAGCCAAGACTCTAAATACCAGCGTTAGGAAGATCCCATTGAAAAGATAGGATACGCAATTGGCGTAAGGGGTCTGCGGTATGGAAAAGTCGCGGCTTGAAAGTGAGCGTTAGACCCTTTCCCGTCTGACTCTAAATACCAGCGGGCGGCCAAAAGCAGCGTTAGGAGCCCTTAACGCTGCTTTTGACGGCTACCGCAGAACTCTAAATCTAGGCGTAAAATTGTGATAATTACAACATTTTAGAGCAGTTTTGGAAAAATTTTACGCTTTTTTACTCTAAAAGGCGCAGTACTGTTTTTCAGATTGTTTTTTTTTTCCACAAAATAAAGTGTTTTCAAGCCTGTTTGTGGTCATTACTAGCCTGTTTCAACATGTCTGACATTGAGGAAAGTCAATGTTCTATGTGTTTAGAAGCCATTGTGGAACCCCCACTTAAAATGTGTCTTTCATGTACTGAAAGGGCCTTACATTGAAAAGAACATATTTTAGGTGATAAAAGTATGTCTCAGGGTGATTCTCAGTCAGAAGAGAATCAGGTTATGCGATCCAATTCCCCCCAAGTGTCACAACCTTTATCGCCCGCTCAAGCGACGCCTAGTACTTCTAGCGCGTCTAATTCTTTCACCCTGCAAGATATGGCTGCAGTTATGTCTACTACCCTTACAGAGGTATTATCTAAACTGCCAGGTTTACAGGGTATTAGAGTAAATGCTGAGCCCTCTGATGCTTTATTGGCCATCTCCGATGTACCCGCACAGTGTTCTGATTTGGGTGTGGGGGAATTGCTGTCTGAGGGAGAGCTTTCAGACTCAGGAAAGATGTTCCCTCAAACAGACTCAGATGTGATGGCCTTTAAGTTTAAGCTTGAACACCTCCGTTTGTTACTCCGGGAGGTTTTAGCGACTCTGGATGATTGTGACCCTATTGTTATCCCACCAGAGATTTTTGTGTAAAATGGATAAATATCTAGAGGTCCCTACTTACACTAATGTTTTTCCAGTCCCTAGAAGAATAAATTAGCGGTAAAGAATGCAGGCTTTGCCATTTTAGCGCGTACAGCGTTATGGCTTAAGTCTTGGTCTGCTGATGTGTCATAAAAATCCAAGCTTTTAGCTATTCCTTTTAAAGGTAAGACCCTATTCGGGCTTGAACTAAAGGAGATCATTTCCGACATTACTGGAGGTAAAGGTCATGCCCTTCCTCAGGACAAGACAGTTAAAATGAGGGCCAAACAGAATAGTTTTCGTTCCTTACGAAACTTTAAAGGTTTACCCTCTACTTCCTCCACCGCCACAAAGCAGGAGGGGAATTTTGCACAATCCGAGTCAGTCTGGAGACCTAACCAGACCTGGAATAAAGGTAAACAGGCCAAGAAGCCCGCTGCTGCTACCAAGACAGCATGAAGGGGCAGACTTTCTCTCTTTGCTCAGGCTTGGGTAAGGGACGTTCAGGATCCCTGGTCATTAGAAATCGTGACCCATGGGTATCGACTAGAATTCAAGGATTTTCTCCCAAGAGGGAGATTTCATCTTTCACGTTTGTCTGTAGACCAGACCAAAAGAGAGGCGTTCTTACGCTGTGTAGAAGACCTATATACCATGGGTGTAATCTGCCCAGTTCCAAAATTAGAACAGGGGCAGGGGTTTTACTCAAATCTGTTTGTGGTTCCCAAAAAAGAGGGAACCTTCAGACCGATTTTAGATCTCAAATGCCTAAACAAATTTCTCAGAGTTCCATCGTTCAAGATGGAGACCATACGAACAATTTTACCAATGATCCAGGAGGGTCAATATATGACCACCGTGGATTTGAAGGATGCGTATCTTCACATTCCTATCCACAAAGATCATCACTAGTTTCTCAGGTTCGCCTTCCTGGACAAACACTACCAGTTTGTGGCCCTCCCTTTCAGGTTGGCCAAAGCTCCCAGAATCTTCACAAAGGTGCTAGGGTCCCTTCTGGTGGTTCTAAGGCCGCAAGGCATAGCAGTGGCGCCCTATCTGGACGATATTTTGATTCAGGCATCAACTTACCATCTAGCCAAATCTCACACGGACATCGTGTTGGCTTTTCTAAGAACTCACGGGTGGAAGGTGAACATACAAAAGAGTTCACTAGTTCCACTGACAAGAGGAGGTCAGAAAGTCAAAGATCCTAACTACTTGCCGAGCACTTCATTCCATTCCTATGCCATCAGTGGCGCAGTGTATGGAGGTCATTGGGTTAATGGTAGCGGCAATGGACATTGTTCCGTTTGCTTGCTTACATCTCAGACCACTGCAGCTGTGTATGCTCAGACAGTGGAATGGGGATTATGCGGATTTATCTCCTCGAATAAATCTGGATCTAGAGACCAGAGACTCTCTTCTTTGGTGGTTGTCACAGGATCATCTGTCCCAGGGAATGTGCTTCCACAGGCCAGCATGGGTCATAGTGACGACGGACGCCAGCCTCTTGGGTTCAATCATCAAGGGGGAACAAAGAGTTCTCTAGCTATGATAGAGGTTTCCAAGATAATTTGATGGGCAGAGACGCACTCTTGCCATCTATCAGCAATCTACATCCCAGGAGTGGAGAACTGGGAATCGGATTTTCTAAGTCGTCAGACTTTTCATCCGGGGGAGTGGGAGCTCCATCCGGAGGTGTTTGAGACATTGATTCATCAATGGGGCACACTGGAATTGGATTTGATGGCATCTCGTCAGAATGCCAAACTTCCTTGTTACGGATCCAGATCAAGGGATCCCCAAGCAGTACTGATAGATGATCTAGCATTACCTGGCTTATGTGTTTCCTCCCTTTCCTCTCCTGCCTCGTCTGATTGCCAGAATCAAACAGGAGAGGGCTTCGGTAATCTTGATAGCGCCTGCGTGGCCACGCAGGACCTGGTATGCAGATCTAGTGGAAATGTCATCTCTGCCACCATGGAAACTGCCACTGAGACAGGACCTTCTAATTCAAGGTCAGTTCCAACATCCAAATCTAATTTATCTGCAGCTGACTGCCTGGAGATTGAATGCTTGATTTTATCTAAGCGGGGATTCTCTGAGTCGGTTATTGATACCTTGATTCAGGCTCGGAAGCCTGTCACTAGGAAAATTTACCATAATATATGGCGTAAATATCTTTATTGGTGCGAATCCAAGGGCTACTCATGGAGTAGGGTTAGGATTCCTAAGATTTTGTCCTTTCTCCAAGAAGGATTGGAGAAGGGATTATCGGCTAGTTCCTTAAAGGGACAAATTTCTGCTTTGTCAATATTACTACACAAGCGTGTGGCGGATGTCCCAGACGTTCAGTCCTTTTGTCAGTCTTTAGGCAGAATCAAGCCTGTGTTTAAACCTGTTTCTCCGCCACGGAGTTTGAATTTAGTGCTAAATGTTCTTCAAGGGGTTCCGTTTGAACCTATGCATTCCATAGATATTAAGCTTTTATCTTTTAAAGTTTTGTTTTTAGTTGCTATCTCTTCGGCTCGAAGAGTTACTGAGCTTTCTGCATTACAATGCGACTCGCCTTATCTTATATTCCATTCTGATAAGGTGGTTTTGCGTACTAAACCTGGATTCCTTCCTAAGGTTGTTTCAAATAAGAATATTAATCAGGAAATTGTTGTTCCTTCTCTATGTCCTAATCCTTTTTCTAAGAAGGAGCGTCTGTTACATAATCTGGACGTGGTTCATGCCTTGAAGTTTTACTTACAAGCGACCAAGGATTTCCGTCAAACATCTTCTCTATTTGTTGTTTATTCTGGAAAGGGTAGGGGTCAGAAAGCTACGGCTACCTCTCTTTCTTTTTGGCTGAAAAGCATCATCCGTTTGGCATATGAGACTGCTGGACAGCAGCCTCCTGAAAAGAATATAGCTCATTCTACTAGAGCGATGGCTTCCACATGGGCTTTTAAAAACTATGCTTCTGTTGAACAGATTTGTAAGGCTGCGACTTCTCCTCCCTTCATACCTTTTCCAAATTTTCCAAATTTGATACTTTTGCTTCTTCTGATGCTGTTTTTGGGAGAAAAGTTCTTCAAGCAGTGGTGCCTTCTGTTTAGGTATCTGTCTTGTCCCTCCCGTTCATCCGTGTCCTGTAGCTTTGGTATTGTATCCCACAAGTAAGGATGAATCCATGGACTCGTCGTATCTAGTAGAAGAAAAGAATATTTAAGCTTACCTGATAAATTGATTTCTTCTACGATACGACGAGTCCACGGCCCTCCCTGTCATATTAGACAGATTATATTTTTGTGTTCAAAACTTCAGTCACCTCTGCACCTTTTAGGTTTACTTTTCTCTTCCTATACCTTCGGTCGAATGACTGGGGGTGGAGAGAAGGGAGGAGCTATATATACAGCTCTGCTGTGGTGCTCTTTGCCACAAAATATATTGAATTAGGTAGCTCTTTATATACCCTTTTAAGAAAAAAAATGTTTGTGTTATCACTGCACATGGTACCACAGTGATAGGGCTCAAAATATGACAACATTTAACTCAATGCAGATGGTTTATTACTCATTATAATTCAGTAACATTAAGTATTAAACATTGTTTTTTAAATAATGTTGAGTAAGCTAAAGAACCAGGTGTCTTGCAGAACAGTTGAGACAAGTTCTGACTGATTTCTGCACTGATGTTGTGTTCACCTTGTAGCTGTCGTGAGTTCCACAGGTGGGAGAGTTCTGAGGACGTACTCTTGTTTCCGCCACAAAGTGTCCTTTGTTTACAGTTTGAAGGAAGGTGGAAGAATGCTATGTTGAACTCAAACACAGCAAGTACAAGGCTCAGACACCATTTGTTATTGTACACACAGCACACATTATTGTTTGGTAGAACAGGGAACAGTTCATTGGTGATGGGCACAATTTTGAAGTCCATGGATTGGGAAATCAAAACTGTCTACTGGTACAAAACTGTGAAATTAGCTAATTTGCTCAATTGCAATTAATTTCACAAATCGATTTTGAAGGAAATTCCTTTGATATTTGATCTACAATAATCATACATTTCTAAAAGGGTTACAATGTGATTGGTTGTGGTACGCTGCAAACTTGCTTTTGCCACCAATCCCTTTACTGTACCACCTACACCATCACATGGACCTTTGCTATGAGATGTGGCAAAGAAGTGCCACTCCGCTTTCAAACCAAAGTAGTCTTCATGATGGCAAAGGTTTATAAAGTTTTTACTATTCTTATACTGTGCCGCAGAGCCATCACAAAAGTAAATGAGTTTAACTATACCGGAGCATGATGACTTGATATGCTGGAGAATCTGTTTCTGAAAAGAATAGAAGTATACAGTTTTGTACTCTAATGAATCACTAATTATGCAATAGCTTTCACTTTCTATTTTACCTTCAGACTTAAAGTATATTACAGAAGGGTGGTGAGTAGCCTGAGAATTGATCCATTGGTAAGACTGGATCTCATCTTGCGTGAGAAATGTAAAGTTTCTTTCCAATGGCATTGAGAGTCCACAAATCCAATTTCTAGTGGAAATTCAACTCCTGGCCAGCGTGAGGAGGCAAAGAACCCCCCCAGCAGAGCTGTTAAGTGTTACTCTCAATAACCATTATCCCCAGTCATTATTTGCCTTGATCATCGAGAGGATGTGCAAAGATGGTGTCTGAAGATATTTAATCCTTTAATGAGTACTTTTCCCTGCAATCAAGGATTGGGGTCAAGTTGTGTCCATGTAATTCTCGTTAGTAAGAGTAGTGGTGGCTTTTAGCAGTTAGAAAGTGGTGAGGTGGTCTTTGCTTAATTTCTAACACCTATACTACTCCTCTATAGAAAACCAGGGTTGGTTACTCTGTTTTTCTTTTTCTACAGTTCACTGTCAGAAAGGAAGAATCTGTCACACCTAAGAAGCTGTTCCTGCCCTGCAGCTGGATCCACAGGTAAGTACTCTTGCCTTATAGGTATTGAAGGAAAGCACTTTATGGGTTAATTCATCAGTGGACCAAATGGATGGAACATAATTTATCCCTTTAGTTAGGGATTTTATTTCTGGGCAGCACTTCAGGCACTTATTGGTGGAGAAAAGCATATGGGAGTTATTAGGTTCATAAACGGTTAATGGTTGTCCCCATATCAAAGGGATCTAAGACATTTAGAATCCTTTTTTGACTTATTTTTAATTTTCTTTACTGTGGAACGTAATATTGGCACTCTGGTGACAAACTTTATTTCTTTCCTAAGATATGGTGAGTCCACCATGTCATCATTTACTGTTGGGAATATCACTCCTGGCCAGCAGGAGGAGGCAAAGAGCACCACAGTCAAACTGTTAAGTATCACTTCCCTTCCCACAAACCCCAGTTATTCTCTTTGCCTTGGTGCATGGAGGAGGTGAAGTTTTGGTGAAAATTGGATTCTTTTACTTCAAGCAAGTTTTTAGCTGAAAGCCAGTGTAGGTTTACTCTGATCTTTCCCTTTCAAGATTGGGTCTAGCCGTACTCCACGTTAATCTTTTCAGTAGAGTGGTGGCTTTTAAGCAGTTAGTAACTTGTGAGGTCGGCCTCACTTCGTTTTCCTAACATGTTGCTGCCCTTGTATAGAAAGCCAGAGTATGTTTACTCTGTTCTTTCTTTTTTTCACAGGTCTCTGTAAGGAGTGGCTTCCTTTCATACTGAGTGAGCTGTCCCCCGGCCGGACAGCTAGATGTGCAGGTAAGTGCTTTTGTTGTCATCTAGGGCTAGGAGGTTGGCACTGAAGGGGTTAACCTTAACTCTGCAAATACTGGGTACTAGAATCCCTGCGGTACCTTGGTATTTTCCATCTGGAATAGCGGCACAAGGCATTGTTTCCTTAATGTCATGACAATGTCTATGGACAGCAATGTTGACATTCTAATTCTAATTGTTTCTGCGCACAGAAATAAGAAATTACTTTTAAAATTTAGAGACAGTAATGTTTTTTTTATCTGTTAATTTTTATTAAAAGAATTTCAACTGTATATTTGTTTAATTTATCCTTTCTGATAGGATGGAACCAGAGCACACAAAAAATAGTTACTTTTTAAATTTAAAGAGACAGTAACGTTTTTTATGTGTCAATTTTTATTAAAAAATGTCACTCTTTTTCTGAACCTACTCCTCAGGCGTTTGCTGTTTAGAAGTCTGTTGACAATGATCAATCTATGCCACAAATTTCTCCTATAGTGTCTTACAAATTTTTTATGGCCCACATGCAGTGTCCTGCGTTTCCTCTCACACTCCACCCGGAGTTACTCTGCATTTCATGCATTATATGTTTTTCCCACGTGGTAGAAAGCATTACTAGAGGAATTATTTTCAATCCTTTCTGATAGGATGGAACCAGAGCACACAAAAAATAGTTACTTTTTAAATTTAAAGAGACAGTAACGTTTTTTATGTGTCAATTTTTATTAAAAAATGTCACTCTTTTTCTGAACCTACTCCTCAGGCGTTTGCTGTTTAGAAGTCTGTTGACAATGATCAATCTATGCCACAAATTTCTCCTATAGTGTCTTACAAATTTTTTATGGCCCACATGCAGTGTCCTGCGTTTCCTCTCACACTCCACCCGGAGTTACTCTGCATTTCATGCATTATATGTTTTTCCCACGTGGTAGAAAGCATTACTAGAGGAATTATTTTCAATCATTTAGGGTGATTGATTCAGTAGTTGCTATTCCGAATGGTTCTTCCCTGTTAACTGAAAGAGGAAGATGAATAATATATTTATTTGATCCTGAGGTTGTTTTTCTTTCAGTTTTTTTAGCTTGAACACCTCCATTTGTTACTTTAGGAGGTTTTAGCTACCCTGGGCGACTCCGACACTACCGGCGTAATCTATCCTAGTGCGTCCAGTAAGTTATAAGGAATGGAAGAGACAGCATTCCCTATATTTAAAAACATGTTCCCCATAGCCGACTCAGCTAAGGAGCCTGGGCAAATATTCCCTAGGTTGGAAGAAATAGTTTCCAGCTTAGCTAAGAGAACTACTATACCCTTAGAGGATAGTTGGGTTTTCAAAGGTCTTATGGACAAAAATTAAAAAAGGGATGTACACCAGGGCTTACAATGGCAACCAGCTGTTTACTTTGCTGCCGTCACTAGTGTGATGGCATATTGGCCTGATGCTACTAAGTCAGAAACTTCCCTGGATAAAATCCAGGATAGGTTAAAAGCAAATTGGCTAATTCCTTTATTTCGAATTCTTCCCTTCAAGTTATTAAACTGGGAGCATAGGTTTCAGGTTTGTCTGTTCCAGCTCACAGATCCTTATGGTTAGAGCCTTGTTCTATGGATGTATGCTCTAAAATCTAAGCCTTTAGCGATTCCTTACAAGGGGAAGACCTTGTTGGGACCTGGCTTGACGGAAATAATCTCTTTTGAAATTTAAAGAATTTAAAAAAAAAAAATCCAATTAGCCTGCTGTTGAATCAAACACAGCATGAAGGAAATGCCACCGATCCGGGACCGGATCTTGTATGGGGTGGATTTTCCTTCTTCGTTCAGACTTGGGTTTGAGATGTTGAGGATCACTGGGCAGTAGAAATAGTGTCCCAGGGATACAAATTAGAGTTAAAAAGTTTTCCTCCTAGAGGCAGGTTTCTGCTTTCAAGATTATCTGCAGATCAGACAAAAGGAGAGGCGTTCTTACACTGCGTAGGAGACCTCTCAGACCTGGGAGTGACTGTTCCAGTTCCAATACAGGTACAGGGTCTGGGTTTTTTATCCCAATCGGTGTGTGGTTCCCAAAAAAGAGGGAACCTTTGACCACTTTTTAGATCTCAAGAGTGTAAACAAATTTCTTAGTGTACCATCCTTCAAGATAGAAACTATTCGTTCCATTCTTCCCTTGATCCAAGAGGGTCAATTTATGTCAACAGTAGAGTTAAAGGACGCGTACCTTCATGTGCCATTCACAAGAATCGATACTTGTCTTGTCCTTCAGTCCACTGCTCGGCCTTCAGTGGCTCAGTGCATGGAGGTAATCGGGCTGATGGTGGCGGCAATGGACATCATCCCTTTTGCTTGGTTCCATCGCAGACCTCTGCAGTTAAGCATGCTCAGGCAATGGAACGGAGATTATACAGATTTGTCTCCTCGAAAACTACTGGACCAGGAGACAAGGGATTCTCTTCAATTATGGTTGTCTCTGGACCATCTCTCCCAGGGAACCTGCTTTCTCAGACCATCTTGGGTGATTGTGACAGCAGACGCCAGACTTCTAGGGGAGCAGTCTGGAGCTCCCTAAGGGTTCAGGGGGTTTGGACTCAGCCAGAGTCTGTTCTTCCTATACACATTCTGGAACTGAGAGCAATCTACAATGTTCTTCTGGCCTGGCCTCAGTTAGCCTTGGTCCAGTTTATCAGGTTCCAGTCGGACAAAATAACGTCAGTGGCTAACATCAATTATCAGGGAGGAATGAGGAGTTCCTTGGCGATGACAGAGCTATCCAAAATAATTCAGTGGGCGGAGGCCCATTCTTGCTGCCTGTCGGCGATCCACATCCCAGGGTTGGACAACTGGGAGGCGGATTTCCTGAGCAGGCAGACCTTTCATCCGGGGGAGTGGGAACTCCATCCGGAAGTTTTCTCCAGCTATTTCCTTTGTTTGCTTTTCTTCCTCAGGTCATTGCTCGAATCAAGCAGGAGAGGGCATCAGTGATCCTCATAGCACCGGATTAGCCTCGTAGGATTTGATATGCAGATCTGGTGGACTTGTCATCTCTGCCAAGGTGGAGACTTCCGTTGAGGAAGGACCTTCAAGTTCAAGGACCCCTCCTTCACCCAAATCTGGTTTCTCTGAAGCTGACTGCTTGGAGATTGAACGTTTCATATTATCCAAGCTGGGTTTTTCTGACTCGGTCTTTAAGACCATGATTCAGGCTCGTAAGCCTGTCACTAGAAAAATTTATCATAAAATATGGATTGGTGTGAATCCATGGGCTACTCATGGAGTAAAGTTAGGATTCCTAGAATTTTGTCCTTTCTCCAAGAGGGTTCGGAGAAAGGTTTATCGACAAGTTTCCTAAAGGGTCATATCTCTGCCTTTATATATTTTGTTACACAAACGTCTGGCAGATGTCCCAGATGTACAATCATTTTGTCAGGCCTTGGTCAGGATCAGGCCTGTGTTCAAACCAGTTACTCCTCCATGGAGTCTGTATTTAGTCCTCAGAGTTCTTCAAGGGGCTCCGTTTGAGCCTATGCGTTCCCTCGATATTAAGTTGTTATCTTGGAAAGTTTATTTCTGTTCGGAGAGTGTCAGAGCTCTTGGCATTACAGTATGAGTTTCCTTATCTTATTTTGCATTCGGATAAGGTATTTTTACGTACTAAATTAGGATTTCTTCCTAAGCTTGTTCTGATCGGAACATTATTCAGGATTGTTGTTCCTTCTTTGTGTCCTAATCCTTCTTCTCAGAAAGAAAGACTTCTGCACAATTTGGACGTGGTCCGTGCTTTATGGTTTTATCGGCAGGCGACTATGGACTTTCGTCAGTCTTCTTCTTTGTAGTTTTCTCAGGAGAACGCAAGGGACAGAAAGCTATGGCTACTTCTCTTTCCTTTTGGCTGAAGAGTATCATACGTTTTGCATATAAAACTGCTGGACAGCAGCCTTCCAAGAGAGTTAGGCTCATTCCATGAGGGCTGTTGCTTTCTCATGGGCGTTCAAAAATGAAGCTTCTGTGGAACAGATTTGCAAGGCTGCAACTTGGTCCTCTCTTCACACTTTTTCAAAGTTCTACAAATTTGACACTTTTGCCTCGGCTGAGGCCGCTTTTGGCAGAAAGGTTCTTCAAGCAGTGGTGCCTTCCGTTTAGGTTCCCTGTCTTGTCCCTCCCGTATCATCTGTGTACTCTAGCTTGGGTATTGAATCCCATTAGTAATTAAGATGATCCGTGGACTCATCGACCTCTAGTTATGAAGCCGCCTACTTACCTGCATTCGCCGGCCCAATACGCTCGCCTAAGCTCGCCTACCATCGCTGTCGCAGACCTGAATACGTTCACCAAAGTTATCAAGAAAGCTGTCAAGAAGCCGCGCACCAAATACGGAGCGATGAGCAGCAGACTGTTGTTAACTGACAGTCATCGATCTCGCTGCTCATCGGCTTCTTTGCAGCTTTCTTGCTAGCCTGTCACTAAGCACCCACACTAACTATACTGTTTTACCCCCTAAACCGCTGCTCCCGGAGCCCCCCGCACCTAAATAAACTTATTACCCCCTAAACCGCCTCTCCTGGACCCTGCCGCAACTATAATAAATATATTAACCCCTAAACCGCTGTCCCCCACCCCGCCACAACTATAATAAATATATTAACTCCTAAACCGCCGCTCCCGCACCCTGCCGCCACCTACATTATACCTATTAACCCCTAATCTGCTGCCCCCTATACCGCCACCACCTATATTCAAGTTATTATCCCCTATCCTGCGGATCCCGGACCCCGCCGCAACTAAATAAATTGTTTAACCCCTAAACCGCCGCACCCGGAGCCCACCGCCACCAATATTAAAGTTATTAAACCCTATCCTGCCCCCCACTGCACCGCCACCACCTACATTAAACTCATTAACCCCTAAACCGCCGCTCCCGGAGCCCGCCACAACGAAATTAAATGTTTAACCCCTAAATCGCCGCTCCCGGACCCCGCTGCCACCTATATTAAACTTATTAACCCCTATCCTGACCCCCCTATACCGCCACCACCTATATAAAACTTATTAACCCCTAAACCTAAGTCTAACACTAACACCCCCCTAACTTTAATATTATTTTAATAAATCTAAATAAAACTTATTATTATTAACTAAATTATTCCTATTTAAAAATAAATACTTACCTATAAAATAAACCCTAAGATAGCTACAATATAACTAATAATTACATTGTAGCTATTTTAGGGTTTATATTTATTTTACAGGCAACTTTGTATTTATTTTAACTAGGTAGAATATTTATTAAATAGTTATTAACTATTTAATAACTACCTAGCTAAAATACTTACAAAATTACCTGTAAAATAAATCCTAACCTAAGTTACAATTAAACCTTTCACTACACTATCATTAAATTAATTAAATAAATTAACTACAATTACCTAAAATTAAATAAAATAAAATAAACTATAGTACAAAAAAACAAACACTAAATTACAGAAAATAAAAAAGAATTACAAGAAGTTTAAACTAATTACACCTAATCTAATAAAATAATAAAATAATAAAGCCCCCCAAAATAAAAAAATGCCCTACCCTATTCTAAATTATAAAGTAACCAGCTCTTTTACCAGCCCTTAAAAGGGCTTTTTGTGTGGCATTGCCCCAAAGTAATCAGCTCTTTTACCTGTAAACCCCCCCCAACATTAAAACCCACCACCCACATACCCCTACTCTAACCCACCCAAACCCCCTTAAAAAAACTAACACTAACCCCCTGAAGATCACCCTACCTTGAGCCGTCTTCACCCAAATGGGCCGAAATCTTCATCCAAGTGGCGCAGAAGAGGTCCTCCATCCAGCAGAAGTCTTCATCCAGGCGGCGTCTTCAATCTTCATCCATCCGGAGCGGAGCCATCTTCCAAGGAGCCGACGCGGAGCCATCTTCTTCAACCGACGACTGAACAACGAATGACGGTTCCTTTAAATGACATCATCCAAGATGGCGTCCCTCGAATTCCGATTGGCTGATAGGATTCTATAAGCCAATTGGAATTAAGGTAGGAAAAATCTGATCGGAACAGCCAATAGAATGCAAGCTCAATCCATTGGATCAGCCAATCGGATTGAACTTCAATCTGATTGGCTGATTTAATCAGCCAATCAGATTTTTCCTACCTTAATTCTGATTGGCTGATAGAATCCTATCAACCAATCGGAATTTGAGGGGCACCATCTTGGATGACGTCATTTAAGGAACCTTCATTCGGCGTTCAGTCGTCGGTTGAAGAGGATGGCTCCGAGTCGGCTCCTTGGAAGATGACTCCGCTCCGGATGGATGAAGATTGAAGATGCCCCCTGGATGAAGACTTCTGCTGGATGCACCACTTGGATGAAGATTTCGGCCCGGTTGGGTGAAGGCGTCTCATGGTAGGGTGATCTTCAGGGGGTTAGTGTTAGGTTTTTTAAAGGGGGGTTTGGGTGGGTTAGAGTAGGGGTATGTGAGTGGTGGGTTTTAATGTTGGAGGGGGTTATATTTTTTTTTACAGGTAAAAGAGCTGATTACTTTGGGGCAATGCCCCGCAAAAAGCCCTTTTAAGGGCTGGTAAAAGAGCTGGTTACTTTGTAATTTAGAATAGGGCAGGACATTTTTTTATTTTGGTGGGCTTTATTATTTTATTAGGGGGCTTAGATTAGGTGTAATTTGTTTAAACCTTGTAATTCTTTTTTATTTTCTGTAATTTAGTGATTGTTTTTTTTTGTACTATAGTTTAGTTTATTTAATTTAATTTAATTTTAGGTAATTGTAGTTAATTTATTTAATTAATTTAATGATAGTGTAGTGTTAGGTTTAATTGTAACTTAGGTTAGGATTTATTTTACAGGTAATTTTGTAAATATTTTAGCTAGGTAGTTATTAAATAGTTAATAACTATTTAATAACTATTCTACCTAGTTAAAATAAATACAAAGTTGCCTGTAAAATAAATATAAATCCTAAAATAGCTACAATATAATTATTAGTTATATTGTAGCTATCTTAAGGTTTATTTTACAGGTAAGTATTTAGTTTTAAATAGGATTAATTTAGTTAATACGAGTAATATTATTTAGATTTATTAAAATAATATTTAAGTTAGGGGGGTTAGGGTTAGTGTAAGACTTAGGTTTAGGGGTTAATTATTTTAATATAGGTGGCGGCGGTATAGGGGGGGCAGGATAGGGGTTAATAATTTTAATATAGGTGGCGGCGGTATAGGGGGGGCAGGATAGGGGTTAATAACTTTAATATAGGTGGCGGCGGTGTCCGGAAGCGGCGGTTTAGGGGTTAACATGTTTATTATAGTTGTGGCGGGGTCCGGGAGCGGCGGTTTAGGGGTTAATAAGTTTATTTAGTTGCGGCAGTGTAGGGGGACAGATTAGGGGTGTTTAGACTCGGGGTACATGTTAGGGTGTTAGGTGCAAACATCTCCCATAGGAATCAATGGGATATCGGGCAGCAGCGAACATGAGCTTTCGCTATGGTCAGACTCCCATTGATTCCTATGAGATCCGCCGCCTCCAGGGCGGCGGATTGAAAACCAGGTACGCTGGCCCGGAATAGTGGCGAGCGTACCTGGTAGTAGTTTGATAACTACCAAAAGTAGTCAGATTGTGCCGAACTTGCGTTCGGAACATCTGTAGTGACGTAACCATCGATCTGTGTTGGACTGAGTCCGGCGGATCGTAGGTTACATCACAATATTCTACTTTTGCCGAGCTGTAGGGCTTGATAACTAAGGCGAATCAGCCTCGCCATAAATACGCTGTGGAATTCCAGCGTATTTGCGGTTGAGGGCTTGATAACTAGAGGCCATCGTGTCTTAAAAAAGAAAAGAAAATTTATGCTTACCTGATAAATTTTTTGACACGATGAGTCCATGGCCGCCCTGTTCTTTTAGACAGGTTGTTGGTTATTGTAAACTTCAGACACCTCTGCACCTTGGCTTTTCCTTTCTCTTCCTAACTTCGGTCGAATGACTGGAGTGGGAGGGAAGGGAGGAGCTATTTAACAGCTCTGCTGTGGTGCTCTTTGCCTCCTCCTGCTGACCAGGAGGTGAATATCCCATTAGTAATTAAGATGATCCGTGGACTCATTGTGTCAAAAAAGAAATAAATTTATCAGGTAAGCATACATTTTTTTTTTTTTTAAATTAGCGATAATTACATTGGAACACTGATATCTGTCAGGAATCCCTGAATATCCCTTGACATGTTTTTTTTTAGTAGACAACCCAAAGTATTGATCTAGGTCCATTTTGGTATATTTCATGCCACCATTTCACCGACAAATGTGATCAAATAAAAAAAATCGTTCACTTTTTCACTAACTTTTTCACAAACTTTAGGTCTCTCACTGAAATTATTTATAAACAGCTTGTGCAATTATGGCACAAATGGTTGTAAATGCTTCTCTGGGATCCCCTCTGTTCAGAAATAGCAGACATATATGGATTTGGCGTTGCTTTTTGGTAATTAGAAGGCCTCTAAATGCCGCTGCGCACCTCACGTGTATTATGCCCAGCAGTGAAGGGGTTAATTAGGGAGCTTGTAGGGTTAATTTTAGCTTTAATGTAGAGATCAATCTCCCACCTGAACCATCCCAACCCCATCTCAATATCCTACCCCCCCTCCCCCTCCCCGATCGATTTTCAATCAATTATTTTCCCCCTCCCTCTCCCTTAGGCAGTATTTAGGACTGCCAGACTGGTGATCGTTTGCGTGCACGCTCCCGCCCCCCCCCTCGCATGCTCCCGTCCCCTTCCTGGAACAGCAACCGGAACTAGTCCAGCGATGGGCCACCCACCTGCCTCCCTGCAGCTGCTCCGACCCACCAACGATCAGCACCATCGCTGTGCGATGCAGAGAGGGCCACTGAGTGCATCTACAACTTTGCATATCTATTTCTGCAGTGCAAGATCGCGGCAGAGAGAAGCCCAGAACTTAAGGGCATAACGACCAGCATTGTACAGGACGCTGGCTGTTACGTGGTTAATGTTAAAACACAATTTATTAAACATTGGTGAGACGGTTTACATTATACATCCGTCTCAATTTTTCAATTGTTCCTATATTTCATATAGGAACAACTTAAGAGTACAATTCACACAGAAAACAGGGGCTTTAAAAAATGAAGCTTCTGTGGAACAAATTTGCAAGGCGGCAACTTGGTCCTCATTGCATATCATTCTACAAAAGTAATACTTTTTCCTCGGCTGAGGCTTCCTTTGGGAGAAAAGTTCTTCAAGCAGTGGTGCCTTCTATTTAGTTCCGCCTGTCTTGTTCTCCCTCCCTTTCATTCTGTGTGCTCTAGCTTGGGTATTGGTTCCCACTAGTAATTGAAATGAAATCGTGGACTCTCCTTGCCATTGGAAAGAAATCAAAATTCATGCTTACCTGATAAATTTCTTTCTTTCCTGGCATGAAGAGTCCACGACCTTAATTAATGTTTAAGACGACAGTTTTTCTCTTGTTAAGTGTGTTCAGTCCACGGGTCATCCATTACTTATGGGATATATTCTCCTTCCCAACAGGAAGTTGCAAGAGGATCACCCAAGCAGAGCTGCTATATAGCTCCTCCCCTCACATGTCATATCCAGTCATTCTCTTGCAACCCTCAACAAAGAAGGAGGTCGCGAGAGGAGCTGGAGTTTTTACTTAATTATTCTTCAATCAAAAGTTTGTTATTTTAAATGGCACCGGAGTGTGCTGTTTTTCTATCTCAGGCAGTATTTGGAAGAAGAAACTGCCTGCGTTTTCTATGATCTTAGCAGGCGTAACTAAGATCCACTGGCTGTTCTCGACATTCTGAGGAGTGGGGGTAACTTCAGAAAATGGGAATAGCATGCGGGGTCTCCCGCAAATGAGGTATGTGCAGTACAATATTTTCTGGGAATGGAATTGACTAAGAAAACACTGCTGTTACCTGTATGATGTAAGTACAGCCTTAAATGCAGTAGTAGTGACTGGTATCAGGCTGATAAATGTATGCACAGTAGAGTTATTTTCTAGGGACTAGAATTTGACTGAAAAAGTACTGTTAATACTGATATAATGTGTGAGCCTTAACTGCAGTAGAAGCGACTGGTAGCAGGCTTAGTAATAACTTTACACAGCATCTGAAATGTTGTTTTTTAAAACGTTTACTGGCATGTTAATCGTTTTGTGAGGTACTTTGGTGATAAATCTTTTTGGGCATGATTTTTTTCCACACGGCTAACGTATATTTCTGCATAGAAACCGTTATATCAGGTCTCCCACTGTTGTAATAGGAGTGGGAGGGACCTTTTTTAGCGCCTTGTTGCGCAGTTAAAATTCTAGCACAGTCTTCCTGCTTCTTCCTCTTTGATCCAGGACGTCTCCAGAGAGCTCAGGGATCTTCAAAATTCGTTTTTGAGGGAGGTAATCAGTCACAGCAGACCTGTGACAGTGTGTTTGACTGTGATAAAAGCGTTCAATCTTAATTTGATATCCGTTTTGGGTACTGAGGGGTTAATCATCCTTTTGCTAATGGGTGCAATCCTCTGCTAATTAATACATTTAAAGAATTGTTGACTATAACTGAACTAGTTCTTTGTTATTCAATTGTGTTTTTTAAAAAAGCGCTGCAGCGTTTTTTATATTGCTTGTAAACTTATTGAAGTAATTTCCAAGCTTGCTAGCTTCATTGCTAGTCTGTTTAAACATGTCTGATACAGAGGAATCTGCTTGTTCATTATGTTTAAAAGACGATGTGGAGCCCAATAGAAATATGTGTACCAATTGTATTGATATTACTTTGAATAAAAGTCAATCTGTACCGATAAAGAAATTATCACCAGACAACGAGGGGGAAGTTATGCCGTCTAACTCTCCTCACGTGTCAGTACCTTCGTCTCCCGCTCGGGAGGTGCATAAGATTGAGGCGCCAAGTACATCAAGGCCCTTACAAATCACCTTACATGATATGGCTAATGTTATGAAAGAAGTATTATACAATATGCCCGAGTTAAGAGGCAAGCGCGACAGCTCTGGGTTAAGGACAGAGCGCGCCGATGACACGAGAGCCATGTCTGATACTGCGTCACAATTTGCAGAACATGAGGACGGAGAGCTTCATTCTGTGGGTGACGGTTCTGATTCGGGGAGACCGGATTCAGAAATTTCAAAACTTCTCTACAAGGGAGGTTTCATCTGTCAAGGTTATCAACAAACCTAGTAAAGAAAGAGGCATTTCTACAATGTGTACAAGACCTCTTAGTGATGGGAGTGATCCACCCAGTTCCGCGAACGGAACAGGGGCAAGGGTTTTATTCAAATCTGTTTGTGGTTCCCAAGAAAGAGGGAACCTTCAGACCAATCTTAGACTTAAAAATCTTAAACAAATTCCTAAGGGTTCCATCGTTCAAGATAGAAACCATTCGGACCATCCTACCCATGATCCAAGAGGGTCAATATATGACCACAGTGGACTTAAAGGATGCCTACCTTCACATACCGATTCACAAAGATCATTATCGGTACCTAAGGTTTGCCTTTCTAGACAGGCATTACCAGTTTGTAGCTCTTCCCTTCGGGTTAGCTACGGCCCCGGGAATTTTTACAAAGGTTCTGGGCTCACTTCTGGCGTTACTAAGACCGCGAGGCATAGCGGTGGCTCCGTACCTAGACGACATTCTGATACAAGCGTCAAGTTTTCAAAATGCAAAGTCTCATACAGAGATAGTTCTAGCATTTCTGAGGTCGCATGGGTGGAAAGTGAACGTGGAAAAGAGTTCTCTGTTACCACTCACAAGGGTCCCTTTTCTAGGGACTCTTATAGATTCTGTAGAGATGAAGATTTACCTGACGGAGTCCAGGTTATCAAAGATTCTCAATGCTTGCCGTGTACTTCACTCCATTCCAAGCCCATCAGTAGCTCAGTGCATGGAAGTAATCGGCTTAATGGTCGCGGCAATGGACATAGTGCCATTTGCGCGCCTACATCTCAGACCGCTGCAACTATGCATGTTAAGTCAATGGAACGGGGATTACTCAGATCTGTCCCCTTTGCTAAACCTGGACCAGGAGACCAGAGATTCTCTTCTCTGGTGGTTGTCACAGGTTCATCTGTCCAAAGGAATGACTTTTCACAGACCAGATTGGACGATTGTAACAACAGATGCCAGCCTACTAGGCTGGGGAGCAGTCTGGAACTCCCTGAAGGCTCAGGGATTGTGGACTCAGGAGGAGAGACTCCTCCCGATAAACATTCTAGAATTAAGAGCAATATTTAATACTCTTCTAGCTTGGCCTCAGTTAGCAACACTGAGGTTCATCAGATTTCAGTCGGACAACATCACGACTGTGGCTTACATCAATCATCAAGGGGGAACCAGGAGTTCCCTAGCGATGTTGGAAGTCTCGAAGATAATTCGCTGGGCAGAGTCTCACTCTTGCCACCTGTCAGCGATCTACATCCCAGGCGTGGAGAACTGGGAGGCGGATTTTCTAAGTCGCCAGACCTTTCATCCGGGGAGTGGGAACTACACCCGGAGGTATTTGCTCAACTGATTCGTCGTTGGGGCAAACCGGATCTGGATCTCATGGCATCTCGCCAGAACGCCAAGCTTCCTTGTTACGGATCCAGGTCCAGGGACCCGGGTGCGGTGCTGGTAGATGCACTAGCAGCCCCTTGGGTTTTCAGCATAGCTTATGTGTTTCCACCTTTTCCGTTGCTACCTCGACTGATTGCCAGGATCAAACAGGAGAGAGCATCGGTGATTCTGATAGCGCCTGCGTGGCCACGCAGGACCTGGTATGCAGACCTAGTGGACATGTCTAAACAAAAAACTGACAGGTAGGTTGAGTTGCCCTATCTGTGATAGACTACATTTATAGCACTCTGGGGATTGCTTGATTACATAAATTGTGGTAACAAAGAGAGTCGTGCAAGGATGTGCAAAGAACAAAGACAAAACTTGCAGAGTAAACTAAATTACATTAAAAATTAACTTTTATTGAAGGCTTAATTAAAATTGGAAAAACACACATTTAAAAACACTCATAGGAGCCAAGATACTAATTACTTGTTAATCGTATATTAGTTGGTGTAGTGGGTAGATAATATCTTTAAATATGTTGAATATGTGGTATGGGGGCTAGTAACTATTCTCTATATTTTTTCAATATACACCAGAAATGACAACTTAAGTATGTTTGGTCAATGTGTTGTTGCTGGTGATTGGTGAATAGTGATACACTTAGGTTCACTAAGAGTAATGTAGTGAACTTTCTGTGGAGTCACTTTAAATTACTTATTCGGTTGCAATACACTTCTACATGTATGGTTAAAAGGCTTGAATAATTATACACTTTGATTCACTGTACGTGAAATCAGGGACTTTCTATAGAATCCCTTTAAATTATTCTAAGTTTCCTGTGCGCATATACATATGTGGCTGTGTTCAAGCCTGAGCTACAAAAATAAAGGCTTAATGCTCTATATTGAATATTGTTTTCTATATTTGGAAATACAGAGTCTTACGGATGTGCCCACTGTTATATACAGTATCATTGAAATTAGGGGTCACCCTTTATAATGGTCTTGTCACCATTAGTAATAAGATGTTTCGATATTTTTTATTGATATTATTGTATCCTATATTAGAAATCTATTAAAGATACAGCAATGTAATTAATATAGCATTATTAAGGTTCCATTATGTTTATCCCTTTTAGTGCAAGGATGCCTGGTATTTGGGACTGGGACCTTTATAGTTGCTATTGTATTTGAATAGTTATAGAAAGTCTTATATTAAAATATCAATATCGATATTATTACCGAGTGATATCCTCTAAATAAATAACATTCTCGTTACTATATAGAGCAGACAGATATAGTAAAAAGTTCTGAATATGCCTTTGGGTTGGATGGCATAATATCAAATGCTCTAGGTGATAAATAAAGTGACCGCTGCTGCAACGACTATACAGTGGATGCGTTAGTTTATAATCCAGCAGACAAAGTTAATAGAAAAATATATATAGAAAGTCGCAGTTTAGCATTACCCAACCAGACAATATTTTTGCGGTATTCAGCCCTGTGTAGTTATGGTTTTTAGAAGTGGTATAAATATTGCTAACGGATAGATTATCCACCGGCTTGTGTAAGCGTCAGCGTTCTGCCCCCATAAATCACTTCCAACTACTATTAATATATTACGGTATAAATTGTTGTATCGATCATAGTTCCTATGGCTAGCTAAAAATACATGAGCTCCAAGGACTCATCACCAGGTCCCTAACGTCCCTAACATGTTTCGCCTCGCGGCTTTTTCACCATGGTCTCTACCCCTGAGGCTGGACCTTCTAATTCAGGGTCCTTTCAACCATCCAAACCTAATTTCTCTGAGGCTGACTGCTTGGAAATTGAACGCTTGATTCTATCAAAGCGTGGGTTTTCGGATTTGGTTATTGATACATTAATACAGGCTCGGAAACCTGTTACCAGAAAAATTTACCACAAGATATGGCGTAAATATTTATATTGGTGTGAATCCAAGAGTTACTCATGGAGTAAGGTTAGGATTCCTAGGATATTGTCTTTTCTACAAGAGGGTTTAGAAAAGGGCTTATCCGCTAGTTCGCTAAAGGGACAGATTTCTGCTCTGTCTATTCTTTTACACAAGCGTCTGGCAGAGAATCCAGACGTCCAGGCTTTTTGTCAGGCTTTGGCTAGGATTAAGCCTGTGTTTAAAACTGTTGCTCCTCCGTGGAGCTTAAACTTGGTTCTTAAAGTTCTTCAGGGTGTTCCGTTTGAACCCCTTCATTCCATTGATATTAAGCTTTTATCTTGGAAAGTTCTGTTTTTGATGGCTATTTCCTCGGCTCGAAGAGTCTCTGAGTTATCTGCCTTACATTGTGATTCTCCTTATCTGATCTTTCACTCAGACAAGGTAGTCCTGCGTACTAAACCTGGGTTTTTACCTAAGGTTGTTTCTAACAGGAATATCAATCAAGAGATTGTTGTTCCATCGTTATGTCCTAATCCTTCTTCAAAGAAGGAACGTCTTTTACATAATCTAGACGTGGTCCGTGCCCTGAAGTTCTACTTACAGGCAACTAAAGATTTTCGACAAACTTCTTCTCTGTTTGTCGTTTACTCTGGACAGAGGAGAGGTCAAAAGGCTTCGGCTACCTCTCTCTCTTTTTGGCTTCGTAGCATAATACGCTTAGCCTATGAGACTGCTGGACAGCAGCCTCCTGAAAGAATTACAGCTCATTCCACTAGAGCTGTGGCTTCCACCTGGGCCTTTAAGAATGAGGCCTCTGTTGAACAGATTTGCAAGGCTGCAACTTGGTCTTCACTTCATACTTTTTCCAAATTTTACAATTTTGACACTTTTGCTTCTTCGGAAGCTGTTTTTGGGAGAAAGGTTCTACAGGCAGTGGTTCCTTTTGTTTAATGTTCCTGCCTTGTCCCTCCCATCATCCGTGTACTTTAGCTTTGGTATTGGTATCCCATAAGTAATGGATTACCCGTGGACTGAACACACTTAACAAGAGAAAACATAATTTATGCTTACCTGATAAATTTATTTCTCTTGTAGTGTGTTCAGTCCACGGCCGCCCTGTCTTTTTGAGGCAGGTTCTAAATTTTAAATTATAACTCCAGTCACCACTGCACCCTATAGTTTCTCCTTTATCGTCTTGTTTCGGTCGAATGACTGGATATGACATGTGAGGGGAGGAGCTATATAGCAGCTCTGCTTGGGTGATCCTCTTGCAACTTCCTGTTGGGAAGGAGAATATATCCCATAAGTAATGGATGACCCGTGGACTGAACACACTACAAGAGAAATAAATTTATCAGGTAAGCATAAATTATGTTTTTTTATATAAACCTCTATACCCTTGTGTCATCTTCTATTTCCATTTTCTTTCGGCCGAATGACTGGGGATTATGGGTAATGGGAGTGACACTTAACAGCTCTGCTGGGTTGTTCTTTGCCTCCTCCTGCTGGCCAGGAGTTGAATTCCCACTAGTAATTGGAATTAAATCGTGGACTCTCCATGCCAGGAAAGAAAGAAATGTATCAGGTAAGCATACATTTTGTTTTTGTAAGAAAACACCCATGATGATGCACTTATCATCTTTTTTTTAGGTTTTCTTTTTGCGCATTTAAAATATATTTTCTCTTGTTAAGTGTATCCAGTCCACGGATCATCCATTACTTGTGGGATATTCTCCTTCCCAACAGGAAGTTGCAAGAGGATCACCCACAGCAGAGCTGCTATATAGCTCCTCCCCTCACTGCCATATCCAGTCATTCTCTTGCAACTCTCAACTAAGATGGAGGTCGTAAGAGGACTGTGGTGTTTTATACTTAGTTTATTTCTTCAATCAAAAGTTTGTTATTTTTAAATGGTACCGGAGTGTACTGTTTATCTCAGGCAGTATTTAGAATAAGAATCTGCCTGCGTTTTCTATGATCTTAGCAGAAGTAACTAAGATCTTTTGCTGTTCTCACATATTCTGAGGAGTGAGGTAACTTCAGAGGGGGAATAGCGTGCAGGTTTTCCTGTAATAAGGTATGTGCAGTTAAAATATTTTTCTAGGGATGGAATTTGCTAGAAAATGCTGCTGATACCGAAGTAATGTAAGTAAAGCCTTAAATGCAGTGATAGCGACTGGTATCAGGCTTATTAATAGAGATACATACTCTTATAAAAGTGTATTTTAAAATGTTTGCTGGCATGTTTAATCATTTTTGACATATGTTTGGTGATAAAACTTATTGGGGCCTAGTTTTTTCCACATGGCTGGCTTGAATTTTGCCTAGAAACAGTTCCCTGAGGCTTCCCACTGTTGTAATATGAGTGGGAGGGGCCTATTTTAGCGTTTTTTTACACAGCAAAAATTACAGACACAGACATCCAGCTTCTTCCTGCATGATCCAGGACTTCTCTGAAGGGCTCAAAAGGCTTCAAAAGTCGTATTGAGGGAGGTAAAAAGCCACAGTAGAGCTGTGGCAGTTGTTGTGACTGTTTAAAAAACGTTTTTGTCATTTGTTATTCCGTTTTTGGTATTAAGGGGTTAATCATCCATTTGCAAGTGGGTGCAATGCTCTGCTAACTTATTACATACACTGTAAAAAAAAATTCACTGTTATTTCAAAATTTGGGAAAATTTGTGTTTCTTAAAGGCGCAGTAACGTTTTTTTATATTGCTTGTAAACTTGTTTTAAAGTGTTTTCCAAGCTTGCTAGTCTCATTGCTAGTCTGTTTAAACATGTCTGACACAGAGGAACCTACTTGTTCATTATGTTTGAAAGCCATGGTGGAGCCCCATAGGAGAATGTGTACTAAATGTATTGATTTCACCTTAAACAGTAAAGATCAGTCTTTATCTATAAAAGAATTATCACCAGAGGGTTCTGTCGAGGGGGAAGTTATGCCGACTAACTCTCCCCACGTGTCAGACCCTTCGCCTCCCGCTCAGGGGACGCACGCTAATATGGCGCCAATTACATCAGGGACGCCCATAGCGATTACCTTGCAGGACATGGCTGCAATCATGAATAATACCCTGTCCGAGGTATTATCTAGATTGCCTGAATTAAGAGGCAAGCGCGATAGCTCTGGGTATAGGAGAGATACAGAGCGCGCAAATGCTGTTAGAGCCATGTCTGATACTGCGTCACAGTATGCAGAACATGAGGACGGAGAGCTTCAGTCTGTGGGTGACATCTCCGACTCGGGGAAACCTGATTCAGAGATTTCTAATTTTAAATTTAAGCTTGAGATCCTCCGTGTATTGCTTGGGGAGGTATTAGCTGCTCTGAATGACTGTAACACAGTTGCAATTCCAGAGAAATTGTGTAGGCTGGATAGATACTATGCGGTGCCGGTGTGTGCTGACGTTTTTCCTATACCTAAAAGGCTTACAGAAATTATTAGCAAGGAGTGCGATAGACCCGGTGTGCCCTTTTCCCCACCTCCTACATTTAGAAAAATGTTTCCAATAGACGCCACTACACGGGACTTATGGCATACGGTCCTTAAAGTGGAGGGAGCAGTTTCTACTTTAGCAAAGCGTACCACTATCCCGGTTGAGGACAGTTGTGCTTTTTCAGATCCAATGGATAAAAAATTGGAGGGTTACCTTAAGAAAATGTTTATTCAACAAGGTTTTATTTTACAGCCCCTTGCATGCATTGCGCCTGTCAATGCTGCGGCGGCATTCTGGTTTGAGGCCCTGGAAGAGGCCATCCAGACAGCTCCATTGAATGAAATTATTGACAAGCTTAGAACGCTTAAGCTAGCTAACTCATTTGTTTCTGATGCCATTGTTCATTTGACTAAACTAACGGCTAAGAATTTCGGATTCGCCATCCAGGCACATAGGGCACTATGGCTTAAATCTTGGTCAGCTGACGTGACTTCAAAGTCTAAATTACTCAACATTCCTTTCAAGGGGCAGACCTTATTCGGGCCTGGCTTGAAGGAAATTATTGCTGACATTACTGGAGGCAAGGGTCATACCCTTCCTCAGGACAGGGCCAAATCAAAGGCCAAACAGTCTAATTTTCGTGCCTTTCAAAATTTCAAGGCAGGAGCAGCATCAACTTCCTCCGCTTCAAAACAAGAGGGAACTGTTGCTCATTCCAGACAGGCCTGGGAACCTAACCAGTCCTGGAACAAGGGCAAGCAGGCCAAAAAGCCTGCTGCTGCCCCCAAGACAGCATGAAGGAACGGCCCCCTATCCGGAAACGGATCTAGTGGGGCAGACTTTCTCTCTTCGCCCAGGCATGGGCAAGAGATGTTGTTCAGGATCCCTGGGCGTTGGAGATCATATCTCAGGGATATCTTCTGGACTTCAAAGCTTCTCCTCCACAAGGGAGATTTCATCTTTCAAGGTTATCAGCAAACCAGATAAAGAAAGAGGCATTCCTAAGCTGTGTGCAAGACCTCCTAGTAATGGGAGTGATCCATCCAGTTCTGCGGACGGAACAAGGACAGGGATTTTATTCAAATCTTTTTGTGGTTCCCAAGAAAGAGGGAACCTTCAGACCAATCTTGGATCTAAAGATCTTAAACAAATTCCTCAGAGTTCCATCATTCAAAATGGAAACTATTCGGACCATCCTACCCATGATCCAAGAGGGTCAGTACATGACCACAGTGGACTTAAAGGATGCCTACCTTCACATACCGATTCACAAAGATCATCATCGGTTCCTAAGGTTTGCCTTTCTAGACAGGCATTACCAATTTGTAGCTCTTCTCTTCGGGTTGGCCACTGCCCCGAGAATTTTTACAAAGGTTCTGGGCTCACTTCTGGAGGTTCTAAGACCGCGAGGCATAGCGGTGGCTCCGTATCTAGACGACATCCTGATACAGGCGTCAAGCTTTCAAATTGCCAAGTCTCATACAGAGATAGTTCTGGCATTTCTGAGGTCGCATGGGTGGAAAGTGAACGTGGAAAAGAGTTATCTATCACCACTCACAAGAGTCTCCTTCCTAGGGACTCTTATAGATTCTGTAGAGATGAAAATTTACCTGACGGAGTCCAGGTTATCAAAACTTCTAAATGCTTGCCGTGTCCTTCATTCCTTCCACGCCCATCAGTGGCACAGTGCATGGAAGTAATCGGCTTAATGGTAGCGGCAATGGACATAGTGCCATTTGCGCGCCTGCATCTCAGACCGCTGCAATTATGCATGCTAAGTCAGTGGAATGGCGATTACTCAGATTTGTCCCCTCTACTAAATCTGGATCAAGAGACCAGAGATTCTCTTCTCTGGTGGCTTTCTCTGGTCCATCTGTCCAAGGGTATGACCTTTCGCAGGCCAGATTGGATGATTGTAACAACAGATGCCAGCCTTCTAGGTTGGGGCGCAGTCTGGAACTCCCTGAAGGCTCAGAGATCGTGGACTCAGGAGGAGAAACTCCTCCCAATAAATATTCTGGAGTTAAGAGCAATATTCAAGGCTCTTCTAGCTTGGCCTCAGTTAGCAACACTGAGGTTCATCAGATTTCAGTCGGACAACATCACGACTGTGGCTTACATCAACCATCAATGGGGAGCCAGGAGTTCCCTAGCGATGTTAGAAGTCTCAAAGATAATTCGCTGGGCAGAGTCTCACTCTTGCCACCTGTCAGCGATCCACATCCCAGGCGTAGAGAACTGGGAGGCGGATTTTCTAAGTCGTCAGACTTTTCATCCGGGGGAGTGGGAACTCCATCCGGAGGTGTTTGCTCAACTGGTCCATCGTTGGGGCAAACCAGAACTGGATCTCATGGCGTCTCGCCAGAACGCCAAGCTTCCTTGTTACGGATCCAGGTCCAGGGACCCGGGAGCAACGCTGATAGATGCTCTAGCAGCTCCTTGGTTCTTCAACCTGGCCTATGTGTTTCCACCGTTTCCTCTGCTCCCTCGACTGATTGCCAAAATCAAATAGGAGAGAGCATCAGTGATTCTGATAGCGCCTGCGTGGCCACGCAGGACCTGGTATGCAGACCTAG
This sequence comes from Bombina bombina, assembly GCF_027579735.1. Taxonomy (NCBI): domain Eukaryota; kingdom Metazoa; phylum Chordata; class Amphibia; order Anura; family Bombinatoridae; genus Bombina; species Bombina bombina. The sequence continues at coordinate 365,751,010 of NC_069501.1, read as the reverse complement.
TGGACATGTCATCTCTTCCACCATGGACTCTGCCTCTGAGGCAGGACCTTCTAATACAAGGTCCTTTCAATCATCCAAATCTAATTTCTCTGAGACTGACTGCATGGAGATTGAACGCTTGATTCTATCAAGGCGTGGCTTCTCCGAGTCAGTCATTGATACCTTAATACAGGCACGGAAGCCTGTCACCAGGAAAATCTACCATAAGATATGGCGTAAATATCTTTATTGGTGTGAATCCAAGAGTTACTCATGGAGTAAGGTTAGTATTCCTAGGATATTGTCCTTTCTCCAAGAGGGTTTGGACAAAGGTTTATCAGCTAGTTCTTTAAAAGGACAGATCTCTGCTCTGTCTATTCTTTTGCACAAGCGTCTGGCAGAAGTTCCAGACGTCCAGGCATTTTGTCAGGCTTTGGTTAGGATTAAGCCTGTATTTAAAACTGTTGCTCCCCCGTGGAGCTTAAACTTGGTTCTTAAAGTTCTTCAGGGAGTTCCGTTTGAACCCCTTCATTCCATTGATATTAAACTTTTATCTTGGAAAGTTCTGTTTTTGATGGCTATTTCCTCGGCTCGAAGAGTCTCTGAGTTATCTGCCTTACATTGTGATTCTCCTTATCTGATTTTTCATTCAGACAAGGTAGTTCTGCGTACCAAACCTGGGTTTTTACCTAAGGTGGTTTCTAACAGGAATATCAATCAAGAGATTGTTGTTCCATCATTGTGTCCTAATCCTTCTTCAAAGAAGGAACGTCTTTTGCATAATCTGGACGTAGTCCGTGCATTGAAGTTTTACTTACAGGCTACTAAAGATTTTCGTCAAACTTCTGCCCTGTTTGTCGTTTACTCTGGACAGAGGAGAGGTCAAAAAGCTTCGGCAACCTCTCTCTCCTTTTGGCTTCGGAGCATAATACGCTTAGCCTATGAGACTGCTGGACAGCAGCCCCCTGAAAGGATTACAGCTCATTCTACTAGAGCTGTGGCTTCCACCTGGGCCTTTAAAAATGAGGCCTCTGTTGAACAGATTTGCAAGGCTGCGACTTGGTCTTCGCTTCACACCTTTTCAAAATTTTACAAATTTGACACTTTTGCTTCTTCGGAAGCTGTTTTTGGGAGAAAGGTTCTACAGGCAATGGTTCCTTCCGTTTAAGTTCCTGCCTTGTCCCTCCCATCATCCGTGTACTTTAGCTTTGGTATTGGTATCCCACAAGTAATGGATGATCCGTGGACTGGATACACTTAACAAGATAAAACATAATTTATGCTTAACTGATAAATTTATTTCTCTTGTAGTGTATCCAGTCCACGGCCCGCCCTGTCCTTTTAAGGCAGGTCTAAATTTTAATTAAACTACAGTCACCACTGCACCCTATGGTTTCTCCTTTCTCGTCTTGTTTCGGTCGAATGACTGGATATGGCAGTTAGGGGAGGAGCTATATAGCAGCTCTGCTGTGGGTGATCCTCTTGCAACTTCTTGTTGGGAAGGAGAATATCCCACAAGTAATGGATGATCCGTGGACTGGATACACTACAAGAGAAATAAATTTATCAGGTAAGCATAAATTATGTTTTTTTTAATGTAATGATGAAGTTTCAAGTGTTCAAGTTTTTCCAACAGTTCATCCACAAAATCTTCAAGTGAAATAACAAGTTTTACAAGTTGACATCTGTCTTTTGATAACCATTCTTCATAGATTTCTTATTCTTTAATCTCTTCCATGATGACTTCACAAACCTGTTGAATTTCAGGACACTTTTCAAAGCTGTTCATTATCCACTTCTAATTATTTACCTAACAAACCATCATACTTCATTTTCCTTTAATCAAGTTTTTTTTATAGCCACGAGCATGAGGTTAACTTTTTTGGGGTGTTTTATGATAGAGCCAGTCTACTCTCCTGACTGCAAGGCAAGCATTAGCTGTAACAAGTTCAAACCAGAAGATACATGCTTTAACAGGCAAGGCAAGCTTAATGCAACCAGTTCAAACCTGCTGAGTCCGTCTGCAACCAGATGTTGAATGTTTATATGGTCTGCTATTAACTAAACCTGTCATCATATTTGTCATATTCTAAGCCCTATAACTTTTGTACCACTTAGAGTAATAACACACACTTTTTATTCCTTAAAAAGGTATATAAAGAGTTACCTAATTCAATATATTTTGAATTTTTTAAAACTGGTCCCACATTTACATATTTGGCCCTGAAAGAAGCATATTTTCCAATTTTAAGATTTTCAGGATTTGTTTAAACATTAAAGGACTGAGAATAATAAGCTGATTTTCTTCATAAACGGGAAGAGTCCACAGCTGCATTCATTACTTTTGGGTATTCAGAACCTGGCCACCAGGAGGAGGCAAAGACACCCCAGCCAAAGGCTTAAATACCTCTCCCACTTCCCCCATCCCCCAGTCATTCTTTGCCTTTCGTCCCAGGAGGTTGGCAGAGAAGTGTCAGAAGTTTTTCAATAGTCTCTTATGGAGGGTAGTACTTTTCGGAATGGAACTGGGGTTTTAAGTAGTCCTGTCAGCCTCTCAGTGAGAGCACAGATGAAAGTTAGATTCCGGAGATGCAGTGAGAGTCTTTCTGCGAACCCATCCTAACGCATTAACAGCTCCACAAGCAATCAGAGTTGAGGAGTTTCGCTACCTGCTTTCTTCTCTCAAGTCCATGGCAGAGGCGACGCTACTATCTGTCACACTTGAAGGGCCATGTTCCTGTTCCACGGCGTAGATTCCGGTAACATCGTTTAATTTTACTTTCATCATTGATTATTGTAATCACAATGTTTATCCGAGTGAGGCTACAACCTTTTGGGGATAACTTTAGCACAGGGTCTCAGTGAGGCTCCTTTTTATCTTGGAATCAAGAGTTAATATCTCCTGAGGGGGGTTATTAAACAGGGGGGATTTTAATCATGATTGTTATGTGATTATGTCTGCTAATTTGTAGTGATACTTAGGCTCATGGCTATTTGGGAACATTACAGCCTATTGTAAGTGACGCGGCTTATACGGCCTGGCGCGCTTTTTCTTGGACTGCACGGTACACCTTGTGACCAGGAGTGGTCACGTTTTTGCTCTCCATTTCCGCAATCCTGACCGTGTGGCGATGGAAAAATTCTCTTTAGCTGGAGTCTGGGTCATAGGAGGTGGTGAGTGCCCCAGCCACTGGGGGTGTAAGGTGCCGTTTATATTTTCTCTTAATATCCCAGTTATGGAGGATTCTGATTTTTTGGAGACAGATGTCTCTGGTTCAGATTCTTCTTCTTGCGAAGAATATGAATTGGCCCGGGTAATACATGCCCATCAGTTATGTTCTGAATGCCGCTTTATAGTGCTTCGTTCCTCGGGATCGGGGAATCCGGGGTCCACTGAGTCATCCGCCTCTGGTGTTCTGTTTCCCGCGAGGCGCGTTCCCTACAACCTTCCCTTACTACGCATGCAGGTGTGCCAAACGCTGTTTATCCTTCTCTGGAAGGTGGCTTGTTTCCTCCGCAGGTTACAACACGGTTCCGCATGGCCATATCTTTGGTGCAGGCGCATTTGCATCTCCCTAGAGTGTGTTTACGATATTGTCCGTGTTCTGTTAACTGGGGCTCGTCAGCCCTGGGATCGCATGGTCCAGTTCAGCCCTCTGGGGAAGCGACTGCCCCTGATGCTTCAGGGGTTGAACCTTCTGGGCCAGGGTCATCATTTGCCCTGGCGGAGGTAAGTTTTGCTTACGTTGTAGACTGGCGCGCCTTCGTGTTCTGCTGAGGCACGTTTTGGCCATGCTGGAGGATCCCACTCTTAACGGGTTAGTGGATCCTCAGTCTTCTGCTTCGAATGGCACGCAAGATTAGACATAGGGGGATGAAGTAATCTTCTTATCGTCTTCTTTTATTTGAGTATCTTTTCCAGTTCTGAGCTTTGGAAGAATCGGATTCCTGATGGGCTGGTCCTGTTGTATCTGTTCTTCCTGGGCGATAACCTGCGGGTTGCCCTTTTATTTTAATCTGGTTAGGATGGATTTGATTAGGTTTAAATCTCATGTTTGTTATTATATTTCCTTTGGACACTTTCTTCTCTGGAATTGATACTTGCGATTTTGTGGTCTCATTGTTACTTCCACGGAAGTCATTTCAAGAGTGAGGAGATTGTTACGTCCTCTATCTGTTTGTTTTTCTCTCCCTTCTAGGGGGTGACTCTGTGTGGCCTTTGACATTTCTGTCTGCCCTTTGCTTCAGGCTGGTCCTGGCTGGGTACAAATTCTTCTGTCTTTTAGGTCTGTATCAGACACGTGATGCCTGTTATGCCTGGCTGGTCCGGTTGGGGCACAGAGTGGTTCTCACTAATATTTGTGTAGGTTCCTTGTTTTTTCATTACAAGTTACACCTAACATTCTAAAATGACAGGATGGTCCTTGGTTATTTGCCTAAGGACATGGGAGGGGATTGTGTACGGTCCTCATTGGCCTATCCATACTTGTCGGCCGGGGCTCTGTTGAGATTCCGCTGCAACATACTCAGTAGGTTCAGATTTCTGTGGGAACTAGAGTGTTTCCTCTTCCCGTAGTGGGTTGGAGGTTCGGAGGATTTTTAGGTCCTACATACCACTAGTTTCTGGTGGAATTGCTTTTTCTGAGGCTTCCTTGAGATTGTCCTTTTAGGATTTTTACCCTTTATTTTGTTCCTCTTCCTTCGGGTCAAGGCTGTCGGGACTTTGTCCTTTTTCACTTGACGGCCTTTTGGTCGTTTGAGTTCAGGAAGTTCGTTGTTTCCATATCGGGGACGATAGACTGTGTTGTCTCCTACTTGTCCAGTGTTAGCCTCTGCTTAAAGGGTTTTATCAGCCAGGGTTTGGGATGTTCATTCATTCTTTTTCCTTGTGTGTGGTTATGCGGAAAAATAATTCTGAGAGGACCTTGGATACTAGTCTTCTCTGAACTCTTTTTTGGGTTGAACTCTGTTCTTGTGAATATTCCCTTAGTCTTGGACTTCGTGGGTGTTGTCCATTGTGCCTTGGGTTCCAGAGTAGCCATGTGACTTTGTCATTGCCTAGCACATTTTGGTAGGGAGTTTGTCTCCTGACATGGATGTTCTCTTCCCTTGTTCTGGGATTCTTACGAGTGAGTTCAGTATCCGATATCCGAGATAGTTCAGATCGAATCACCTATGATGCCTGATCTGCTTCGGACGGGGTAACTTGTGTTTCCCCTGGGGGTATCGTTTGTTTTAAAACGGTCCAGGGTTCTTGTCTCTGATCCTTCATTGGATGTTTGGAGACTCTCTGCTTCTGTTGGACTGGTTCGGAACGACCCAGTTTCCCCAGTTGGGGACATCTTTTGCCTATACAGGCAGAATTTTCTCCATTTTTGCTGAGGGAGTTTTCTCTGCTGAGTCAGTAGTGTGTCTGGGTGATTCCTTCCTCATGTGGTTCTGGACTTAGAATCAGACTACAGCCTTCCCTATGTCGTTGTGGGCATGTGTGCTGTTTCTCTTATACTGTTCCACCCCTTTGGGGAGGTAGATTGGCTTCCTCAGTGCCAGATGGTGCTTGGAGGTGGTTTTCCTCTCTCTGGAGGGTTGTTGCCCTGCGTGCAGGAGGTCGGAGCCTTCCTTTATGTTGCGTAGAAGGCAGCATTCTGCTGCTCTGTGGCTTGTTCTGTTCCGATCATTGACAAGGTCTTCTCTGGGGTTTTTTCACTCTATCGAGGTTGATAACGGGAGTTGCGCCAGGACTTCCTTGTGGGGTCTAGCAGCGCTTTTCCAATACCAAGTCCTTGGGGTTTTTCCTTGGGAGTGCCCTTATCCTTGGAGGAGCTGATCGGGTTGGGACACCCGAGCTCTGTTTGGGGGGTGGGTGAGGCCCTCCCTCTTTTTCCATTCCCAGGGGGGCTTGGGGGTTGGGGTCATTTTGTTCTCCTCTTCTATGGGGCATGTCTTTTGTTTGGGCTGGTCCGGTGCTTGGAGCAGGATCTGAGATCGGTTTGCTCTGTTAATTTTAGTCCTTGGGTCATGCAAGGTTTCTGTGAGCCTTCCTTGGGGGGCTCTGCTTATCTTGCGTGTTCAAATATTGTGGGAAGGAATTGTTGCATTCTTGGGAGTCGTCTTTGGAAGACGGTTGAGTGCAGTGTTCTAGCCTTTTCAGGTGTTGCCTCCCCTTGTTTTTGCTGGATCGGTTGGGTTATTTTATAGCTCTTCGCCCTGGTTTCTCTGGGTTTTCGCTTTGAAATTCCTTGGGGTTCTTTCGTGCCCTACTGCGTTGGTTTCTGGGGTCCTTTATTGGACTTTTTTATCCGTGTCCTTTTTCTCCCTTTTGGGAGAATATGGTAGTTTTCCCTTTCTCTAGTAAGGGGTGTGTTGTTTGTGGGACCAAAATGTCTGGGTGACTGTGTCTCTTCAGAGGCTTGTTGGCTCAGTCAAGTCTAGTTCCAGTGGTCTCTAGCTAGGCTTTTCTGAACTTACTGCGGGACAGTGTCTTTGGGCCTTTTCCTTTTTTTCTTGGCTTCGGACGAAGCTGGTTTTTGTTGGGTAGGTGTTTCAGGCTTGTTGCCCTCAGAATCGGCCGCCTCTTTGTACCCTCCCGATTTAGCATTCAGTGTCCTCTTTAGCTTGGGTATTGTTTTGCCAAAAGTAATGAATGCAGCTGTGGACTCTTCCCGTTTATGAAGAAAAATGTTAGTTATGCTTACCTGATCATTTTCTTTTCTTCAGACGGGAAGAGTCCACAGCTCTCCGTCCGTATATTTTTATGCGGGGCGGCCGTAATTTTTGTTCTGGCACCTTTTCACCCTGATATTTCTCCTACTGTTCCTTGTTCCCTCGGCAGAATGACTGGGGGATGGGGGAAGTGGGAGAGGTATTTAAGCCTTTGGCTGGGGTGTCTTTGCCTCCACCTGGTGGCCAGGTTCTGAATTCTGAAAAGTAATGAATGCAGCTGTGAACTTTTCCCGTCTGAAGAAGAGAAAATTATCAGGTAAGCATAATTTAAGTTTTTTCTTCCACACATACTACCCATGGGAAATTACCCCAGGAAAATTAGTTATTAGAAGAAAATGGTGGTTTAGACAGCCATAGTTACTAAGGTTTAGTAAATCACAGACGTTTTATTATAACATAAAAAAACTGGTAAAATATCTAAAAAGTTGGGGTTTTCATTAAGAAGGGTGATAAAAATCACTACAGTACCTATTTTTCAGAAAACTTAAAAATGAAAGGCAATGATTTCATATGGTATCCACTTAAACAAAAAATACCATGAGAAAGAAGCAACTGATAAAAAAAGTAAATTAGAAATAAAAGAGTGCTCTCTCTGTGAGAAAATTGTTGGGTTCCATATCTCTTAAATAAAAACATTTATATAGCTTATTGAAACATGCAGTCTGCCTGTAAAGTCTGCAGGGGTTTCATGACGTCTTCTCCATCAGCTATGACTTTATAGCTTTTGCAAAATGAAATGGCACTAATTTGTAAGCTAAAATGATTTAAACAAGTGCAGCGTTAAAACGATAAAATAGAAAACATAACATATCTATATATTTCTGACAGATTCCTAATGAAGCTCCATGGATGGCCCCTCATGCAGAAGAATGGGACAAAATGACCATGAAGCAACTAATTGACAAACTTTGCTTCACAAAGTAAATGTTTATTTGAACTTTTTACCATTTGATAAACGTTTGAATAGTTTACTCTAATTATGTAAAGGTGCTTGATGTTCTCTAAAGTTTTCATGATTTTACATTACATAGGCCTAGATTTAGAGTTTGGCGGTAGCCGTGAAAACCAGCGTTAGAGGCTCCTAACGCTGGTTTTAGGCTACCGCCGGTATTTGGAGTCATTCAAAAAAGGGTCTAACGCTCACTTTTCAGCCGCGACTTTTCCATACCGCAGATCCCCTTACGTCAATTGCGTATCCTATCTTTTCAATGGGATCTTTCTAACTCCGGTATTTAGAGTCGTGTCTGAAGTGAGCGTTAGAATTCTAACGACAAAACTCCAGCCGCAGAAAAAAAGTCAGAAGTTAAGAGCTTTCTGGGCTAACGCCGGTTTATAAGGCTCTTAACTACTGTGCTCTAAAGTACACTAACACCCATAAACTACCTATGTACCCCTAAACCGAGGCCCCCCCCCACATCGCCGACACTCGATTAATTTTTTTTAACCCCTAATCTGCCGACCGCCACCTACGTTATACTTATGTACCCCTAATCTGCTGCCCCTAACACCGCCGACCCCTATATTATATTTATTAACCCCTAACCTGCCCCCCACAGCGTCGCAGCCAGCTACCTACACTTATTAACCCCTAATCTGCCGTCCACACGCCGCCGCCAGCTACATTATAGCTATGTACCCCTAATCTGCTGCCCCTAACACCGCCGACCCCTATATTATATTTATTAACCCCTAATCTGCCCTCCCTAACATCGCCGACACCTAACTTCAATTATTAACCCCTAATCTGCCGACCGAATCTCGCCGCTATTCTAATAAATGTATTAACCCCTAAAGCTAAGTCTAACCCTAACACTAACACCCCCCTAACTTAAATATAATTTTAATCTAACGAAATTAATTAACTCTTATTAAATAAATTATTCCTATTTAAAGCTAAATACTTACCTGTAAAATAAACCCTAATATAGCTACAATATAAATTATAATTATATTATAGCTATTTTAGGATTAATATTTATTTTACAGGTAACTTTGTATTTATTTTAACCAGGTACAATAGCTATTAAATAGTTAAGAACTATTTAATAGCTAAAATAGTTAAAATAATTACAAAATTACCTGTAAAATAAATCCTAACCTAAGTTACAATTAAACCTAACACTACACTATCAATAAATTAATTAAATAAAATACCTACAATTACCTACAATTGAACCTAACACTACACTATCAATAAATTAATTAAATACAATACCTACAAATAACTACAATGAAATAAACTAACTAAAGTACAAAAAAATAAAAAAGAACTAAGTTACAAAAAATAAAAAAATATTTACAAACATAAGAAAAATATTACAACAATTTTAAACTAATTACACATACTCTAAGCCCCCTAATAAAATAACAAAGCCCCCCAAAATAAAAAAAATGCCCTACCCTATTCTAAATTACTAAAGTTCAAAGCTCTTTTACCTTACCAGCCCTGAACAGGGCCCTTTGCGGGGCATGCCCCAAGAAATTCAGCTCTTTTTCCTGTAAAAAAACACATACAATACCCCCCCCCCCCAACATTACAACCCACCACCCACATACCCCTAATCTAACCCAAACCCCCCTTAAATAAACCTAACACTAAGCCCCTGAAGATCTTCCTACCTTATCTTCACCATACCAGGTATCACCGATCCGTCCTGGCTCCGATATCTTCATCTAAGCCCAAGCGGGGGCTAGACATCCATCATCCGACGGCTGAAGAAGTCCAGAAGAGGCTCCAAAGTCTTCATCCTATCCGGGAAGAAGAGTAGATCCGGACCAGCAACCATCTTCTTCCAAGCGGCATCTTCTATCTTCATCCGATGAGGACCGGCTCCATCTTGAAGACCTCCACCACGGACCCATCTTCTTCCGACGACGACTTCCCGACGAATGACGGTTCCTTTAAGGGACGTCATCCAAGATGGCGTCCCTCGAATTTCCGATTGGCTGATAGGATTCTATCAGCCAATCGGAATTAAGGTAGGAAAATTCTGATTGGCTGATGGAATCAGCCAATCAGAATCAAGTTCAATCCGATTGGCTGATCCGATCAGCCAATCAGATTGAGCTCGCATTCTATTGGCTGTTCCGATCAATTTTCCTACCTTAATTCCGATTGACTGATAGAATCCTATCAGCCAATCGGAATTCGAGGGACGCCATCTTGGATGACGTCCCTTAAAGAAACCGTCATTCGTCGGGAAGTCGTCGTCGGAAGAAGATGGGTCCGCGGTGGAGGTCTTCAAGATGGAGCCGGTCCTCATCGGATGAAGATAGAAGATGCCGCTTGGAAGAAGATGGTTGCTGGTCCGGATCTACTCTTCTTCCCGGATAGGATGAAGACTTTGGAGCCTCTTCTGGACTTCTTCAGCTGTCGGATGATGGATGTCTAGCCCCCGCTTGGGCTTAGATGAAGATATCGGAGCCAGGACGGATCGGTGATACCTGGTATGGTGAAGATAAGGTAGGAAGATCTTCAGGGGCTTAGTGTTAGGTTTATTTAAGGGGGGTTTGGGTTAGATTAGGGGTATGTGGGTGGTGGGTTGTAATGTTGGGGGGGGGGTATTGTATGTGTTTTTTTACAGGAAAAAGAGCTGAATTTCTTGGGGCATGCCCCGCAAAGGGCCCTGTTCAGGGCTGGTAAGGTAAAAGAGCTTTGAACTTTAGTAATTTAGAATAGGGTAGGGCATTTTTTTATTTTGGGGGTCTTTGTTATTTTATTAGGGGGCTTAGAGTAGGTGTAATTAGTTTAAAATTGTTGTAATATTTTTCTTATGTTTGTAAATATTTTTTTATTTTTTGTAACTTAGTTCTTTTTTATTTTTTGTACTTTAGTTAGTTTATTTCATTGTAGTTATTTGTAAGTATTGTATTTAATTAATTTATTGATAGTGTAGTGTTAGGTTTAATTGTAGGTAATTGTAGGTATTTTATTTAATTAATTTATTGATAGTGTAGTGTTAGGTTTAATTGTAACTTAGGTTAGGATTTATTTTGCAGGTAATTTAGTAATTATTTTAACTATTTTAGCTATTAAATAGTTCTTAACTATTTAATAGCTATTGTACCTGGTTAAAATAAATACAAAGTTACCTGTAAAATAAATATTAATCCTAAAATAGCTATAATATAATTATAATTTATATTGTAGCTATATTAGGATTTATTTTACAGGTAAGTATTTAGCTTTAAATAGGAATAATTTATTTAATAAGAGTTAATTAATTTCGTTAGATTAAAATTATATTTAAGTTAGGGGGGTGTTAGTGTTAGGGTTAGACTTAGCTTTAGGGGTTAATAAATTTATTAGAATAGCGGTGAGCTCCAGTCGGCAGATTAGGGGTTAATGTTTGAAGTTAGGTGTCGGCGATGTTAGGGAGGGCAGATTAGGGGTTCATACTATTTATTATAGGGTTAGTGAGGCGGATTAGGGGTTAATAATTTTATTATAATAGCGGAGCGGTCCGCTCGGCAGATTAGGGGTTAATAAGTCTAGGCAGGTGGAGGCGACGTTGTGGGGGGCAGATTAGGGGTTAATAAATATAATATAGGGGTCGGCGGTGTTAGGGGCAGCAGATTAGGGGTACATAGGGATAATGTAAGTAGCGGAGGTTTACGGAGCGGCAGATTAGGGGTTAAAAATAATATGCAGGGGTCAGCGATAGCGGGGGCGGCAGAATAGGGGTTAATAAGTGTAAGGTTAGGGGTGTTTAGACTCGGGGTACATGTTAGGGTGTTAGGTGCAGACGTAGGAAGTGTTTCCTCATAGACAACAATGGGGCTGCGTTAGGAGCTGAACGCGGCTTTTTTGCAGATGTTATGTTTTTTTTCAGCTCAAACAGCCCCATTGTTTCCTATGGGGGAATCGTGCACGAGCACGTTTTTGAGGCTGGCCGCGTCCGTAAGCAACTCTGGTATCGAGAGTTGAAGTTGCGTTAAATATGCTCTACACTCTTTTTTTGGAGCCTAACGCAGCCATTCTGTGGACTCTCAATACCAGAGTTATTTTAAAGGTGCGGCCAGAAAAAAGCCAGCGTTAGCTACGCGGGTTGTTACCGACAAAACTCTAAATCTAGCCGATAATTTGTTGTGTCCTTTTTATTTAACTTACATTCATATACCTTGCTTATGTTTGAGTTATGTATGAAATGTCAATGTTTTACTAGAAATCACACAAAAAAGTATTAAACTGGCAATTTTTTCTTATTCAACCCCCAAACATATTATTTAATTGATTAATCTAAAGCTGAAGCAAGTTATTTGTTTACACTATTTGTGATATTTATTATTATTACTATTACTATTATCTTTTTTTTTTAATTACTTGTTTACTATAGGTGTGAGAAAAATTATATTAAAATGTCATTCTTGGCAGATAGCATATGAAAACCCTTTTTTCCCATTGGGATCTTCCTTTTTGCCATAAGAAAGCTGGTGAAAGAAAAAGCAATGGGCCATTAACTTGCCCCCTCATAGTACCTTAAATTCAAAATGTAGTTCCCATAAAGGGCTAGATTACAAGTGGCACACAATTTAGCGCTCCCACTCGTGTTAACTTCAATAGAAGAAAGATTTTTGGGCAAGTTGGGTAGCGCTTGTATTACAAGTTCAAAGTAAAACGTTTTCGCACAAGCACTAAGCCAACTCTGGCAAAAAGCCAAACTTTCAATACCGTGACCAAATTAACATATACCCCCATAGACTTTAATTGAGTACAAAAATTGGGGAAAAAAACCTTACTCACGGGCAAACCCGATCGCGTTTAACCAAGTGCACTAACCTGACCCAAAATATGAATATTTCTCATTCTAATGTTCTTTACATAGAAGAATATGTTCTATTTATTCATATATAACTATTTATATACATATATATATATATATATATATATATATATATATATCCTCCATGTGTATCTGCACTCTCAATGTCAAATAGTCGCCAACCAGGGTGCCAGATCAATAAGTAATCATAGTAATCTGCAACATAGGACTGCACTCACTGGATTTATGTAAATAACTCTTTAATTAGGTAACGTTTCGGAGCACGCAGGCCCCTTCCTCAGACCAGTACAAACCATGCAACTAAACACTGTGTCTTATAAACATATTAAGCCCCACCCACCACCAAATCAACTGTGAATTGCGCCAAAACTGGGGTTGTCATAGTGATAACCCCTGACCCCCTCAATGTGACCATACTACTAATCAAACAATTCATAAAACAATTCATAAGAGCTTCAAAGTTGTATAAGTTGTACAATAAATGCATGAGCCAAAAAATATGCCTATTATTAAATGTATAAGTAAAGCTAAACATCCCTGTGTTCAATTGTATACGTAAGTGGATTCATAAGATAAGAGACATATGAAAGACAAAACATTTCATATTGGTGAAAAATAAAACCATCATATGTGATATAAAGACATATATGTCAGTACAGCAGTGCATCACATACAGTCAAAAAGGTTATACATGCATCTGTCATTAAATGAGAATAGCACTGTGAAACCCTCTTGTTGTATCAAACTGTGACTTCATTCTATAGTATATGATAATCAGTTCCCACTAGGTGATAATGTGCCTGCAGCTAATCACTATACAATCAAATTTAGAGATTCCTACGGTATACCCTCTAAGCAGCCTCATCACTCTTACCTTAAACATAGCTCTATAGCTTCTCTGTATATTTAGTGAGTTTTATGCTCAGACTAGGCTCCAAATCTTCTATAAGGAAAAATCGTTGCATGAAAAGCGAGCCTATACATTGTAATAGGCGCCCAGAGAAGCAGCTCCGGCGCCCGTAATGCTCATTAACATAGCGCATGGCTAATTTACATAAATTGATGACGTTTGCGCGTGTGTATGCGCGTAGTCATGGTGACCCAGCAAAGCGTTTAGTCAATATGCGATCTTGACCGCCTATGTTACATTGTGCTAGGTATGGTTAAAGCTTTAACGTGGGACACATCAGAAGGCATATTCCGAGATCGCATATTGACTAAATGCTTTGCTGGGTCACCATGACTACGCGCATACACACGCGCAAACGTCATCAATTTATGTAAATTAGCCATGCGCTATGTTAATGAGCATTACGGGCGCCGGAGCTGCTTCTCTGGGCGCCTATTACAATGTATAGGCTCGCTTTTCATGCAACGATTTTTCCTTATAGAAGATTTGGAGCCTAGTCTGAGCATAAAACTCACTAAATATACAGAGAAGCTATAGAGCTATGTTTAAGGTAAGAGTGATGAGGCTGCTTAGAGGGTATACCGTAGGAATCTCTAAATTTGATTGTATAGTGATTAGCTGCAGGCACATTATCACCTAGTGGGAACTGATTATCATATACTATAGAATGAAGTCACAGTTTGATACAACAAGAGGGTTTCACAGTGCTATTCTCATTTAATGACAGATGCATGTATAACCTTTTTGACTGTATGTGATGCACTGCTGTACTGACATATATGTCTTTATATCACATATGATGGTTTTATTTTTCACCAATATGAAATGTTTTGTCTTTCATATGTCTCTTATCTTATGAATCCACTTACGTATACAATTGAACACAGGGATGTTTAGCTTTACTTATACATTTAATAATAGGCATATTTTTTGGCTCATGCATTTATTGTACCACTTATACAACTTTGAAGCTCTTATGAATTGTTTTATGAATTGTTTGATTAGTAGTATGGTCACATTGAGGGGGTCAGGGGTTATCACTATGACAACCCCAGTTTTGGCGCAATTCACAGTTGATTTGGTAGTGGGTGGGGCTTAATATGTTTATAAGACACAGTGTTTAGTTGCATGGTTTGTACTGCTCTGAGGAAGGGGCCTGCATGCTCCGAAACGTTACCTAATTAAAGAGTTTTTTACATAAATCCAGTGAGTGCAGTCCTATGTTGCAGATTACTATATATATATATATATATATATATATATATACATATAAAACACTATACCTATATATAGATATGTACAGATTATATATATATATATATATATATATATATATATATATATATATATATATATATATATATATATATTGGAATATGTATTTAAAAATACATAGAACATATTCCCCAATGTAAAGAACATTGGGATGTCAAATATTTACAGTAAATTCATTGTTAAAAACTTTATTAACTATGAATATTGCATAAATATGACTTTTAGTTTTCAGCTACTTGACTGCAAAGAACTCAAATGCACTCCTATATGACTATATCTGTATACATATGTATTTGTGTTTATATGTGTATACTGGTGTGTAAATACACAAATAAATGCATATGTACACATATATACACTCACCAGCCACTTTATTAGGTACACCTTTTCAATTGCTTGGTAACACAAATTGCTAATCAGCCAATCACATGTCAGTAACTCAATGCATTTAGGCATCTAGATGTGGTGAAGATGACTTGCTGAAGTTCAAACCGAGCATCAGAATGGGGAAGAAAGGGGTTTTTAATGACTTTGAACGTGGCATGGTTGTTGATGCCAGACTGCTGGTCTGAGTATTTAAAAAACTGCTGATCTACTGGGATTTTCACGCACAACCATCTCTACGGTTTACAGAGAATGGTCCCAAAAAGAGAAAATATCCAGTAAGAAGGCAGTTGTGTTGACGACAATGCCTTGTTGATGTCAGAGGTCAGAGGAGAATGGGCAGACTGGTTCGAGATAATAGAAAGGCAACAGTAACTCAAATAACCCCTCGTTACAACCAAGGTATGCAGAATACCATCTCTGAATGCAGGGCCGGCGTTTGTATAAGGCGATCTAGGCATCCACCTTAGGGAGCCCCTGTAGGAGGGCGCAATTTAGAGCAGCCTGATATATATATATATATATAATTTTTTTTTTACTTTAAGTTCCTGTTCGGTTCCTTATCTTTGGCTCAGTCAGCCTCTAGAGTCTAATCTCTAAAAGTCCACGGAGATGCAGCGCAGCACATGGGCCAGGTACACCCCCCCCCCCACGGTTCCAACCAACCAACACTGCCCCCTCTGGCACACCCACCCACCCATTGCACACAAGCCTCCATTAACAGTTGCCAGCACCGCACCAGGGTTTCAGGATTCAGGAGCCGGGCTTCACTGTTGCACAGGTACTGTCTCCAACAACTCCCGAACCCCACTGTACGCACTGGCTTCAGGGCCGGCTCCCGCTCTAATACATTATTAATAGGTCGGGTGCAATAGGAGCAGCGGCGCATCGCACACAATAGCTCTGAAGTTTGTTTTTTTTATAAATGTAAAACTAAATAATTTAAATTTCAAAGCCCGCGCGCAGCACAGTGCTAGTCTGTGCGTGGGCTTTTACAGACTGAGAGAAACCCTGCTCTGCAAATTAAAATTGTGACCCCGGGCAGCTGCTCGTGATGTTGAAGAAAGACTGGAAGAGCAGGACGGTCCCCAGCCAGACTACAGCATTACACAAGGTCTGTAGGTGATAGTGTTTCTTTCTGGAGAATGCTGTGTCCCTTTCTCTCCAGATCTATATGTGTTGGTACATGTATGCAAGTCTGTGAATATCTATGCTTGAATGTGTGTGTATATGTGTATATATATATATATGTGTGTATATATATATATATATATATATATGTGTGTGTGTGTGTGTATATATATATATATATATATATATATATATATATATATATATATATATATAAAAATAAACACACACACATATATATATACATATATATATATATGTGTGTGTGTGTATATATGTATATAAATATACATACACATACAGGGAGTGCAGAATTATTAGGCAAATGAGTATTTTGACCACATCATCCTCTTTATGCATGTTGTCTTACTCCAAGCTTTATAGGCTCGAAAGCCTACTACCAATTAAGCATATTAGGTGATGTGCATCTCTGTAATGAGAAGGGGTGTGGTCTAATGACATCAACACCCTATATCAGGTGTGCATAATTATTAGGCAACTTCCTTTCCTTTGGCAAAATGGGTCAAAAGAAGGACTTGACAGGCTCAGAAAAGTCAAAAATAGTGAGATTTCTTGCAGAGGGATGCAGCACTCTTAAAATTGCAAAGCTTCTGAAGCGTGATCATCGAACAATCAAGCGTTTCATTCAAAATAGTCAACAGGATTGCAAGAAGCGTGTGGAAAAACCAAGGCGCAAAATAACTGCCCATGAACTGAGAAAAGTCAAGCGTGCAGCTGCCAAGATGCCACTTGCCACCAGTTTGGCCATATTTCAGAGCTGCAACATCACTGGAGTGCCCAAAAGCACAAGGTGTGCAATACTCAGAGGCATGGCCAAGGTAAGAAAGGCTGAAAGACGACCACCACTGAACAAGACACACAAGCTGAAACGTCAAGACTGGGCCAAGAAATATCTCAAGACTGATTTTTCTAAGGTTTTATGGACTGATGAAATGAGAGTGAGTCTTGATGGACCAGATGGATGGGCCCGTGGCTGGATTGGTAAAGGGCAGAGAGCTCCAGTCCGACTCAGACGCCAGCAAGGTGGAGGTGGAGTACTGGTTTGGGCTGGTATCATCAAAGATGAGCTTGTGGGGCCTTTTCGGGTTGAGGATGGAGTCAAGCTCAACTCCCAGTCCTATTGCCAGTTTCTGGAAGACACCTTCTTCAAGCAGTGGTACAGGAAGAAGTCTGCATCCTTCAAGAAAAACATGATTTTCATGCAGGACAATGCTCCATCACACGCGTCCAAGTACTCCACAGCGTGGCTGGCAAGAAAGGGTATAAAAGAAGAAAATCTAATGACATGGCCTCCTTGTTCACCTGATCTAAACCCCATTGAGAACCTGTGGCCCATCATCAAATGTGAGATTTACAAGGAGGGAAAACAGTACACCTCTCTGAACAGTGTCTGGGAGGCTGTGGTTGCTGCTGCACGCAATGTTGATGGTGAACAGATCAAAACACTGACAGAATCCATGGATGGCAGGCTTTTGAGTGTCCTTACAAAGAAAGGTGGCTATATTGGTCACTGATTTGTTTTTGTTTTGTTTTTGAATGTCAGAAATGTATATTTGTGAATGTTGAGATGTTATATTGGTTTCACTGGTAAAAATAAATAATTGAAATGGGTATATATTTGTTTTTTGTTAAGTTGCCTAATAATTATGCACAGTAATAGTCACCTGCACACACAGATATCCCCCTAAAATAGCTATAACTAAAAACAAACTAAAAACTACTTCCAAAACTATTCAGCTTTGATATTAATTAGTTTTTTGGGTTCATTGAGAACATGGTTGTTGTTCAGTAATAAAATTAATCCTCAAAAATACAACTTGCCTAATAATTCTGCACTCCCTGTATATATATAAATATACACACATATACAGTATATATGTATATGTATATATACATACATACATGCGCGCACACACACACACACACATATATATATATAGAACAAGGGAAAGTGTGATGAAAACAAACAATATTTCAAAAACACAGAACTGCACTCTTAATAAACTGATATTTTTACTAAACTTAAATAACACTTAACACATATATATGTAGTGTGCAGACAATAATAATAAATGTATATAGATACACAACTGATCAGAACCAACTAATACTATATAGGTCCACAATAAAAATTGTATTATTCACAATAAAAGAGGATAAATTGGTTGAATCCCACGCAGTGGTGTGGATGTCGGCTGCTGTATCCTGAAAATCCTCTGATATCTCACGGAGTAGGGTAGAAATCTCTAAGCAAACGATATAGGAAGTGCACAAAGGCACCTACATAGTGCAAATTAATTTATTCAAACAAAATTATACACACGTATAAAAGAAAATCCCCCGTAGGGTATCTACTCACAAGAGCAAACCTCAAACATATGAGGTATGTAAAAGCATATATGGATGCAAGCACACAGCTGAGGATCAGTGTTCACTGTGATTAGTCCAGAACGCTGAAACGATCACCATAAATCCAGTGTGTTCCTGATGTTCCAAGCAGTCACACAATTTCTCAAGTCTATTATATAGACTGTTAAGATGACAAGGATATCGCAATTTCAAATTATACAATATCCGTTGAAACAATCTATAAACATGCAGCTGATCGCTGATAACTGACGCAAGGTGGGCGTGGCCTTACGCGTTTCGCGGTTACGTCACCGCTTTGTCAGAGGAATATGTATTGATTTGCACTATGTAAGTGCCTTTGTGCGCTTCCTATCTCGTTTTGCTTATAGATATATATATATATAACACATACATATATATACACACATACAGTATATATATATATATATATATATATACACACACACACACACACACATATATGCAGCACTACCACTGTTTGATTTGCTATGCAGCACTACCACTGTTTGATTTGAATTTAGCCACCAATCAGCAAGCACTACCCAGTTGCTGAACCAAAAATGGGTTGGCTCCTAAGCTTACATTCCTGCTTTTTAAATAGGATATCAAGAGAATGAAGAAAATTGATAATAGGAGTTAATTAGAAAGCTGCTTAAAATCATGATATAAAAAATTGTGTTCATATCCCTTTAACTTGCAATGGGATGCTATGTAATCGGGGGGGGGGGGCAAAATGTATCCTCGTCTGTGTGGCCCAAAATCCTAGCACCGGCCCTGTCTGAACACACAAAACACATCAAACTTTGAAGCTGATGGGCTACAGCAGCAGAAGACCACTCCTGTCAGCTAAGAACAGGAAATTGAGGTTACAATTCTCACAGGCTCACCAAAATTGAACTATAGAAAATTGGAAAAAGGTTTCCTGGTCTGATGAGTCTTGATTTCAGCTGCGACATTCAGATGTTAGGGTCAGAATTTGACGTAAACAACATGAAAGCATGGATCCATCCTATCTTGTATCAACGGTTCAGGGTGGTGGTGTAATGGTGTGGGGGATACTTTCTCGGCACACTTTGGGCCCCTTAGTACAAATTGAGCATCGTTTAAACGCCATGGCCTACCTGAGTATTGTTGCTGACCATGTGCATCCGTTTATGACTACTTCTTTTGGCTACTTCCAGCAGGATAATACACCTTGTCACAAAGTACAAGTCATCTCAAACTGGTTTCTTGAACATGACAATGAGTTCACTGTACTCCAATGGCCTTCACAGTCACCAGATCTCAATTCAATAGAGCACCTTTGGGATGTGGTGGAATGAGAGATTTGCATCATGGACATGCAGCCGACAAATCTGCAGCAACTGCGTGATGCTATCATTTCAATATGGACCAAAATCTCTGAGCAATGTTTCCAACACCTTGTTGAATCTATGCCACGAAGAATTAAGTCAGTTCTGAAGGCAAAAGTGGATCAAACACAGTACTAGCAAGGTGTACCTAAAAAAGTGGCCGGTGAGTGTATATATATATATATATATATGTATGTACATATACATATTTAGACATGTGTATGTATGTATCTCTATGTTAAAGCTCATATAACTTTTTTATGCAAAATATTTTAATTTTATTTTATTATACAGTGTTAGGAGTGTAACTGTACTTTTAAATCTATTTTTTATGGTTTTTGTTCTACTTTTTAGTCGAGTGTAATCGTTAACCAGAGGTCTGAAGTCATGTTATGTCTCTGGATTGCAAAATAATTAAAAATGCATTGAAACAATTTATTTCCTATGCTTTACATTTGAGTGATTGACAATATATACTATCCATGTATAAAAAAAATAGTGTGAAATTAGCTGATACCACAATTTTCATTATCCAATTACTAATATTTATCTCTGAACATTGATACTCAATACCTAATACTCTTGTGTTCAAATTTCCTGTTTATTTTTAATAAGGTAAAACATAAGGATGTGTGATTGTCTGTTTGTTTGCAATGTAATGGTAAAATATTTTTTATTTATTTAATATTTGTTCTCCCATTTGAATGTTTCTGTAGAATGAAAATTAAATAAATATTTGTATATTAAATAGCATTTTCATTAGTGTTGTTTAATCTCAATACTCCCCATGTATTGAGGTATCCAAAGCATTGAAGACGGATTTCTCCTTTTAACTAGTATTTTGTTACTTTTCCTTCAGTGCTGCAAAGAGGTTTGCAACTCTTTTTGTGAACGTAAATGTGACTTCAGAGCCTCATGAAGTTTCAGCGCTTTGGTTCTTGTGGTACGTGAAGCAATGCGGAGGAACTACAAGGATTTTTTCAACTACTAATGGAGGGCAGGTAAAATAAAAGAGTTACTTGCTATTCTATTACTTCTAAAGAAATAACAACATGTCAATAAGGCTCAATATAGAATGAAAGTATAAATTAAACTACATGTATCTGCATATTCCACTTAAAATGAAAGTTATGTGATTCAAAATATTTTACAGAAATTTGCAGGAAAGCGTAATTTAAAAGAATTATGAACTGACACACTCCACTAATATTGTTCAATGGAAGAATAAGTAATTAGCTATATTTAAATTGTCAGCTAATCTCTAAAGCTACTTTAAAATATAAATGATAGTGACAATACTGAGTGTGAATATATAACTGATACAAATGTAACTGAAGATTTAATAGTACCTTGTTTTAATGGATTCCTTTCACAATTACAAAAGCCATTAATGCTGGGATCCCTTCATTCAAACTGAATTGAACTCTGTAATGTTGATTGCATTGTATTTAGTAAATGCTTTCAGTATTTAAAACTCCCACTAGGCACATTTATTTAACAAACAACATTTTAGTTTGCATTCAGATACAGGAATAGTAAGCTGAGGAGGTTTTAGCAAATTTTCTTGTCCTTCTGTCTATATGATGAAAATATCATCTATGTAGCGATAATCTTTATACGGTTTATGGGGGTGGGTGGTTAGGAAAATCTGTTCAAGCCATAAATAGGTTTGTGTATTGTGGGGCCATTTTATCGCTACATAGATGATATTTTTATCTTATGGACATAGGAGAAGAACATTTTCAAGCCTTCTATAACTCATTCCATCCATAAATTAAACTTAAAATTAACTTTTCAAAGCACAGCGTTAGCTTCTTGGACTGCACAATAACCATAAGCAACGGCAAACTCCATTCTCCCATCTAAAAAAAATCTGCAGACAGATGTAGCTACCTTTACAGCACCAGTTTTTATCCCAGTCATACCAAACATGCCATTATCTATAGCCAAGCTATCAAATAACATTGTATTTGCTGTTATAATGAAGGCACTGTCAAAATAATTCAGAGAAAATTGATATAAGACAAGGACAATAAACAAAACAATTAAATCTGCCCTAAAAGCACCACTTGAACAATTTCTGCAATACAAAATAAAGGAAAGCACAACACAGACTCCTTTTGTAGACACATACAACCTTGTTCTACAGAACATACGCATAATCATAAAAGATCTACAGCCACTTCTTGTAGAGGATACTACACTTAATATTGGCATTTAAACTATCACCTAACCTGAAACAAACTAATCTGTAGTAAATTGAGCTTAGACAAGGGCAACATACAGAATGCACCAAATGTAGCAAAAAGGCCCTTCACAATCGCAAAACTTACAACATTAAGGGAGAGTACTAATATATGTCTGTAAATGTGGTATACATGACATATGTGACTTGGGAAGCTACATAGGAGAAACTGGACAAAAACTGCACCTTTAAAATGAATCTACATACACACTCCAATAAAAACCATAAAGAAAACAAATACTGTATCCCAATTGGACACAACTTCTCACAGACTGGCCACTCTATTGGAAACCTCACCATTAAAATGCTGAAAGGGAACTTTAAAAGCACCCAGGAACGGAAAACATTTGAAATTAAAATGGTGACATATTTCAAAACCATAAACATATGAATGCAGATTCCAGCTTCTTGACAATTTATATAGTAAGCTCCTTAACATCTGTCATTGGCTTGTACACATATGTACTTGTTGACATCAGTGATTGCCTGCACCTTATATTTGAATATGTTATGTACATACAGTATATCTCAGCAATTCTCTGTATCCAACATTTACTGTTTTAAACGTATCCAACCTGCCAGTGTGTTTTCTTTCCAATTGGCATGGGAATTCAAATCCTGGCCACCAATAGGAGGCAAAGAACACCCCAGCAAAGCTGTTAAGTATCACTTCCACTTCCCATAAACCCCAGTCATTCTTTGCCTTATACATCAGGATGGATATGTGAAGATGGTGTCTGAAGAAAATTAATCCGTTAATGGGTAGTTTCCCTACAAGCAAGGATTGGGGCAATGCTGTTTCCATGTAATCCTCTTTAGTAAGAGTAATGGTGGCTATTAGCAGTTGGAGGCCGGTGAGTGTTATGCTAACCCCTTTATAGAAAACCAAGGTTAGTTACTCTGCTTTTCTCTTGTTAAGTGTATCCAGTCCATGGATCATCCATTACTTATGGGATATTCTCCTTCCCAACAGGAAGTTGCAAGAGGATCACCCACAGCAGAGCTGCTATATAGCTCCTCCCCTCACTGTCATATCCAGTCATTCTCTTGCAACTCTCAACTAAGATGGAGGTCGTAAGAGGACTGTGGTGTTTTATACTTAGTTTATTTCTTCAATCAAAAGTTTGTTATTTTTAAATGGTACCGGAGTGTACTGTTTATCTCAGGCAGTATTTGGAAGAAGAATCTGCTTGCGTTTTCTATGATCTTAGCAGAAGTAACTAAGATCCTTTGCTGTTCTCACATATTCTGAGGAGTGAGGTAACTTCAGAGGGGGAATAGCGTGCAGGTTTTCCTGCAATAAGGTATGTGCAGTTAAACTATTTTTCTAGGGATGGAATTTGCTAGAAAATGCTGCTGATACCGAAGTAATGTAAGTAAAGCCTTAAATGCAGTGATAGCGACTGGTATCAGGCTTATTAATAGAGATACATACTCTTATAATAGTGTATTTTAAAACGTTTGCTGGCATGTTTAATCGTTTTTTATATATGTTTTGTGATAAAACTTATTGGGGCCTAGTTTTTTCCACATGGCTGGCTTGAATTTTGCCTAGAAAAAATTACAGACACAGACATCCAGCTTCTTCCTGCATGATCCAGGACTTCTATGAAGGGCTCAAAAGGCTTCAAAAGTTGTATTGAGGGAGGTAAAAAGCCACAGTAGAGCTGTGGCAGTTGTTGTGATTGTTTAAAAAACGTTTTTGTCATTTGTTATTCCGTTTTTGGTATTAAGGGGTTAATCATCCATTTGCAAGTGGTTGCAATGCTCTGCTAACTAATTACATACACTGTAAAAATTTTGTTAGTGTAACTGCATTTTTTCACTGTTATTTCAAAATTTGGGAAAATTTGTGTTTCTTAAAGGCACAGTAACGTTTTTTTATATTGCTTGTAAACTTGTTTTAAAGTGTTTTCCAAGCTTGCTAGTCTCATTGCTAGTCTGTTTAAACATGTCTGACACAGAGGAACCTACTTGTTCATTATGTTTGAAAGCCATGGTGGAGCCCCATAGGAGAATGTGTACTAAATGTATTGATTTCACCTTAAACAGTAAAGATCAGTCTTTATCTATAAAAGAATTATCACCAGAGGGTTCTGTCGAGGGGGAAGTTATGCCGACTAACTCTCCCCACGTGTCAGACCCTTCGTCTCCCGCTCAGGGGACGCACGCTAATATGGCGCCAATTACATCAGGGACGCCCATCGCGATTACCTTGCAGGACATGGCTGCAATCATGAATAATACCCTGTCAGAGGTATTATCTAGATTGCCTGAATTAAGAGGCAAGCGCGATAGCTCTGGGGTTAGGAGAGATACAGAGCGCGCAAATGCTGTTAGAGCCATGTCTGATTCTGCGTCACAGTATGCAGAACATGAGGACGGAGAGCTTCAGTCTGTGGGTGACATCTCTGACTCGGGGAAACCTGATTCAGAGATTTATAATTTTAAATTTAAGCTTGAGAACCTCCGTGTATTGCTTGGGGAGGTATTAGCTGCTCTGAATGACTGTAACACAGTTGCAATTCCAGAGAAATTGTGTAGGCTGGATAGATACTATGCGGTGCCGGTGTGTACTGACGTTTTTCCTATACCTAAAAGGCTTACAGAAATTATTAGCAAGGAGTGGGATAGACCCGGTGTGCCCTTTTCCCCACCTCCTATATTTAGAAAAATGTTTCCAATAGACGCCACTACACGGGACTTATGGCATACGGTCCCTAAGGTGGAGGGAGCAGTTTCTACTTTAGCAAAGCGTACCACTATCCCGGTTGAGGACAGTTGTGCTTTTTCAGATCCAATGGATAAAAAATTGGAGGGTTACCATAAGAAAATGTTTATTCAACATTTATTTTATTTTACAGCCCCTTGCATGCATTGCGCCTGTCACTGCTGCGGCGGCATTCTGGTTTGAGGCCCTGGAAGAGGCCATCCAGACATCTCCATTGAATGAAATTATTGACAAGCTTAGAACGCTTAAGCTAGATAACTCATTTGTTTCTGATGCCATTGTTCATTTGACTAAACTAACGGCTAAGAATTCCGGATTCACCATCCAGGCGCGTAGGGCGCTATGGCTTAAATCCTGGTCAGCTGACGTGACTTCAAAGTCTAAATTACTCAACATTCCTTTCAAGGGGCAGACCTTATTCGGGCCTGGCTTGAAGGAAATTATTGCTGACATTACTGGAGGCAAGGGTCATACCCTTCCTCAGGACAGGGCCAAATCAAAGGCCAAACAGTCTAATTTTCGTGCCTTTCGAAATTTCAAGGCAGGAGCAGCATCAACTTCCTCCGCTTCAAAACAAGAGGGAACTGTTGCTCATTCCAGACAGGCCTGGAAACCTAACCAGTCCTGGAACAAGGGCAAGCAGGCCAGAAAGCCTGCTGCTGCCCCCAAGACAGCATGAAGGAACGCCCCCCTATCCGGAAACGGATCTAGTGTGGGGCAGACTTTCTCTCTTCGCCCAGGCGTGGGCAAGAGATGTTCAGGATCCCTGGGCATTGGAGATCATATCTCAGGGATATCTTCTGGACTTCAAAGCTTCTCCACCACAAGGGAGATTTCATCTTTCAAAGTTATCAGCAAACCAGATAAAGAAAGAGGCATTCCTAAGCTGTGTGCAAGACCTCCTAGTAATGGGAGTGATCCATCCAGTTCCGCGGACGGAACAAGGACAGGGATTTTATTCAAATCTGTTTGTGGTTCCCAAGAAAGAGGGAACCTTCAGACCAATCTTGGATCTAAAGATCTTAAACAAATTCCTCAGAGTTCCATCATTCAAAATGGAAACTATTCGGACCATCCTACCCATGATCTAAGAGGGTCAGTACATGACCACAGTGGACTTAAAGGATGCCTACCTTCACATACCGATTCACAAAGATCATCATCGGTTCCTAAGGTTTGCCTTTCTAGACAGGCATTACCAATTTGTAGCTCTTCCCTTCGGGTTGGCCACTGCCCCGAGAATTTTTAAAAAGGTTCTGGGCTCCCTTCTGGCGGTTCTAAGACCGCGAGGCATAGCGGTGGCTCCGTATCTAAACGACATCCTGATACAGGCGTCAAGCTTTCAAATTGCCAAGTCTCATACAGAGATAGTTTTGGCATTTCTGAGGTCGCATGGGTGGAAAGTGAACGTGGAAAAGAGTTCTCTATCACCACTCACAAGAGTCTCCTTCCTAGGGACTCTTATAGATTCTGTAGAGATGAAAATTTACCTGACGGAGTCCAGGTTATCAAAACTTCTAAATGCTTGCCGTGTCCTTCATTCCATTCCACGCCCGTCAGTGGCTCAGTGCATGGAAGTAATCGGCTTAATGGTAGCGGCAATGGACATAGTGCCATTTGCACGCCTGCATCTCAGACCGCTGCAATTATGCATGCTAAGTCAGTGGAATGGGGATTACTCAGATTTGTCCCCTCTACTAAATCTGGATCAAGAGACCAGAGATTCTCTTCTCTGGTGGCTTTCTCTGGTCCATCTGTCCAAGGGTATGACCTTTTGCAGGCCAGATTGGACGATTGTAACAACAGATGCCAGCCTTCTAGGTTGGGGCGCAGTCTGGAACTCCCTGAAGGCTCAGGGATCGTGGACTCAGGAGGAGAAACTCCTCCCAATAAATTTTCTGGAGTTAAGAGCAATATTCAATGCTCTTCTAGCTTGGCCTCAGTTAGCAACACTGAGGTTCATCAGATTTCAGTCGGACAACATCACGACTGTGGCTTACATCAACCATCAAGGGGGAACCAGGAGTTCCCTAGCGATGTTAGAAGTCTCAAAGATTATTCGCTGGGCAGAGTCTCACTCTTGCCACCTGTCAGCGGTCCACATCCCAGGCGTAGAGAACTGGGAGGCGGATTTTCTAAGTCGTCAGACTTTTCATCCGGGGGAGTGGGAACTCCATCCGGAGGTGTTTGCTCAACTGGTCCATCGTTGGGGCAAACTAGAACTGGATCTCATGGCGTCTCGCCAGAACGCCAAGCTTCCTTGTAACGGATCCAGGTCCATGGACCAGGGAGCAACACTGATAGATGCTCTATCAGCTCCTTGGTTCTTCAACCTGGTCTATGTGTTTCCACCATTTCCTCTGCTCCCTCGACTGATTGCCAAAATCAAACAGGAGAGAGCATCAGTGATTCTGATAGCGCCTGCGTGGCCACGCAGGACCTGGTATGGAGACCTAGTGGACATGTCATCTCTTCCATCATGGACTCTGCCTCTGAGGCAGGACCTTCTAATACAAGGTCCTTTCAATCATCCAAATCTAATTTCTCTGAGACTGACTGCATGGAGATTGAACGCTTGATTCTATCAAGGCGTGGCTTCTCCGAGTCAGTCATTGATACCTTAATACAGGCTCGGAAGCTTGTCACCAGGAAAATCTACCATAAGATATGGCGTAAATATCTTTATTGGCGTGAATCCAAGAGTTACTCATGGAGTAAGGTTAGGATTCCTAGGATATTGTCCTTTCTCCAAGAGGGTTTGGATAAAGGCTTATCAGCTAGTTCTTTAAAAGGACAGATCTCTGCTCTGTCTATTCTTTTGCACAAGCGTCTGGCAGAAGTTCCAGACGTCCAGGCATTTTGTCAGGCTTTGGTTAGGATTAAGCCTGTGTTTAAAACTGTTGCTCCCCCGTGGAGCTTAAACTTGGTTCTTAAAGTTCTTCAGGGAGTTCCGTTTGAACCCCTTCATTCCATTGATATTAAACTTTTATCTTGGAAAGTTCTGTTTTTGATGGCTATTTCCTCGGCTCGAAGAGTCTCTGAGTTATCTGCCTTACATTGTGATTCTCCTTATCTGATTTTTCATTCAGACAAGGTAGTTCTGCGTACCAAACCTGGGTTTTTACCTAAGGTGGTTTCTAACAGGAATATCAATCAAGAGATTGTTGTTCCATCATTGTGTCCTAATCCATCTTCAAAGAAGGAACGTCTTTTGCATAATCTGGACGTAGTCCGTGCCTTGAAGTTTTACTTACAGGCTACTAAAGATTTTCGTCAAACATCTGCCCTGTTTGTCATTTACTCTGGACAGAGGAGAGGTCAAAAAGCTTCGACAACCTCTCTCCTTTTGGCTTCGGAGCATAATACACTTAGCCTATGAGACTGCTGGACAGCAGCCCCCTGAAAGGATTACAGCTCATTCTACTAGAGCTGTGGCTTCCACCTGGGCCTTTAAAAATGAGGCCTCTGTTGAACAGATTTGCAAGGCTGCGTCTTGGTCTTCGCTTCACACCTTTTCAAAATGTTACAAATTTGACACTTTTGCTTCTTCGGAGGCTGTTTTTGGGAGAAAGGTTCTACAGGCAGTGGTTCCTTCTGTTTAAGTTCCTGCCTTGTCCCTCCCATCATCCGTGTACTTTAGCTTTGGTATTGGTATCCTACAAGTAATGGATGATCCGTGGACTGGATACACTTAACAAGAGAAAACATAATTTATGCTTACCTGATAAATTTATTTCTCTTGTAGTGTATCCAGTCCACGGCCTGCCCTGTCCTTTTAAGGCAGGTCTAAATTTTAATTAAACTACAGTCACCACTGAACCCTATGGTTTCTCCTTTCTCGTCTTGTTTCGGTCGAATGACTGGATATGGCAGTGGGGGGAGGAGCTGTATAGCAGCTCTGCTGTGGGTGATCCTCTTGCAACTTCCTGTTGGGAGGGAGAATATCCCACAAGTAATTGATAATTCGTGGACTGGATACACTACAAGAGAAATAAATTTATCAGGTAAGCATAAATTATGTTTTTTTTTAATGCATTTTTTTTCTTTTTAAAGGAGAGAAAATTTGTTGGAGGATCTGGACAGATAAGTGAAAAAATGGCAGATTATTTACAAGGGAGAGTTAAACTACAAAGACCAGTAGTACGCATTGACCAATCAGCAGAAAATATTGTGGTGGAAACACTAAATCATGAAGTATATGAGGTAATTATATTAATGTCTAGGTATTTTATGTTATTTGTTGGTTATGTTGCAGAAAATTAGGCATAGCTATAATTGTTTCAGAAACATTTTATAAACTAGTAATATGTTTTCTCATCCTTATTAATTAGTCTTTTTTACGGCTAGATAAGAGTTTTGCGTTATGAGGGGTGCGGAGCTAACTTGCACGTTATTGTCACCTCTCACTTCCCTACAGCGCTGGTATTACAGGTTTATAAAAACCCAGCGTTATCAGACAAGAAGTGAGCGTAGAGCAAAATTGTGCTCCATACCGCACTCCAATACCAGCGCTGCTGAAAGCTGCTGTGAGTTGGTTTTACGTGCTTGTGCATCAATGGGGAGAGCCAGCTGAAAAAAAGTCTTAACACCTGCAAAAAAGCAACGTAAAGCTCAGTAACGCAGCCCCATTGATTCCTATGGGGAAACAAAATTTATGTTTACACCAAACACCCTAACATGAACCCCGAGTCTAAACACCCCTAATCTTACACTTATTAACCTCTAATCTGCTGCCCCCAACATCGCTGACACCTACATTATACTTATTAACCCCTAATCTGCCGCCCGACATCGCTGACACCTACATTATATTTTTTAACCCCTAATCTCCCGCCCCCAATGTCTCCGCAACCTACCTATACTTATT
Organism: Bombina bombina; assembly: GCF_027579735.1. Taxonomy (NCBI): domain Eukaryota; kingdom Metazoa; phylum Chordata; class Amphibia; order Anura; family Bombinatoridae; genus Bombina; species Bombina bombina. Next base: position 365,721,239 of record NC_069501.1, on the reverse strand, counting down.
AACCCCTAATCTGCCGCTCCTAACATCGCCGCCACCAGTGGCGGTTCTAGACAAATTTTACTGGGGAGGGCCAAGATGGGGCCAGTGTTTAATCAGGGGGGCACATTAAAAAACGGAAACAAATATATGTGTGTGTGTGTGTGTGTGTGTATGTATTTGTGTGTGTGTGTGTGTGTATAAATGTATATACACGCACATATACACGCATACATACACACACACACAAATACATACATACACACACACACACATATATATATATATACATACATACACACACTAAGTAAAAAAATAAATAAAGAAAAAGAAAAGACTATGCACTTAACTAGTGCTACATAGTTCAGATAGCACATTCAATGAAAATGGTGTCAAATAATTATTTACATACATTAGAAAAATAAGGAAAACTCTCAGTCATTATAGAGTTGTGGAGGTTAGAGGGCAGACTTACATCTCTTCTGTTCTGGCAGTGTAAAGGCTAGAGAGAACGTCTGCAAAACCAACCAGTGACACTTCTGGAACTCTTATCTGCAGACTGCAGCTGTAAGATGCCCCGCACCGCCCCCACAACAGCCCGGGAACTGAAGCACATCTCTGAAAGGGGAGGGGGCACAAGTTTTACTTCACTTTGTTAACCCCACGCTTTGACTAGACAGTGTTTCAGGGACAGGGAAGCAGATAAATAGCCTTGATCTTGTCTGGTATTTTTCAGTCAGCTCAGTGGCCAGCACAGGGGGGGCCAGGGACATTTTTATATGGGCACTGGCCCCTGTGGGCCCCTGTGTAGAACCAACCGCCCCTGGCCGCCACCTACCTACATTTATTAACCCCTAATCTTCCGCCAACGTCGCCGCCACTATACTAAATTTATTAACCCCCAAACCTAAGTCTAACCCTAACACCCCCTAACTTAAATATAATTAAAATAAATCTAAATAAAAATTACTATCATTACCTAAATAATTCCTATTTAAAACTAAATACAAGTAGCCCTCAGTTTACGCCGGGGTTAGGTTCCAGAAGGAATGGTTGTAAATCGAAACCTTTGTAAATTGAAACCCAGTTTATAATGTAAGTCAATTGGAAGTGAGGGAGTTAGGTTCCAGGCCCCTCTCAAAATTGTCATAAGTAACACCTAATACATTATTTTTAAAGCTTTGGCATGAAGACTTTAAATGCTAAACAGCATTATAAACCTAATAAAAATAATCACACAACACAAAATATATAATTTAACTTAAGTTAAATGAACAAAAACATTTGCTAAACAGCATTATAAACCTAATAAAATAATCACACAACACAGACTTCACTTGCATTTTTCTGCAAACAGTTCTTTCTATGCATTCCAGTCTGGACTGATTTATAGACAGGAAGATCTTGTTCCTTTGTAATCTGCTCGATAGCTCAGGTCTGGTTAAACTGATTAATTTCAGCTTGCTTGGCTTTGCTGCAACACAAGCGGACAGCTCCGCCTACTGGCTATTTTAATCAATGCACTGATTCTCAATGCTTTTCAATAGCAGTTACATGACTGGAAAAAAAGGTTGTTATTCTGAAACGGTGCAAATTGAACCGTTGTAAACCGAGGGCCACCTGTATATTCTGTGTTGTGTGATTATTTTATTAGGTTTATAATGCTGTTTAGCATTTAAAGTCTTAATTTCAAAGCTTTAAAAATAATGTATTAGGTGTTACTTATGACAATTTTGAGAGGGGCCTGGAACCTAACTCCCTCACTTCCCATTGACTTACATTATAAACTGGGTTTCAATTTACAACGGTTTTGATTTACAACCATTCCTTCTGGAACCTAACCCTGGCGTAAACTCAGGGCTACCTGTACTTACCTATAATATAAACCCTGTAGCTATCTTAGGTTTTATTTTTATTTTACAGGCAAGTTTGTATTTATTTTAACTAGGTAGACTAGTTAGTAAATAGTTATTAACTATGTAATAACTACCTAGCTAAAATAAATACAAATTTACCTGTAAAATAAAACCTAACCTGAGTTACACTAACATCTAACCTTACACTACAATTAAATAAATGACCTAAATTAAATACAATTACCTAAATTACAAAAAAACCAACAACACTAAATTACACAAAATAAAAAAAGAAATTATCAGATATTTAAACTAATTACACCTATATTATTGCCCTATCAAAATTAAAAAAGCCCCCCCCCCCCAAAAAAAAAATAGAAAGAAACCCTAGCCTAAACTAAACTACCAATAGCCCTTAAAAGGGCCTTTTGCTGGGAATTGCCCCAAAGAAATCAGCTCTTTTACCTGTTAAAAAAAAAAAAACACCCCCCCCCAAACAATAAAACCCACCACCCACACAACCAACCCCCCAAATAAAATCCTAACTAAAAAAACCTAAGCTCCCCATTGCCCTGAAAAGGGCATTTGGATGGGCATTGCTTTTAAAATGGCATTTAGCTCTTTTTTTAATTGCCCAAACCCTAAGCTAAAAATAAAACCCACCCATCCTCAACGAAGCCGGGAGAAGTCTTCATCCCGGCTTCTCCCGGCTTCGTTGAAGATGGATGTCCGGTCTTCAAAACTGTAAGTGGATCTTCGGGGGCTAGTGTTAGGCTTTTTTAAGTGTTTATTGGGTGGGTTTTATTTTTAGCTTAGGGTTTGGGCAATTGAAAAAGAGCTAAATGCCCTTTTAAGGGCAATGCCCATCCAAATGCCCTTTTTAGGGCAATGAGGAGCTTAGGTTTTTTTAGTTAGGATTTTATTTAGGAGGTTGGCTGTGTGGGTGGTGGGTTTTACTGTTGGGGGGTTGTTTGTATTTTTTTACAGGTAAAAGAGCTGATTTCTTTGGGGCAATGACCTGCAAAAGGCCCTTTTAAGGGCTATTGGTAGTTTAGTTTAGGCTAGTTTTTTTTTTGATAGGGCTATTAGATTAGGTGTAATTAGTTTAAATATCTGATAATGTTTTTTTTATTTTGTGCAATTTAGTGGGGTTTTTTTTGTAATTTAGGTAATTTAATTTAATTTAGGTAATTTATTTAATTGTAGTGTAAGGTTAAGTGTTAGTGTAAGACAGGTTAGGTTTTATTTTACAGGTAAATTTGTATTTATTTCAGCTAGGTAGTTAGTAAATAGTTAATAACTATTTAGTAACTACAGGTGGCCCTCGATTTACAAAGGTTCAATTTACACCGTTTCAGAATAACGACCTTTTTTTCCAGTCATGTGACTGCTATTGAAAAGCATTGAAAAGCAGTGCATTTATTAAAATAGCCAGTAGGTGGAGCTGTCCGCTTGTGTTGCAGCAAAGCCAAGCAAGCTGAAATTAATCAGTTTAACAAGACCTGAGCTGTCGAGCAGATTTCAAAGGAACAAGATCTTCCTGTCTATAAATCAGTCCAGATTGGAATGCATAGAAAGAACTGTTTGCAGAAAAAATGCAAGTGAAGTCTGTGTTGTGTGATTATTTTATTAGGTTTATAATGCTGTTTAGCCAATGTTTTTGTTCATTTAACTTAGTTTAATTATATATTCTGTGTTGTGTGATTATTTTATAAGGTTTATAATGCTGTTTAGCATTTAAAGTCTTCATTTCAAAGCTTTAAAAATAATGTATTAGGTGTTACTTATGACAATTTTGAGAGGGGCCTGGAACCTATCTCCCTCACTTAATTGACATACATTATAAACTGGGTTTCAATTTACAACTCTCAGTCATTATAGAGTTGTGGAGGTTAGAGGGCAGACTTACATCTCTTCTGTTCTGGCAGTGTAAAGGCTAGAGAGAACGTCTGCAAAACCAACCAGTGACACTTCTGGAACTCTTATCTGCAGACTGCAGCTGTAAGATGCCCCGCACCGCCCCCACAACAGCCCGGGAACTGAAGCACATCTCTGAAAGGGGAGGGGGCACAAGTTTTACTTCACTTTGTTAACCCCACGCTTTGACTAGACAGTGTTTCAGGGACAGGGAAGCAGATAAATAGCCTTGATCTTGTCTGGTATTTTTCAGTCAGCTCAGTGGCCAGCACAGGGGGGGCCAGGGACATTTTTATATGGGCACTGGCCCCTGTGGGCCCCTGTGTAGAACCAACCGCCCCTGGCCGCCACCTACCTACATTTATTAACCCCTAATCTTCCGCCAACGTCGCCGCCACTATACTAAATTTATTAACCCCTAAACCTAAGTCTAACCCTAACACCCCCTAACTTAAATATAATTAAAATAAATCTAAATAAAAATTACTATCATTACCTAAATAATTCCTATTTAAAACTAAATACAAGTAGCCCTCAGTTTACGCCGGGGTTAGGTTCCAGAAGGAATGGTTGTAAATCGAAACCTTTGTAAATTGAAACCCAGTTTATAATGTAAGTCAATTGGAAGTGAGGGAGTTAGGTTCCAGGCCCCTCTCAAAATTGTCATAAGTAACACCTAATACATTATTTTTAAAGCTTTGGCATGAAGACTTTAAATGCTAAACAGCATTATAAACCTAATAAAAATAATCACACAACACAAAATATATAATTTAACTTAAGTTAAATGAACAAAAACATTTGCTAAACAGCATTATAAACCTAATAAAATAATCACACAACACAGACTTCACTTGCATTTTTCTGCAAACAGTTCTTTCTATGCATTCCAGTCTGGACTGATTTATAGACAGGAAGATCTTGTTCCTTTGTAATCTGCTCGATAGCTCAGGTCTGGTTAAACTGATTAATTTCAGCTTGCTTGGCTTTGCTGCAACACAAGCGGACAGCTCCGCCTACTGGCTATTTTAATCAATGCACTGATTCTCAATGCTTTTCAATAGCAGTTACATGACTGGAAAAAAAGGTTGTTATTCTGAAACGGTGCAAATTGAACCGTTGTAAACCGAGGGCCACCTGTATATTCTGTGTTGTGTGATTATTTTATTAGGTTTATAATGCTGTTTAGCATTTAAAGTCTTAATTTCAAAGCTTTAAAAATAATGTATTAGGTGTTACTTATGACAATTTTGAGAGGGGCCTGGAACCTAACTCCCTCACTTCCCATTGACTTACATTATAAACTGGGTTTCAATTTACAACGGTTTTGATTTACAACCATTCCTTCTGGAACCTAACCCTGGCGTAAACTCAGGGCTACCTGTACTTACCTATAATATAAACCCTGTAGCTATCTTAGGTTTTATTTTTATTTTACAGGCAAGTTTGTATTTATTTTAACTAGGTAGACTAGTTAGTAAATAGTTATTAACTATGTAATAACTACCTAGCTAAAATAAATACAAATTTACCTGTAAAATAAAACCTAACCTGAGTTACACTAACATCTAACCTTACACTACAATTAAATAAATGACCTAAATTAAATACAATTACCTAAATTACAAAAAAACCAACAACACTAAATTACACAAAATAAAAAAAGAAATTATCAGATATTTAAACTAATTACACCTATATTATTGCCCTATCAAAATTAAAAAAGCCCCCCCCCCCAAAAAAAAAAATAGAAAGAAACCCTAGCCTAAACTAAACTACCAATAGCCCTTAAAAGGGCCTTTTGCTGGGAATTGCCCCAAAGAAATCAGCTCTTTTACCTGTTAAAAAAAAAAAACACCCCCCCCCAAACAATAAAACCCACCACCCACACAACCAACCCCCCAAATAAAATCCTAACTAAAAAAACCTAAGCTCCCCATTGCCCTGAAAAGGGCATTTGGATGGGCATTGCTTTTAAAATGGCATTTAGCTCTTTTTTTAATTGCCCAAACCCTAAGCTAAAAATAAAACCCACCCATCCTCAACGAAGCCGGGAGAAGTCTTCATCCCGGCTTCTCCCGGCTTCGTTGAGGATGGATATCCGGTCTTTTTTAGTTAGGATTTAATTTAGGAGGTTGGCTGTGTGGGTGGTGGGTTTTACTGTTGGGGGGTTGTTTGTATTTTTTTACAGGTAAAAGAGCTGATTTCTTTGGGGCAATGCCCTGCAAAAGGCCCTTTTAAGGGCTATTGGTAGTTTAGTTTAGGCTAGTTTTTTTTTTGATAGGGCTATTAGATTAGGTGTAATTAGTTTAAATATCTGATAATGTTTTTTTTATTTTGTGTAATTTAGTGGTTTTTTTTTTGTAATTTAGGTAATTTTATTTAATTTAGGTAATTTATTTAATTGTAGTGTAAGGTTAAGTGTTAGTGTAAGACAGGTTAGGTTTTATTTTACAGGTAAATTTGTATTTATTTCAGCTAGGTAGTTAGTAAATAGTTAATAACTATTTAGTAACTACAGGTGGCCCTCGATTTACAAAGGTTCAATTTACACCGTTTCAGAATAACGACCTTTTTTTCCAGTCATGTGACTGCTATTGAAAAGCATTGAAAAGCAGTGCATTTATTAAAATAGCCAGTAGGTGGAGCTGTCCGCTTGTGTTGCAGCAAAGCCAAGCAAGCTGAAATTAATCAGTTTAACAAGACCTGAGCTGTCGAGCAGATTTCAAAGGAACAAGATCTTCCTGTCTATAAATCAGTCCAGATTGGAATGCATAGAAAGAACTGTTTGCAGAAAAAATGCAAGTGAAGTCTGTGTTGTGTGATTATTTTATTAGGTTTATAATGCTTTTTAGCCAATGTTTTTGTTCATTTAACTTAGTTTAATTATATATTCTGTGTTGTGTGATTATTTTATAAGGTTTATAATGCTGTTTAGCATTTAAAGTCTTCATTTCAAAGCTTTAAAAATAATGTATTAGGTGTTACTTATGACAATTTTGAGAGGGGCCTGGAACCTATCTCCCTCACTTAATTGACATACATTATAAACTGGGTTTCAATTTACAACGGTTTCGATTTACAACCATTCGTTCTGGAACCTAACCCCGGCGTAAACTGAGGGCTACCTGTATTCTACCTAGGTAAAATAAATAAAAACTTGATTGTAAAATAAAAATAAACCCTAAGATAGATACAATGTAACTATTAGTTATATTGTAGCTAGCTTAGGGTTTATTTTATAGGTAAGTATTTAGTTTTAAATAGGAATTATTTAGGTAATGATAGTAAGTTTTATTTAGATTTATTTTAATTATATTTAAGTTAGGGGGTGTTAGGGTTAGACTTAGGTTTAGGGGTTAATAACTTTAGTATAGTGACGGCGACGTTGGGGACAGCAGATTAGGGGTTAATAACTGTAATGTAGGTTGCGGCGATGTTAGGGACAGCAGATTAGGGGTTAATAATATTTAACTAGTGTTTGCAATGAGGGAGTGCAGCGGTTTAGGGGTTAATATGTTTATTCTAATGGCGGCGATGTGCAGAGCGGTAGATTAGAGGTTAATACATTTATTATAGTGTTTGCGATGCGGGAGGGCCTCAGTTAAGGGGTTAATAGGTAATTTATGGGTGTTAGTGTACTTTTTAACACTTTGTAGTGTAAAACTCATAACTACTGACTTTAGATTGCGTTACGAATCTTGCGGGATAGGCTGTACCACTCACTTTTTGGTCTCCCATAAAAAGCTTGTAATATCGGCGCTATGGAAGTCCCATTTAAAAAAGACTTTACGCAAATTGCGTAAGTTAATTTGCGTTACGGCCAAAAAAGTGTGCGATGCCCCTAAACCTGCAAGACTCGTAATACCAGCGGTAGTGAAAAAGCTGTATTATCAGCCTTAACACTGCTTTTTCACCCATACTGCAAAACTCGTAATCTAGCCGTTCGTTTGTAGTTGAAAATGTGGTTTGCAATTAACCCTTGTTATCCTTTTTTCTTTTTTAGGCCAAATATGTTATAAGTGCCATTCCACCTGCTCTTTGTCTGAAGATTCACTTTAATCCTGAATTACCTCCATTAAGAAATCAGCTGATTAATCGTGTTCCCATGGGTTCAGTAATAAAGTGTATGGTTTACTACAAAGATGCCTTCTGGAGGAAGAAAGGTATTTTGGAGAAGTGAACATTTATTTTATTCCCTGTATGTGTGTTTCTTTCACGTTTAGAAATTCTTAAGAATTTGAGACATCATACACCTCAGCCATGTTTTCCTGAACACTTATGAGTTATACATGCTGCAGGGTGTGCAGATAGGAACATGAATTTCAACTCTAGACATCACACAAATAGTGACAATGAACAACACTATTCATGTTCCTCTCTGCACACCTTGCAGCATGTATAGTTCAAAAGTGTCCAGGAAAACATGGCCGAGGTAGCAACCCTACATACAACACAATTTACAACTGCCTAACAAAATTATTCAGTGATGTACTTCAAAAAGACTTCTGGGTGAAATAATTGTATAGAGTTTGGAATTAGTAGGAACATAAAAATAGATATATTTAAATATTTAAATTGTACTATGGGCTACACGCAGTAGCTTAATCTTAGCGGGCTTAAAGGGACAGTAAGCACCTTGCAATTACAAGGCATTTCTGTTCTGTTGCTAAAGACTAACATATCAGCCAAGTCTTAACATATTTTTTGCTGCAATTATTTCTCAATAGCCAAACTCCACCCACCATTTGCTTTATTTGGAGAAGCCAATTAAGGCTTTAGTCTGCAGACAACAAGTCTAGGCACTGTTAGAAAGTTAGTAAAAATGTAATGATATACAGACATGTAGCTTGGTTATACCCTTGAGAAGTCAGCAGGTGCATTTTAAGTTCTTAGAAATTGCTCTATATTCAGTGCTAAATTACAAAAAAAAGGGAGCAAAAAAAAACGTTGATTCATTATGCATAACTAAGCATTTTATAGAAAAATCTCAAGGTATACTGTCCCTTTATATTTGTAGAGGCCACAACAATTGACTGACCTTTGCAATTTTGTTAGATTATTGTGGAAGCATGATTATTGAGGATGAAGAGGCAGCAATTGGATTGACACTTGATGACACCAAGCCAGATGGCACTGTGCCTGCTATAATGGGGTAGGTATTAATACCATTGCATCAATATATATATGCCAAAAGCCTGCTTCACTATTTGTTATGATTTTAAAATGTAAAGCTGGAAACAGTACAGGGAAAAGAGCACCTTACTTTTTAACTTAACTAAAATTAAGATGGTGAACAGATGCTAAATATGGAACCATAATGTGTGTATTTGGAATAGTTAGGAAATCATAGCTCACATGTTGTTTATATGGTGGCTTTTTTCCATTTTTGCATATTTCTGCAAATGAAAGTTATTTTCATGAGCGTCTGCTGAATTTTTTCAGAGGTAATATACAACTGCAATGGCAAGTGGGTGTGCCGATCCCTACTATAGAAGAAACCCACAGTTTTCAATCAAATAAAAAAAAAAAAAAAAAAAAGGTGTATTTTGCCATTGGAAAAGTAGTTTGCATATCCTCATTTTTCATCAGTACTGTGAGGTCCCTCAGAGAATTGTAAAAAAGGCACATTTTTGCTTCAGGGCTGTTTATCTAGCTATGCAGGGTTCTGGATGTGAAGGAGAGAAACTTGCAATTAAAATATGTTTAAAAAAAAAAAACTAAGATTAAACTTAGTTTCTTTCCATGCTGGCGAATTTTCGATCATTTTATTTAGTTTTTTTTATGTACCCTTAAAGCTTTATATCCCTGGAACTAAGTAAAATCTTTTTTTCCAATACAAACTATGATTATTCTCAGTGGCTTCCCCAGAAATCTCTTCTTGCAGGGGCACCTCCAGTAGGCTCGTTAGTAATTTGTGGACATGGCCTCATCGGTAAGGTGAGATTGGGTGGGACCAGGCATGTTATGGATGGGACTGGGCATGCCGCAGGCAGAGCTAGGTGTGCCAGTGCCTGGGCAGAGTGGTGTTGGGAGGCCCAACCATTTTGCTGGGGACTAGTGCCCCGCCCCCGGTGACAACGCTGATTATTCTGCCCCAAATCATCCAGCTGTCTATGTTCATCAGGGTTTTGCTGTAGCCTTGTCTAGAAATGTTTGTTTAAATGTAAACTATAAAAAAATGTCCATAAACTTTGAGCCAACCCAAATCAATTATGAGACGGAAATTTTCGCTCTGCTTATTTACAGCACTACACATAATTATGTAACTGCGCAGTGAACAAAATTTCTCCAATACCTCCATTAGAGGAACTCCCCACATTTAGTGAATCGTTTCCATCCACAGCATACCACAAATTGTTAAGTTTTTAGTTTTGTTCTTTGTGTCCCACTGATTACATGTGATAGAATACAGTAAACATTGATGTCTTATTGAACTTTTTTCTAGAATAATTTCTAAAATTATTCTTTTAGAGTGATTTTAGAAATGGGTCTAGCCCATATTTTATGTACAGGAAATAAGCAGCACTACTATTAAAATAGACAGTCTGTTTGTTTTTGGTGTAACTTTCATAAACATCCGTCTAAGGCTCTTTACAAACCCTTAATCATTGCCTAATGATTGAATTCTATGGGACCTCAGAGGTGGACCGAAAGGTGGTGGATTAAATCCGTAGCTTAATAAATTGAGCCCATAAACAGGAGTTACATTCTCAAACTTTTATTGTACAGTTAACAATACTAATTAAATAGGTGTTCTGCTTCATACGTTTTTTTTTTTCTTTCTTGTTTTGATTAGATTTATTCTTGCCCGGAAATCCAGGAGACTAGCTCATCTCACCAAAGAGGAAAGGTATGTTGGAAAGTGAAACTTATTTCATTGATGTAAATTAATGTTGTATGAAGCTGTTTTAATACAAACAATATATTATTTTATTGCATACTTGTCAACAATGTTTATTCAAGAAATTCATTTTATAATTTTTTTTCACACAAAGGTCTATTAAAGGGGACAGTAAAGTCAAAATTAGATTTCCATGATTTCAATAGAGTATACAAATGTAAACAACTTTACAGTTGACTTCTATTATCTAATATGCTTTGTTCTCTTGGAAGTATTTGATGAAAATAATACCTAGGTAGGCTCATGAGCAGAAATTGACTACTGGTAAATATTATTTACTTGCCAGATGGTCTCAGCTAGCTCCCAGTAGTGCATTCCTGTCCCTTCAACAAAATATACCAAGAGAATGAAGCAAATTTGATTATAAAAATAAACTGTAAAGTTGTTTAAAATGGTATCTTCTATCTGAATTATGATTCCTTTTAGCAATCGTGAAAAAGAATGTGTATTTGGCATTATATTAATTAATTTGGAAATGCCTGCTAAACTGTATTGCGCCATAAAACAGCCCATTACAGTTACTTCTATATTTGTTTACACCTTTATTAACCACTTAATAACAAGCAGAGTATCCTGTACGTCTGATCTTTTAATGCATCGGTTAGCGATGGTGCAGATCGTTGGTGGGTGGGAGCCATAGCAGGAAGGCGGGTGGGCGGCCCATTGCTGGATCACTTCTGGGAGCTAGCTGAGACCATCTGGCAAGTAAATAATATTTACCAGTAGTCAATTTCTACTTAAAGCTAATTAGGGACAGACATGTACATCTACACTAAAGCTAAAATTAACTTTACAAGCTACCTAATTAACCCCTTCACTGCTGGGCATAATACGAGTGTGGGGCACAGCGGCATTTAGCAGCCTTCTAATTACCAAAAAGTAATGCCAAAGGCATAAATGTCTGCTATTTCTGAACAAAGGGGATCCCAGAGAAGCATTTACAACCATTTGTGCCATGATTGTTTGTAAATAATTTCAGTGAGAAACCTAAAGTTTGTGAAAAAGTTAACGATTTTTTTTATTTAATCGCATTTGGCGGTGAAATGGTGGCATGAAATATACCAAAATGGGCCTAGATCAATACTTTGGGTTGTCTACTAAAAAAAAATATATACATGTCAAGGGATATTAAGGGATTCCTGACAGATATCAGTGTTACAATGTAACTATCACTAATTTAAAAAAAAAAAAAAATGGTTTGGAAATAGCAAAGTGCTACTTGTATTTATTGCCCTATAACTTGCAAAAAAGCAAAAAACTTGTAAACATTGGGTATTTCTAAACTCAGGACAAAATTTAGAAACTATTTAGCATGGGTGTTATTTGGTGGTTGTAGATGTGTAACCCATTTTGGGGGTCAAAGTTAGAAAACGTGTGATTTTTTAAATTTGTTCATTATAAAGTATTTTATAATGTTTTATAGTAAATTATAAGATATGACGAAAATAATGGTTTCTTTAGAAAGTGGTTGAGAGCGCGCGGGGGGGGGGGGCAGGCGGGAAAGTGCACGTGCTAGTACTTTAAAATAAAATTACATTGAAGGTGATAGGATGAAGGGAGAGGGAAGGGGGGTTAATAAATGTTAAGAAAGGGATCTGGGAGGGGGTAGGCTATTGAAGGGGGGGGGGCAGCTACACTACAGAAAATTGTCTTTTTTGCCAAAAAAAACAACACTTTTTTTCTTAGCAAACTGGGTACTGGGTAAGAGAGCTGTTTGGGGGGGATCAGGGAGGTTGGGGGCTAAGGAGGGATCCAACGCTGGAGAATAAATAAATAATAATAAAAAAAAAAATATATATATATATATATATATATATAAAAAGCTTTTTATTTTAGTACTGGCAGACTTTCTGCCAGTACTTAAGATGGCGGTGACAATTGTGAGGTGGGGGAGGGAAGAGAGCTATTTGAGGGGGGTCAAGGAGGGATCAGGGGGTGGTATATGGCAGGTCTGATCTCTACACTAAAGCTAAAATTAACTTTACAAGCTACCTAATTAACCCCTTCACTGCTGGGCATAATACGAGTGTGGGGCACAGCGGCATTTAGCAGCCTTCTAATTACCAAAAAGTAATGCCAAAGGCATAAATGTCTGCTATTTCTGAACAAAGGGGATCCCAGAGAAGCATTTACAACCATTTGTGCCATAATTGTTTGTAAATAATTTCAGTGAGAAACCTAAAGTTTGTGAAAAAGTTAACGATTTTTTTTATTTAATCGCATTTGGCGGTGAAATGGTGGCATGAAATATACCAAAATGGGCCTAGATCAATACTTTGGGTTGTCTACTAAAAAAAAATATATACACGTCAAGGGATATTAAGGGATTCCTGACAGATATCAGTGTTACAATGTAACTATCACTAATATAAAAAAAAAAAAAAAAAAAAATGGTTTGGAAATAGCAAAGTGCTACTTGTATTTATTGCCCTATAACTTGCAAAAAAGCAAAAAACTTGTAAACTTTGGGTATTTCTAAACTCAGGACAAAATTTAGAAACTATTTAGCATGGGTGTTATTTGGTGGTTGTAGATGTGTAACACATTTTGGGGGTCAAAGTTAGAAAAAGTGTGTTTTTTTAAATTTGTTCATTATAAAGTATTTTATAATGTTTTATAGAAAATTATAAGATATGACGAAAATAATGGTTTCTTTAGAAAGTCCATTTAATGGCGAGAAAAACTGTATATAATATGTGCGGGTACAGTAAATGAGCAAGAGGAAAATTACAGCTAAACACAAACACTGCAGAAATGTAAAAATAGCCCTGGTCCCAAACGGTAAGAAACTTGAAAAGTGCTGTGGTGACTAAGGGGTTAAAATATTTCTTCTTAATAATATGAGGAGAGTCCACGGCGTCATTCCTTACTTGTGGGAAATACTGAACCTGGCCACCAGGAGGAGGCAAAGACACCCCAGCCAAAGGCTTAAATACCTCCCCCACTTCCCTCATCCCCCAGTCATTCTTTGCCTTTTGTCACAGGAGGTTGGCAAAGAAGTGTCAGAAGATACAGCGTAGTTCCTTATGAAGGGTATCTACCCTTTGGAATGGGACTGGAGTTTTAAGTAGTCTTGTCAACCTCTCAGTGAGAGCATTGACGAATGTTAGAGTCTGGAGATGCAGGGAGAGTATTTCTGCAAACCCATCCAGACTCGTGTTAACAGCTTCTTAAGCAATCAGTGTTGACGAGTTTCACTGCCTGCTTTTTCACTCAAGTACATGTCAGGAGCGATGCTACAAGACTGTCAAACTTGAGAGGTTGTGCTTCTGTTCCACAGCATAGATTCCGGTTAGATTGTTTCATTTTATACATTTATGATAACGCAGGGTCACATTGTGGCTCCTTTTATCTGTATGGAATCAAGGGTTAATATCTCCGGAAGGGGATTATTGAACAGGGGGGATTAATTACGTAATGTAAATATTGTGTTTATGCTGCGACATGTGTGAGATGAGGCTCAGGCTGATGTTGGAACGTACAGGTTTCACTTTCATTTTGATTAGCTATGCAGCCTGTTAGTCTTGGTGCGCTTTTAGCTGCAGCAGGGGCGGTCCTGCGTGGCGCGCCACGTGACCGGGTGTGGTCACATTGATCTTCTCTTCTTCCTGACCGTGCGGTTTACTGGAGACAAAGAGGTTTCTCTTATGGGCCTGGGTCATAGGCGGTGGTGAGTGCCCCAGCCATTGGGGGTATAAAGGTGCCTTTTTACTACAGTATAAGAAGATAAAAACTAAGGGACAATTTTCTAATTGTCGTTCCTTTCGTTCGGATAAATCCCAACGTCAGCAACCCTCTGCAAAGCCTGAGCAGTCCAAGGGAACTTGGAAGCCGAATCAGTCCTGAAATAAATCAAAGCAGAACAAGAAGCCCGCCGAGTCAAAGTCGGCATGAAGGGGCGGCCCCCGATCCGGCTCAGGATCTGGTAGGGGGCAGACTGTCACTCTTTTCAGAAGCTTGGTTTGGGGACGTGCAAGACCCGTGGGTCCTGGAAGTCATCGCTCAGGGATACAGGATAGGTTTCGTCAAGACCAGAAAAGAGGGAAGCTTTTCTAGGGTGCATGAGGGATCTCTCCTCCATGGGGGTCATTGTACCGGTACCGCCAGTGGAGAGAGGTCTGGGCTACTACTCAAACATCTTTGTGGTCCCAAAGAAGGAGGGTACTTTTCGCCCGATTCTGGACCTAAATTGTTTGAACAAATTCCTATCTGTTACCTCGTTCAAGATGGAGACAATAAGGTCCATTCTTCCCTTAGTTCAGGAAGGACAGTCCATGACCACGATAGACCTGAAGGATGCCTACCTTCACGTTCCTATTCACAGGGAACATGTCAAGTTCCTAAGATTTGCGTTCCTGGACCAACGCTTCCAGTTTATTGCACTTCTGTTTAGTCTAGCTACTGCCTTCTTTCTTTTCGTGGTATCCTTTGCTGAAGAGTTAGGTTGATAGGAGTTTAGGAGTGTGCACATGTCTTTGCAACTATGTTTAACATTGCTAGAAAAAATGTTGCACACATTGCTGCCAGATTACTAAAGAAACGTGCACACTCCTAAACTCACCTAGGATTACTTTTTAAGAAAAAGATACAAAGAGAAGTAAGCAGAATTGATAATGTAATTAAATTGTAAAGTTTTTTAAAACTTCATAATCTATCCAATCCATTTAAGTTTCATTTTGACTTTACTTTCCCTTTAAAAAATGAAATTCATAAGTTGGTGAGAGTCCACGAGCAAAGAACCCCAAACACCAAGAGCTCTTGAACCCTGCCACATCCCTGCACAACTCAGTTTTGTTCTTTGCCTCCCGGGAGTAGGTGAGGATTTGAGATGAATTTAATTCTACGTGGACAGGGGTGCTCATACCTATGTGAGACCCATTGGCCCCTCCTTCTCAACATTCCTTGTACTAAGGGGTATAGGAGTACTGGGTAGGGACAAAGTATTTCCTTATGGGATTTCAGTCACATGCCTTCCACAGGTGTTGCAGAGGGTGGTCCTTAGCCTCCTCCTGTTGGGTCATCGTTGTACTCCTCTCCAATATCCTCTGCTGTTACCTTCACAGTACTGGATGGGCTTTCAACTGGGAACAGCTTTCTTTAGCTGGTAGATTCAGGGGAAGGGGTGCCATTGAGGTAAAACACAGAGCACTCACATAGCCCACAGGCGATTTCTAGATACGCTCTAAAATATACTCTAAAGTATAGCATAGCAAGGGGACAGAGGTATTTCACACAATATCCTGAATCTCCTGAGGGTTATTACCAATTCAAGAACATTTTTCAGGGAATGGCTAATTCTGGTACACCTTTTTGTGCCCCTTCCACAGTTTAATTAGATGTATCCTTTACCTGCAATGCATATGGACCTTAGGGTTGATGCTGCTAATCGTACTACCTGTCCTTTTGAGGATATTAACCTCTTAAAGGAATAATCTAGTCAAAATTACACTTTTACATGATTTAGATAGAGCACACAATTTTAAGCAACTTTCTAATTTACTCCTATTTCCAATTTTTCTTTGTTCTCTTTGTATCTTTTTTTGAAAAAGGGAGAATGTAAGCCCATTTTTGGTTCTGTAAATACATATGTACACATATAAATACATATGTACAAACATATATATATATATATATATATATATATATATATATACTGTATATATATATACAGTATATATTCCCCAATAATTTTTATTAGATGGTGTAACTGTTCTTTGTAATGTATTTGTGATTTGTTCTGTGACACTTTAAACAGTTAACCAGAGCTTTGAGGTCACTCTAACCCGTGTGCATTAACTTCAATTGCGCTCAAGCAGTCACGTTTACTTTAAACTTGTAATACGAGCAAAAAAACAGATGCTCGCAAACACCAGCGTAGCTTTTAGTGCTCCACTCATAATCTAGCCATTAATGTCCAATTCTCTTCTGTGGCTAGTTCCACAGGGCCAGAAACTATTTTCTCAAGGTCCTCTATTTTACCAGGATCTACAATCTCTAAATTTCAAGGTGTGTAGGTTGAACTTCTAATTTTGAAACACAAAAGGGATATCTGATTCTGTAGTTACCACTTTTGGGCAAGCCGGTATTGCTGTATCTAGGGATATTTATCACAATTTCTGTAAAATTTAATTTTCTTGATGGCATACCTTAAGAATTCCAAAACTCCTTCAGTTTATTTTTGAGGACTAAGATATGGTTTTTCAGCAGTTCCTTATTAGACACCATTTCTGCTTTTTCTGTTTTTATATCACATAAACATAGGCAAGTTACCTGATATTCCTTACACACGCTTTTGGTCAGGATTATACCTGTTTTAGCGCCAAGTTTTATTTCTCTTAGCAATTTCCTCAGCTAGGAGAGGTTCAGAGTTTTCAGTTCTATTTTGTGCATCCCCTTTTCGGTTTTATGAACCCAATGTGTGTTTTTTACTGAGTTTTGTTTCTTCTGACAATATAAATCAGGATATGGTAGTTACTTCTTTGTGTCCTAATTCTGCGATTTCCAAAAAGAGACTTCTTCATATCCTATATGTAGTTCGGGACCTAAATTATTATTTACGGTCTATTAATAGTTTCAGTCATAGTTCAAGTTGGTTTATCCATTTTTTTTGGTTCTTCTAAAGGACAAACAGCTATTACAGTAGTTTCTTGGTTAGAACAAATGATTCACAGGGCTTGCTTGGTGGTGGGGATGTTGCCCTAAACCTATTGCAACCCTTTCCACTAGACTCCTTTTATAAAATGAAGATTCTATGGAACAGTTTGGAAGGCTGCAACTTGGCCGTCATTAAATGTATACACACTCTCTTTTCATTTGCTATTTTTGCTTTCTTGGAGGCGGCTTTTGCAGGAAAACGTGCTTCAGGCTGCAGTGACTGGCAAATAGGAACTGCCTTTATTCATTGTCCCGCCCATTTTCTCGTGGACGCCACAGCTTGGGTATATGATCCAGCACGTCAAGGCTCATGGACTCTCATCAACTTGTGAAAGAAAACATAATTTATGCTTATTTGACGAAATTCCTATCTTTCATGGTGGTGAGAGTCCACGACACCCGACCCAGTTTAATTTTATTGTTTGATGTTAGCATTTATATGCATTTTTTTATACCCTGCTTTGCCTGCCCTACCTTTCTGTTCACCTTCTCTGTGCTTGCCTATACGTTAAACTGAGTTGTGCAGGAAGGTGGGAGGGTTTAAAAGCGGGAATTCAATCCCCCACATACAGGCTTGTGGACTCCCACAACCATGAAAGAAAGGAATTTATCAGGTAAGCATACATTATATTTTTTGGTCAGATTACAACTTAAGTGCATGATGTACTAATTTGTACATTTGTACTTGGCCCCATGCAATCAGCAATGCTCCATTTGGTATTACAAGTCATTTGTTAAAAAATGTAACCAAACTTGTTTTGCACATACTTAAAAAGGGTCACCCTAATTAGTGTGGTAGCCAAGTTCACCTTGATATTAAAAGCGGATTGTTGTGTGTCCAATGCAAGCAATAATCAACTTTTAATATTACTTTTTAAAAGCTGGTATAAAATGTCACCAAACAGTACTGTTGTCTGCCTAACCCTATTGTAATAAACACCTAAGTCACAAAGTCTGCTAAACATTGTTAACCTGTAAACCTCCACAACTCTCCATTGCAAAAAAATTCACTGCTAAAACCCTCTAACAGCTATTAACACCTAAACTGCCACAGACCCCCTTACAATAACCCCACACTGCTAAAATCACCTAATCGCTATTGACTTTGCCTTGAAATAACAAGATATTTCACACGAGCAAGAGTTTCGTTATGAATGCTGCATACTTTTTTAGGTAAAATAAAATACAAATCATGGCCACGGTCTGCCCCTCTTTCTCTGTTTTCAGTAACATAACTTGCAAATATTGTCTGCTTACAGACATTTACATTAACCATGTTGGAGTTCTTGCAGTTGTAATTGTTTTAGTCCCTTAGAGATAGGGTCTCTTTTCATGTATTGGGCAACTACAAATAGTAATGGCAGGAACCATCACTGATTGTACACTCAGAAAGAAAAAGAAGAATGAAACAAGTCTCACGAGCCCACTACAAGTGCCTATCAGTCTAACCCATAGCCACTATTGTTAACAGTCTATTATAGTTTATTAAAGATAAAAGAAATGTACAGTATATAACCTGTATTCAATAATGTTTTTTTTAATTTGTATCTGTATTTTTTTTTATCAGTTCATTTTTCCTAAATTATTCCTCACTAATGAAATAATCTTCAATCCTTTTAGGAAACGCAAAATCTGTGAACTCTACGCAAAAGTGTTAGACTCAGAAGAAGCCCTACATGTAAGTTTATGAATTTTCATATTTTAGATTGACCTCAGTTTTACATTGAGGTTTTGGATCAGCACAAAAGACCAGGGGAATTCCTTGCTTTAATAGATCTTGGTTTGTACCTTAGTTTAAATGTAGTTGGTCAAGAACAAAATTACGCCTAGATTTAGAGTTCTGCGTTAGCCGTCAAAAACAGCGTTAAGGGGTCCTAACGCTGCTTTTTACCGCCCGCTGGTATTTAGAGTCAGTCAGGAAAGGATCTAACGCTCACTTCCAAGCCGCGACTTTTCCATACCGCAGATCCCCTTACGCCATTTGCGTATCCTATCTTTTTAATGGGATCTTCCTAACGCCGGTATTTAGAGTCTTGGCTGAAGTGAGCGGTAGACCCTCTACCGACAAGACTCCATCCGCAGAAAAAAGTCAGTAGTTAAGAGCTTTCTGGGCTAACGCCGGTTTATAAAGCTCTTAACTACTGTGCTCTAAAGTACACTAACACCAATAAACTACCTATGTACCCCTTAACCGAGGTCCCCCCACATCGCCGCCACTATAATAATTTTTTTTAACCCCTAATCTGCCGAACGCACACCGCCGCCACCTTCATTATCCCTATTTACCCCTAATCTGCTGCCCCTAACATCGCTGACACCTACATAATATTTATTAACCCCTGATCTGCCCCCCCCCCCAACGTTGCCGCTACCTTACCTACACTTATTAACCCCTAATCTGCCGACCGGACCTCGCCGCTACTCTAATAAATGTATTAACCCCTAAACTGCCTCACTCCTGCATCGCAAACCCTATAATAAATAGTGTTAACCCCTAATCTGCCCTCCCTAACATCGCCGACACCTAACTTCAAGTATTAACCCATAATCTGCCGACCGGACCTCGCCGCTACTCTAATAAATGTATTAACCCCTAAAGCTAAGTCTAACCCTAACCCTAACACCCCCCTAAATTAAATATAATTTTAATCTAACGAAATAAATTAAATCTTATTAACTAAAGTATTCCTATTTAAAGCTAAATACTTACCTGTAAAATAAACCCTAATATAGCTACAATATAACAAATAATTATATTGTAGCTATTTTAGGATTTATATTTATTTTACAGGCAACTTTGTATTTATTTTAACTAGGTACAATTAGCTATTAAATAGTTATTAACTATTTAATAGCTACCTAGTTAAAATAATTACAAAATTACCTGTAAAATAAATCCTAACCTAAGTTACAATTAAACCTAACACTACACTATCAATAAATAAATTAAATCAATTAACTACAAGTACCTGATAACAAATACCATAATATCACAAAGCCAAAAAAATGTGAAATAAATGTGATAAAGTAGTGAACAAAAAGTGATTTATAAAGTATACTTTGATGAAAACTAAATACTTATAAAAGTTCATATAAGGATATGTGTGTTCTTCCAAAATCTTCACGCTTCTATTTTCTTTTGATCCTCATATGAAAAGAAAGAAAAAATGCCACATAGCGTAACTCTGTAACCTTTTCAAATGTAGAATGTGTGTATACAATTGCTTACTCACATGAGATGGAGCTATAGCCAAGCTCAGGTTTATGCGCACACCCAATGTTATACTGTTGGGTAAACAGTTGCTTGAACAGGATTTTTGAATAAAAAGGATTTATTTAAAATATAAGTATAAAAAGCGCCACAAGAGCTGCAGAGACCACCACATACAATAGGATCGGCAAAACAATCAAGTAATTGCTCACATTGAGCTTATACACAATACTAGAGACCGTGGTAAGGAGTGCAGAAACTTAACCACACAACCTCCCCCTTAAGAGTCCAGCATATGTTGCTCTCCTTACTGGTGTGCAGATTCTTGGAAGGACGCCAAAGAACAAGAAACAATGTATCCGACGTACGTTTCGCAAAAGAGCTTTTTCCTTGAAAGTCTTCATCCTATCCGGGCAGAAGAGGACATCCGGACCGTATCTTCATCCATCCGACGAGGAGCGGCTCCATCTTCAAGACCTCCGGCGCGGAACATCCTAATTATTCGTTATATTGTAGCTATATTAGGGTTTATTTTACAGGTAAGTATTTAGCTTTAAATAGGAATACTTTAGTTAATAAGATTTAATTTATTTTGTTAGATTAAAATTATATTTAACTTAGGGGGGTGTTAGGGTTAGACTTAGCTTTAGGGGTTAATACATTTATTAGAGTAGCGGCGAGGTCCGGTCAGCAGATTAGGGGTTAATACTTGAAGTTAGGTGTCGGCGATGTTAGGGAGGGCGGATTAGGGGTTAATACTATTTATTATAGGGTTTTTGAGGCGGGAGTGCGGCGGTTTAGGGGTTAATACATTTATTATAGTGGCGGCGAGGTCCGGTCGGCAGATTAGGGGTTAATAAGTGTAGGTAAGGTAGCGGCGACGTTGGGGGGGCAGATTAGGGGTTAATAAATATACTATAGGGGTCGACGGTGTTGTGGGCAGCAGATTAGGGGTACATAGGTATAATGTAGGTTGCGGCGGTGTCCGGAGCGGCAGATTAGGGGTTAATAATAAAATGCAGGGGTCAGCGATAGCGGGGGCGGCAGATTAGAGGTTAATAAGTGTAAGATTAGGGGTGTTTAGACTCGGGGTACATGTTAGGGTGTTAGGTGCAGACTTAGAAAGTGTTTCCCCATAGGAAACAATGGGGCTGCGTTGGGAGCTTAACGCTGCTTTTTTGCAGGTTTTTTTTCATCCCAAACTGCCCCATTGTTTCCTATGGGGGAATCGTGCACGAGCACGTTTTTCCAGCTAGCCGCTACCGTAAGCAACGCTGGTATTGAGAGTTGAAGTGGCAGTAAATATGCCTCTACGCTCCCTTTTTGGAGCCTAACGCAGCCCTTCAGAGAACTCTAGATACCAGCGTTATTTAAAATGTGCGGGGGAAAAAAAACACGCGTAGCTAACGCACCCCTTTGGCCGCAAAACTCTAAATCTAGCCGTTAGTTTTTAAGGCACACTCGAGTTAAAATTAAACTTTCATGATTCTATTACAGGGGATAGAACATGCAATTTTAAACAACTTTCTAATTTACTTCCATTAACAAAATGTGCACAGTGGTTTTATATTTGCAATTTTTGAGTCACCAGCTCCTACTGAGCATGTGCAAGAATTCACAGAATAAACGTATATATGCATTTGTGATTGGCTGATGGCTGTCACATGACACAGAGGGAGTGGAAATAGACATAACTTTTAAATTTGTCAGAAAAAAATCTACTACTCATTTGAAGTTCACACTAAGTGCTATTGCATTTACTTGTTATCATACATTAGTTTATTATGCAAATCTACTGTATTTACTGGTTCTTTAAAATCAATGAAAAATTAAAAAAAAAATCCTCTGCAGCATGTCTAGTGTTTTTTCCACTGAAGTCTGACCCTCTCATTCACTGGGGAGGTTTTCCTGCAACTGTTTGCTCAAACTAGCAGGAAGTGCATGTTTGTGCACATCCCATAAATACGATTGATACTTCTCACATAACTATATATTTCAAGTTATCAAAGATGGAGAGGTTTATTAAAGGGCCATAATACCCAAATGTTTAAACACTTGAAAGTGATGCAGCATAGCTGTAAAAAGCTGACTAGAAAATATCACCTGAACATCTCTATGTAAAAAAGAAAGATATTTTACCTCAAAAGTTCCTCAGTAGCCACCTCCCATTGTAAAGGATTTTTGAAGCAGCATTTTAGTGTGTCTGTCCTAGGACAGCTGAAAGGATGAGCATCGTGCACTCTCATATTATTTCACCAATCAGGTAAAGGAAGCTTACTATGAAATCTCATGAGAGTTAAGTCAAATCTCATGAGATAACAGTAAGAGTTCATGACCTCAGCACTGCTGATGCTGATTGGCTGCTGTTCATTTCTTCATTTTTTTTTTATTTTTACCTGCAGCTGGGAGCAGGTGAAGTATAACTTTTTACACAGAACTAACTCTGCTGAGCTGAGGAGATTGTGAGGTAAAATATCTTCCTTTTTTACATAGAGATGCTCAGGTGAAATTTTCCTGTCAGCTTTTTACAGTTATACTGCATCAGTTTCAAGTGATTTAGCATTTGAGTATTATGTCCCTTTAAATAACTTTTGAAATATGAAACATTTACTAAAATTAGTATTTTTGGAATGAAACAGTGGGACAGACTAGAAGCAAATCGTGTAATATTAACATTTAGATAGCAGTGTAGATCATCATGAGTAATAACAAATGAAATCAAGTAGAATTCTTCCTAACTAACTTGAATTAATGTACAATTTATTTCTTATTTCTCCAACATAGGTGTGTCCGGTCCACGGCGTCATCCTTACTTGTGGGATATTCTCTTCCCCAACAGGAAATGGCAAAGAGCCCAGCAAAGCTGGTCACATGATCCCTCCTAGGCTCCGCCTACCCCAGTCATTCTCTTTGCCGTTGTACAGGCAACATCTCCACGGAGATGGCTTAGAGTTTTTTAGTGTTTAACTGTAGTTTTTCATTATTCAATCAAGAGTTTGTTATTTTCAAATAGTGCTGGTACGTACTATTTACTCAGAAACAGAAAAGAGATGAAGAATTCTGTTTGTATGAGGAAAATGATTTTAGCAACCGTAACTAAAATCCATGGCTGTTCCACACAGGACTGTTGAGAGCAATTAACTTCAGTTGGGGGAACAGTTTGCAGTCCCTTGCTGCTTGAGGTATGACACATTCTAACAAGACGATGTAATGCTGGAAGCTGTCATTTTCCCTATGGGATCCGGTAAGCCATGTTTATTACGATTGTAAATAAGGGCTTCACAAGGGCTTATTTAAACTGTAGACTTTTTCTGGGCTAAATCGATTGATTATTAACACATATTTAGCCTTGAGGAATCATTTTATCTGGGTATTTTGATATAATAATATCGGCAGGCACTGTTTTAGACACCTTATTCTTTAGGGGCTTTCCCAAAGCATAGGCAGAGTCTCATTTTCGCGCCGGTGTTGCGCACTTGTTTTTGAGAGGCATGGCATGCAGTCGCATGTGAGAGGAGCTCTGATACTTATAAAAGACTTCTGAAGGCGTCATTTGGTATCGTATTCCCCTTTGGGTTTGGTTGGGTCTCAGCAAAGCAGATACCAGGGACTGTAAAGGGGTTTAAAGCTTAAAACGGCTCCGGTTCCGTTATTTTAAGGGTTAAAGCTTCCAAAATTGGTGTGCAATATTTTCAAGGCTTTAAGACGCTGTGGTGAAAATTTGGTGAATTTTGAACAATTCCTTCATGTTTTTTCGCAATTGCAGTAATAAAGTGTGTTCAGTTTAAAATTTAAAGTGACAGTAACGGTTTTATTTTAAAACGTTTTTTGTACTTTCTGATCAAGTTTATGCCTGTTTAACATGTCTGAACTACCAGATAGACTGTGTTCTGAATGTGGGGAAGCCAGAATTCCTATTCATTTAAATAAATGTGATTTATGTGATAATGACAATGATGCCCAAGATGATTCCTCAAGTGAGGGGAGTAAGCATGGTACTGCATCATTCCCTCCTTCGTCTACACGAGTCTTGCCCACTCAGGAGGCCCCTAGTACATCTAGCGCGCCAATACTCCTTACTATGCAACAATTAACGGCTGTAATGGATAATTCTGTCAAAAACATTTTAGCCAAAATTAACCCTTGTCAGCGTAAGCGTGGCTGCTCTGTTTTAGTTACTGAAGAGCATGACGACGCTGATATTAATATCTCTGAAGGGCCCCTAACCCAATCTGAGGGGGCCAGGGAGGTTTTGTCTGAGGGAGAAATTACTGATTTAGGGAACATTTCTCAGCAGGCTGAATCTGATGTGATTACATTTAAATTTAAATTGGAACATCTCCGCATTTTGCTTAAGGAGGTATTATCCACTCTGGATGATTGTGAAAATTTAGTCATCCCAGAGAAACTATGTAAAATGGACAAGTTCCTAGAGGTGCCGGGGCTCCCAGAAGCTTTTCCTATACCCAAGCGGGTGGCGGACATTGTTAATAAAGAATGGGAAAGGCCCGGTATTCCTTTCGTCCCTCCCCCCATATTTAAAAAATTGTTTCCTATGGTCGACCCCAGAAAGGACTTATGGCAGTCAGTCCCCAAGGTCGAGGGAGCGGTTTCTACTTTAAACAAACGCACCACTATTCCCATAGAGGATAGTTGTGCTTTCAAAGATCCTATGGATAAAAAATTAGAAGGTTTGCTTAAAAAGATGTTTGTTCAGCAGGGTTACCTTCTACAACCCATTTCATGCATTGTCCCTGTCACTACTGCCGCATATTTCTGGTTTGATGAACTGCTTAAGGTGCTCGATAGTGACTCTCCTCCTTATGAGGAGATTATGGACAGAATCAATGCTCTCAAATTGGCTAATTCTTTCACTCTAGACGCCTCTTTGCAATTGGCTAAGTTAGCGGCTAAGAACTCTGGGTTTGCTATTGTGGCGCGCAGAGCGCTTTGGTTGAAATCTTGGTCGGCTGATGCGTCTTCCAAGAACAAGCTACTAAACATTCCTTTCAAGGGGAAAACGCTGTTTGGTCCTGACTTGAAAGAGATTATCTCTGATATCACTGGGGGTAAGGGCCACGCCCTTCCTCAGGATCGGCCCTTCAAGGCAAAAAATAGACCTAATTTTCGTCCCTTTCGTAAAAACGGACCAGCCCAAGGTGCTACGTCCTCTAAGCAAGAGGGTAATACTTCTCAGGCCAAGCCAGCTTGGAGACCAATGCAAGGCTGGAACAAGGGAAAGCAGGCCAAGAAACCTGCCACTGCTACCAAGACAGCATGAAATATTGGCCCCCGATCCGGGACCGGATCTGGTGGGGGGCAGACTCTCTCTCTTCGCTCAGGCTTGGGCAAGAGATGTTCTGGATCCTTGGGCGCTAGAAATAGTCTCCCAGGGTTATCTTCTGGAATTCAAGGGACTTCCCCCAAGGGGGAGGTTCCACAGGTCGCAGTTGTCTTCAGACCACATAAAAAGACAGGCGTTCTTACATTGTGTAGAAGACCTGTTAAAAATGGGAGTGATTCATCCTGTTCCATTAAGAGAACAAGGGATGGGGTTCTACTCCAATCTGTTCATAGTTCCCAAAAAAGAGGGAACGTTCAGACCAATCCTAGATCTCAAGATCTTAAACAAATTTCTCAAGGTCCCATCGTTCAAGATGGAAACCATTCGAACTATCCTTCCTTCCATCCAGGAAGGTCAATTCATGACCACGGTGGATTTAAAGGATGCGTATCTACATATTCCTATCCACAAGGAACATCATCGGTTCCTAAGGTTTGCATTCCTGGACAAACATTACCAGTTCGTGGCGCTTCCTTTCGGATTAGCCACTGCTCCAAGGATTTTCACAAAGGTACTAGGGTCCCTTCTAGCGGTGCTAAGACCAAGGGGCATTGCAGTAGTACCTTACCTGGACGACATTCTGATTCAAGCGTCGTCCCTTCCTCAAGCAAAGGCTCACACGGACATTGTCCTGGCCTTTCTCAGATCTCACGGCTGGAAAGTGAACGTGGAAAAGAGTTCTCTATCCCCGTCAACAAGGGTTCCCTTCTTGGGAACAATTATAGACTCCTTAGAAATGAGGATCTTTCTAACAGAGGCCAGAAAAACAAAGCTTCTGGACTCTTGTCGGATACTTCATTCCGTTCCTCTTCCTTCCATAGCTCAGTGCATGGAAGTGATCGGGTTGATGGTGGCGGCGATGGACATAGTTCCTTTTGCGCGCATTCATCTAAGACCATTACAACTGTGCATGCTCAGTCAGTGGAATGGGGACTATACAGACTTGTCTCCGAAGATACAAGTAAATCAGAGAACCAGAGGCTCACTCCGTTGGTGGCTGTCCCTGGACAATCTGTCTCAAGGGATGATGTTCCACAGACCAGAGTGGGTCATTGTCACGACCGACGCCAGTCTGATAGGCTGGGGCGCGGTCTGGGGATCCCTGAAAGCTCAGGGTCTTTGGTCTCGGGAAGAATCTCTTCTACCGATAAATATTCTGGAACTGAGAGCGATATTCAATGCTCTCCAGGCCTGGCCCCAGCTTGCGAGGACCAGGTTCATACGGTTTCAATCAGACAACATGACGACTGTTGCGTACATCAACCATCAGGGGGGAACAAGGAGTTCCCTAGCGATGGAAGAAGTAACCAAAATTATTCTTTGGGCGGAGTCTCACTCCTGCCACCTGTCTGCTATCCACATCCCAGGAGTGGAAAATTGGGAAGCGGATTTTCTGAGTCGGCAGACATTGCATCCGGGGGAGTGGGAACTCCATCCGGAAATCTTTGCCCAAGTCACTCACCTGTGGGGCATTCCAGACATGGATCTGATGGCCTCTCGTCAGAACTTCAAAGTTCCTTGCTACGGGGCCAGATCCAGGGATCCCAAGGCGGCTCTAGTGGATGCACTAGTAGCACCTTGGACCTTCAAACTAGCTTATGTGTTCCCGCCATTTCCTCTCATCCCCAGGCTGATAGCCAGGATCAAGCAGGAGAGGGCGTCGGTGATCTTGATAGCTCCTGCGTGGCCACGCAGGACTTGGTATGCAGATCTGGTGAATATGTCATCGGCTCCACCTTGGAAGCTACCTTTGAGACGAGACCTTCTTGTTCAGGGTCCGTTCGAACATCCGAATCTGGTTTCACTCCAGCTGACTGCTTGGAGATTGAACGCTTGATTTTATCGAAGCGAGGATTCTCAGATTCTGTTATCGATACTCTTGTTCAGGCCAGAAAGCCTGTGACTAGAAAGATTTACCATAAACTTTGGAAAAAATATATCTGTTGGTGTGAATCTAAAGGATTCCCTTGGGACAAGGTTAAGATTCCTAGGATTCTATCCTTCCTTCAAGAAGGATTGGAAAAAGGATTATCTGCAAGTTCCCTGAAGGGACAGATTTCTGCCTTGTCGGTATTACTTCACAAAAAGCTGGCAGCTGTGCCAGATGTTCAAGCCTTTGTTCAGGCTCTGGTTAGAATCAAGCCTGTTTACAAACCTTTGACTCCTCCTTGGAGTCTCAATTTAGTTCTTTCAGTTCTTCAGGGGGTTCCGTTTGAACCCTTACATTCCGTTGATATTAAGTTATTATCTTGGAAAGTTTTGTTTTTAGTTGCGATTTCTTCTGCTAGAAGAGTCTCAGAATTATCTGCTCTGCAGTGTTCTCCTCCTTATCTGGTGTTCCATGCAGATAAGGTGGTTTTACGTACTAAACCTGGTTTTCTTCCAAAAGTTGTTTCTAACAAAAACATTAACCAGGAGATTATCGTACCTTCTCTGTGTCCAAAACCAGTTTCAAAGAAGGAACGTTTGTTGCACAATTTGGATGTTGTTCGCGCTCTAAAATTCTATTTTGATGCTACAAAGGATTTTAGACAAACATCTTCCTTGTTTGTTGTTTATTCAGGTAAAAGGAGAGGTCAAAAAGCAACTTCTACCTCTCTCTCTTTTTGGATTAAAAGCATCATCAGATTGGCTTACGAGACTGCCGGACGGCAGCCTCCCGAAAGAATCACAGCTCATTCCACTAGGGCTGTGGCTTCCACATGGGCCTTCAAGAACGAGGCTTCTGTTGATCAGATATGTAGGGCAGCGACTTGGTCTTCACTGCACACTTTTACCAAATTTTACAAGTTTGATACTTTTGCTTCTTCTGAGGCTATTTTTGGGAGAAAGGTTTTGCAAGCCGTGGTGCCTTCCATTTAGGTGACCTGATTTGCTCCCTCCCTTCATCCGTGTCCTAAAGCTTTGGTATTGGTTCCCACAAGTAAGGATGACGCCGTGGACCGGACACACCTATGTTGGAGAAAACAGAATTTATGTTTACCTGATAAATTTCTTTCTCCAACGGTGTGTCCGGTCCACGGCCCGCCCTGGTTTTTTTAATCAGGTCTGATATTTTATTTTCTTTAACTACAGTCACCACGGTACCATATGGTTTCTCCTATGCAAATATTCCTCCTTAACGTCGGTCGAATGACTGGGGTAGGCGGAGCCTAGGAGGGATCATGTGACCAGCTTTGCTGGGCTCTTTGCCATTTCCTGTTGGGGAAGAGAATATCCCACAAGTAAGGATGACGCCGTGGACCGGACACACCGTTGGAGAAAGAAATTTATCAGGTAAACATAAATTCTGTTTTTGTCCTGGCACTTCCCATGGTTTGCAAAAATGTTTTACGACAGTTTTTGTTTTGTGAATAAAGTTTTTGGAATTAGGAAGGGCATTTAAGCGATACATTTTTGCTGTGTTGTTTCTGCCCTGTGGGTCAGCAATTTCACTGGAAGACTAAAAAGCATCAATAGTACATAGTACATAAACTTAATTTATATGCAGTTAATTGTTTTAATTAATACCAAGCCATATGTAAATTTCCCATTTATATTAACGATTCTTTTGGTAATAGCCAGTGCATTATGAAGAAAAGAACTGGTGTGAAGAACAGTACTCTGGAGGCTGCTACACTGCCTATTTCCCTCCTGGAATCATGACACAGTACGGAAGGTAAACATAAGTATCTAACAGGAAATTACTAGATCCAATGAAAATAATATATTTTTAATTGAAATTTTTTAGAAAAATTGATAAAAAGTGTATATAGCATCATCCACTAATAACAAATAGATCTATCATAAATATGTTTAACCCCTTGGCTACACAATAAGGCTGCAACACATGATTTCACAGTTACAGTTAAAGGGACATGATACTTAAATGTTGAAACACTTAAAAGTGATGCAGCATAGCTGTAAAAAGCTGACTAGAAAATATCACGTGAACATCTCTATGTAAAAAGATAGCTATTTTACCTCAAAATGTCCTAAGTATTCACACACCATTGTAAAGGACTTTAAGAAGCCAATCAGTATGCCTGTCCCGGGACTTGCAAGGGAGTGTGCCTCATGCTATTTCCCTATTTAGTTTAAGGAAGTTTACTATGAAATCTCATGAGTTCACAGTAAAAGAGTTCATGACTTCAGCACTGCTGATGCTGATTGGCTGATGTTCATATCTTCCTCTTTTTCTTTTTTAAATGCAGCTGGGCAGTAACTGAAAGATAACTTTTTACAGAACACTTACTCTGGTGAATTGAGGAAATTGTGAGGTAAAATATCTTCCTTTTTTACATAGAGATATTCAAGTGATCTTATCCAAACAAAAGAAAAACCCCAAACAGCGCTCAAACAGCACTTCGTAACTAGTTGTAGTTCTCGACTCATATAATGAACATTTGGACAGTACCTTGAAACTCGAAAGTGGCTCTTCAGCTCGTTTGGCTCGTGCTCCGGTCCCGGTGCTCTCCGGCGTGTGGAGCTCAAGCGAACTTCCGGTTACGGTCTGTCTCCTCCCACATGGGTCCGCACTCTGATACGTCACAATAAGGTACTGTGGCTGTGTCTAAGTAGTGAATAGCTATAGCGTTAGCCCGCAAACCGCCAACAGACTTGCAGGTCTGTATTGAGGAATCAGTAGAAAAACAAAAGAAGGCGAGGCTGGGCAAGCAGAAAAAAATTAAAACGTAACGTTTATTGCCAAAAAGAAGGTAAATAAAATGCAGAAATAGCAAGCAGTATGGTTCAGAATGAGCTTGAGCAGCAGCAATCTTACATGTTTCGGCTCCTGCCTTACTCATAGACTGTGCTGCTCAAAGCTCACAGGCCCCTTAAATTACAAATTCACTCTGACATCATATGCAGCAATCAATTAGTTAACCCCTACCACACCAAAAAAGAAAAGAAAGAAAGTGTAAAAAACAGAAGGATGCATTGATAACAAGACATATATTGTAGACACAATTATTTTGAATTAATAAGAAAATTCATTAATGCCTTTATGCATCTTGTAATACTATGTAACAGTATAATTAACCAATCATAATATATAATATGAAAATGCCCATGGTGTGGATACAAAGTAAATAATACTGATCCTAAGTTGTTACTACAACTCTGATATATCAACTAGATATACATGGGTAAACAAGAGAGGCATGAAATAAACTGTCTATTAAATTGGCACAGTGCTAAGTTAAATACTGTCTAACTTAGGGGAGACAAAACATAGGCTATAGTAATAGCCCCAATGTGTCATGATTTTATATAATCAAAAATACTACCTTATACAGTAATACCCCTAATGTCAGATAAGCTGTATTATATAATTATGTGTAGCCTTAATATGTCTAGTCTCGAATCAAAGCTATTTTTAAATACCCAACAGGTATATGAATCAACTAGATCTCAACGCCAACAATTGATTAAATCATTTTGAATGTTAAGTCCTTGTGGCATGCGGGTCTTATGCTTAAAGATCCAAAATGCTTCGCGTGTGCGAAGCATCATGTCCTTATCACCCCCTCTTTTTGGGGTTCTTACCCTCTCTATAACCTGCCATTTGAGTGAATCGACATTTCCATTATGACAAAATTTATAGTGCCTAGCAACTTGTGAGTCTGGTTCCTCTGATTTAACATCATTAATGTGTTCCTTAATCCTTTCTCTCACTTCCCTGGACGTTAGGCCCACATATTGTTTCTCACAAGGTTGGCATGTCACCAGATACACAACATTGGTGCTTCGACAATTTGTACATGCATCCATCATGAAAACTTTCTGTGTATTAACAGACTGAAAAGTTTTTCCAGGTAATGTAAATGTACATGCCTTACATCTAGTGGCACCACATTTATAATGCCCTTTGCATTCAAGCCAACTTTGACTTCTATCCATGGATGTTTTAACCTCACTTGGGGCCAGCATATTACCTATGGTCATGTTCTTCCTAGATACACATTTGCATCCTGTCTTGACTATCTCATAAAGATCCTCATCTCCTTTTAAAATCGGCAAGCAATCATTTATAATTTTGGCAATTTGTTCAAATTGATTGCTATAATTAGTCACAAAAACAGGATGTTTGTTTAAACCTTGTTTCTTCTTCCTACTCTTATCAGTATATAGCACATATTGCGGTAGAATTTATAGATAGATTCTTGAAGAGAGGCTTTCCATATTATCTGATAAACAAAGCTTACAATATAGTGGCTAGTATGGATAGGCAATCTATGCTATATACTGATAACTTAGGATCAGTATTATTTACTTTGTATCCACACCATGGGCATTTTCATATTATATATTATGATTGGTTAATTATACTGTTACATAGTATTACAAGATGCATAAAGGCATTAATGAATTTTCTTATTAATTCAAAATAATTGTGTCTTCAATATATGTCTTGTTATCAATGCATCCTTCTGTTTTTTACACTTTCTTTCTTTTCTTTTTTGGTGTGGTAGGGGTTAACTAATTGATTGCTGCATATGATGTCAGAGTGAATTTGTAATTTAAGGGGCCTGTGAGCTTTGAGCAGCACAGTCTATGAGTAAGGCAGGAGCCGAAACATGTAAGATTGCTGCTGCTCAAGCTCATTCTGACCCATACTGCTTGCTATTTCTGCATTTTATTTACCTTATTTTTGGCAATAAACGTTAAGTTTTAATTTTTTCTGCTTGCCCAGCCTCGCCTTCTTTTGTTTTTCTACTGATATTCAAGTGATATTTTCCTGTCAGCGTTTTACAGTTATGCTGCATCAAGTGATTCAGCATATAAGTATTATGTCCCTTTAATTAATGTGTGAACGTTTTCATAAGTAGTTTAAATAAGATGGGATCTTGTGTTTATCAAGGGTATTATACATTTTTTTAATGTGACTAATGTTATTTATATTTAATGAAACATTTTATATTTTAAAGGGTACTTCGACAACCGTTTGATCGGATCTACTTTGCTGGCACTGAGACTGCAACTGAATGGAGTGGATATTTAGAAGGAGCAATACAGGCAGGGGAGAGAGCTGTTAGAGAGGTAAAATCAAAACCTTTTATACTTTTAAATATGTACATTTTGTATAGAAACAATTCTCAGTTAAAAAAAAAAATGTATCATGTTGCTTCCCTAAATGAGCATACAAGTTCAAAAAATATCTTACAGCACTTTATTATTGCACTATTACATGTATTTTGCTATATATTTAATCCCTGCAAAGGAATTAACAAATAGTTAAAGTCATCTCAATCTACTACTGGGAGCTAGCTATACACTCAGAGAAGAGTCAATGACAAGAGACATATGTATGTAGCCACTAGTCAGCTGCTATCTCCCAGTTGTGCATTGCTGCTCCTGAGCTTACATGTGTGTTTTTACATTTAATACCATGGTTTAGTTTTGCTTTTATGCTTAAAATTTCCTTCCTTACAAACAACACTGACTCCCCCATCTGTCAACACTGATACACTCTGATCCCTGAAATCTCCATTATCGTTGATGACTTTGTTATAATACCTTCAATAAGCTTCTGCTTCCCTGAAGTATTTTTGACCTAGGCACCTTCATTGCCCTCAAATTAATTTTCTTACCAAATCCCTGGAATATTGCCAATATGCATCCATTTATCACTAAAGACATAACACAAATACTAATGACTCACTTGTCCAAACTACTGCAACCTGTTTCTAATTGGTGTGCCAATGACTATACTTCATTCTGCTTTAAAAGCTTTTGCCAGACTTATCCATCTCACACACTGTTTCTCCTATGCTGCTTGTTTGTGCCAGTCCTTACACTGGCATCCATTATCTTCCAGGGTCAAATTTTAATTCCTAACCCTCATTTACTAAAGCCTCTGCAATACTCAACCCCACATTACCTTTTCCATCTAAAGGGGAGGAGAGTCCATGGCTTCATTCATTACTATTGGGAAATAAGAACCTGGCCACCAGGAGGAGGCAAAGACATCCCAGCCAAAGTCTTAAATACCACTTCCCTCATCCCCAGTCATTCTTTGCTTTTTGTCACAGGAGGATGGCAGAGGAGTGCAGGAGTTCGGAGTAGTCTCT
This sequence comes from Bombina bombina, assembly GCF_027579735.1. NCBI lineage: Eukaryota > Metazoa > Chordata > Amphibia > Anura > Bombinatoridae > Bombina > Bombina bombina. The sequence continues at coordinate 365,687,323 of NC_069501.1, read as the reverse complement.
TATGGAGGGTAGTACTCTTTGCAGTGGGACTGGAGTTTGAAGTAGTCCTGTCAGTCTTTCAGTGAGGGCCTGGGCGAAAGTTAGAGTCCAGAGATGCAGGGAGAGTCTTTCTGCGAAAACATTCCGACTCATATTAACAGCTCCATAAGCAATCAGCGTTGACGAGTTTCGCTGCCTGCTTTCTTCACTCAAGTCCATGTCAGGAGCGAAGCTACTAACCTATCACACTTGAAGGGCCGTGTTCCTGTTCCACGGCGTAGATTCTGGTAAGATCATTGTCCCTTCCTTTTCAAGGAAAGATCCTGTTCGGTCCAGGATTGTACTCGATCATATCCAGGGTTACGGGAGGCAAGGGAGCTTTCCTACCGCAGGATAAGAAGGCTTAACCCAAGGGATCTACTTTTCGCCCCTTTTGTGCGGACAAGCCCAGTGCCAGCAACCCGCCGCGAAAGCGGACCAATCCAAGGGATCTTGGAAGCCGGCTCATTCTTGGAACAAGTCTAAGCAGAGCAAGAAGCCCTCCGAGACTAAATCGGCATGAAGGGGCAGCCCCCGACCGGTCTCCGGATCACGTAGGGGGCAGATTATCTCAATTCTCAGACGCATGGTTGCAGGACGTTCAGGACCCCTGGGTTCTAGAGGTTGTCTCCCAGGGTTACAGGATAGGGTTCAGATCCCATCCGCCCGAGGGCAGATTCCTCCTGTCAAACTTGTCTTCAAGACCAGAGAAGAGAGAGGCATTTCTAGAGTGTGTGAGAGATCTCGCCTCTCTCTGGGTTGTCATACCAGTACCCCTAGCAGAAAGGGGTTTAGGGTACTATTCCAACCTTTTTGTGGTTCCAAAGAAGGAGGGCACATTCCGCCTGATTCTGGACCTAAAGTGTTTAAACAAGTTTCTGAGTGTTACATCGTTCAAAATGGAAACGATCAGATCGATTTTGCCCCTAGTTCAAGAGGGACAGTTCATGACAACTGTAGATTTGAAGGACGCTTAACTTCAGGAGCTAATTCACAGGGATCACTTCAGGTTCCTAAGATTTGCATTTCTGGACCAACACTTCCAGTTTGTGGCCTTTCCTTTTGGTCTGGCGACGGCCCCGAGAGTCTTCACAAAGGTTGTGGGGGAGCTGCTGGCAGTGGCCAGATCCAGGTGCATTGTGGTGGCACCTTACCTGGACGACATCCTAGTGCAGGCACCGTCGTTCAGCCTCGCAGAGGATCATTCGAGGGCCCTTCTTTTGCTACTCCAATCTAACGGTTCCCAGCAATAGGGTAGAGTTCCTTGGCACGATAATAGACTCCATGTCCATGAAGATATTTCTCACAGATCAGTGGCGCAGGAAGCTTGCGTCCACCTGTCTTGCCCTTCAGTCCTCCGCAAGCCCGTCGGTGGCTCAATGTATGGAGGTAATAGGTCTCATGGTGTCAAGCATAGATGTCATTCCATTCGCCAGGTTTTATCTCAGACCTCTTCAGTTGTGCATGTTGAGACAGTGGAACAGCGATCATTTAGATCTATCACAGCTGATATCCATGGATGCTCAGACTCGGAACTCCCTCTCTTGGTGGATCCGTCCGGAGCAACTGTCCATGGGGACATCCTTCTTGAGACCGTCCTGGGAAATTGTGACCACGGACGCCAGTCTGACAGGATGGGGAGCTGTTTGGGGTGACAGAATGGCACAAGGAATGTGGTCCAGGGAGGAGTCTCTCCTTCCGATCAACATCCTAGAACTACGAGCAATCTACAATGCTCTGAAGACATGGCCTTCTCTGGGGTCGGTCAGTTTCATCAGATTCAATACCGACAACATTACCTCGGTGGCTTACATCAAGGGGGGTACGAGGAGCCTTCTGACGATGAGGGAGGTGTTTTGGCATTCATCTGGAGTGGTCGGAGTCCCACGACTGCTCGCTCTCAGCGATTCACATTCCTGGTGTGGACAACTGGGAAGCAGATTTTCTCAGCAGACAATCCTTCCATCCGGGGGAATGGTCTCTTCACCCCAAGGTGTTTGTCACAGATGGGGAACACCAGAGATAGATCTCATGGCATCCAGACGCAATTGCAAGCTACTTCGATACGGGTCGAGGTCCAGGGATCCCCAGGCAGAGCTAATAGATGCCTTAGTGGTTCCTTGGGAATTCAGCCTAGCTTACATTTTTCCACCGCTTCCACTTCTACCTTGTGTAGTGGCACGCGTCAAGCAGGAACCGGCCTCGGCCATTCTGATTGCTCCTTTGTGGCCGCGGAGGACATGGTTTGCGGATCTGGTGGGGATGTAATCCTCTCCTCCATGGAGGTTACCCTGTCCCAGGGATCTGCTGTCACAGGGCCCTTTTCAACATCGAAATCTAGATTCTCTGAGGCTGACTGCGTGGAGATTGAACGCCTAGTCTAAGCCAAGAGAGGCTTTTCTGAAAGTGTGATTGATACTCTAATTTAGGCAAGGAACCAGTTACTCATCGCATCTACCATAAGGTGTGGAGGACTTACTTGGCCTGGTGTGAGAAGCATGGATATCCTTGGCATAAGATGAAGGTATCCAGGATTCTGGCCTTTCTCCAAGATGGAATGGAGAAGGGTCTTGCCACTAGTTCCTTAAAAGGACAGATTTCGGTATTATCAGTCTTGTTACATAGGAGACACGCTGAGCTTCCTGAAATCCAGTCTTTTGCTCAGGCTCTGTCTAGAATCAGGCCTGTCTCTAGACAGTTGGCTCCGCCTTGGAGCTTAAATTTAGTTCTTAGGGTCTTGCAGAGGGTTCCGTTTGAACCTATGCATTCCTTGGACATTAAGATTCTGTCCTAGAAGGTTCTTTTCCTGTTGGCTATTGCATCGGCACGCAGAGTATCTGAGCTAGCTGCCTTGCATAGTGATCCTCCTTATCTGGTGTTTCATGCGGATAAGGCTGTGCTTCGCACTGGGTTTGGGTTTCTCCCCAAGGTAGTGTCTCACCGTAACATCAATCAGGAAATAGTTGTTTCTTCTTTGTGTCCTCACCCTTCTTCTTCAAAGGAGAGGTTACTTCATAACTTGGATGTGGTTTGTGCCTTGAAGTTCTATCGTCAGGCTACCTGGTCCTCCTTACACACTTTACAAAGTTTAACAAATTTGATGTTTTTGCTTCTGCGGAAGCTGTTTTTGGGAGAAAGGTTTTGCAGGCTATGGTGGCCTCAGATTAGGGTCCGCCTTTTACCCTCCCGGTTTCATCCAGTGTTCTCTAGAGCTGGGTATACGTTCCCAATAGTAATGAATGAAGCCGTGGACTCTTCTCCCCTTTAGATGGAAAACATACATTATGCTTACCTAATAATTTCATTTCCATCGAGGGGAGGAGAGTCCACGGCTCCCGCCCATTCTCCGTGGGGCAGACCTAAATGTAATCATCTTCTGGCGCCTTTTATACCCTGTAAAAATCAAAAGTAGGCCCAGCACTCACCATCCAATCTCAGGTGCACGCTATATGTATAAAGAGTGTATATTGACATTTCTGTATACAACATGATTAAGGTCAGGTGCTGACCGAAACGTTGTTTGTTTTTTGCATGTCTCTACATTAAAAGCTGTTAAAATTCAACAATTTGGTGCTGCTACCCTTCCTTCTTTTACCTTTTATACCCTGATATTTCTTCTACTGATCCTGGTTCCCTCGGCAGAATGACTGGGGGATGAGGGAAGTGGGGGAGGTATTTAAGCCTTTGGCTGGGGTGTCTTTGCCTCCTCCTGGTGGCCAGGTTCTTATTTCCCAATAGTAATGAATGAAGCCGTGGACTCTCCTCCCCACAATGGAAATGAAATTATCAGGTAAGCATAATTTATGTTTTGTCTTATCTCTTTATACTACTCTAGCTGACTCCTTCACTTCTAACCTATTCGTCTTAGTCACTCTCATCACCACTTTCAACTTCAGTATTCAGTACATTTCTAATGCTGCACCCTATCTTCTTTAACTCTTCCTAAGTTTGTTTGCTTCAAACAGTATTCAAAGATTAAGATCTTGCCTCAAACCTACCTATTCAAAGAAGAAACCACCTGCTCTTGATAAGTTTAATGCACATTAAGGCCAATTCTCCAGAAACTCTACAGAGCAGGGCTTTGTAACCCTACTCTTCCAGTCGGCTTTACCTTGCCTTATCTTTATTTATTATACCCATGATATAGTGCAGCTTTGCAGAATAAGTGTACACATTACTAGTAAACATAATAACAATTACATTAAAGGGAATATTTTACCAAAAATATCCATTATTATCATGAAGATGTTTCTTTAGAAGTTAAGAATACATTTAAATAGATTTTTCGGTTTCCTTATAGATAAAGTGGATTTGTGTGGGCAGACATTTCAGCAATAGACTACTGGGAGCTAGCTGAACCCATTGGGTGAGCCAAGAACTAGAAGCATATGCATGCAGTCACCTATCAGCAGCTAACTCCCAGTAGTGCATTCCTGCTCTTAAACTTACCGAGGTATGGTTTTCAACAAAGGATACCAAGAGAATGAAGCAGATTAGACAATAGAAGTACATTGGAAAGCTGTTTAAGATTGCATGCTCTCTGAATCACTAAAGTTTTAATTTTGACTTTACTGTCCATTTAAGTTATTCACTTTAGTGCTTACCCATTAACAAAAGAAAAATCAAGTAACATTATGTTACTTATTCCTGAGTTTGACAATTTACCCCTTCCTCCTCCTGGTACTCTATTGGCTTAATTGATTAATACCCATTGTTTACTTTGCTTTTCCCCTCAGAAAATAATTATTTTGTTGAATGATTACTAGCGAAAAATAAAACTGTGCAACTAAGATACTTTGCTATAGTTTATGGTGTTCTACTGTATGAAATGTAAAATATATAATAATTTATAGCAAGACATCAGCAAAATACCTTATTTTTCAGATATTGTTCACCATGGGAAAAATTCCAGAAAGCGATATATGGATGCCAGAACCACCATCATTGGTAATTTCCTTAGAATATTTTTCAAATTGTATGTGGCGGTGTAAATATATATATAGTTATGTTTTTGTACATCACGTTTTCTTTTAGAAATCTAGAAGATTTTTGCCATACGATAACCTCACTACAGACACTTCAGTGATATCAAACTATAAAGAGATTTTTTGTTACTGCCTTTCATGCTTGGAAACGAATTTTCAAGAAACACCAGCAAAACTAACAAATTGACAGCAATAGATTGAGTATTATTTACTGTTATTAAAGTTAATAACCAAAATATTGAGTTTAAAGTGAATAATTAGCCAACTAGAGCATCAATAACTGACCTTCAGAATACGTTGTATCTTTTTCTACACTCAAGCACTTAGGGCCTCATGTACAAAAGGTTGAGCGGACAAGCTTCTCAACTCGAGAAGTTGTCCGCTCGCCTTCGCAACATGCGGGTAGTGGACGAACAGGATCTGCTGCCCGTATGTTTCATTACACGCCCAAGTCAGCATATAATGCCCGCCTCTTCTCTCGTGCGACCAATCGCGTGAGAGAAGGGACTGTTAATCATCATGAGCGAGCGAGTGATTTCTCCTCGCACCTCAGAGGTGGCATAGAGTGTAAGAAGCAGCGGTCCAATATAGAAATATGTATTTATGAATAAATAGAACAGAGTCTTCTACGTGAAGAACATTGGAATCTTAAATATTATTACATGTCGGGTTAGCGCACTTGAGAAAATGCAATCGGGTTTGCACACAAGTAAGGGTGTTAGGTTTTTTTGCACTTTTCACGCTCTATTGAAGTTTATGGAGGAATACGTTAACGAGGTTGCGATATTCAAAGTTCTGCTTTTTGCACACATCAGGTAAGCACGCCACCGAAAACTTTTTACTTTCATCTGGTAATACGCGCGCAAACTGACGCGCACAAATAGCTGGTCTAACATGGTTAATGCGGGAGTGCAAATTACTACTCCACTCATAATCTAGCCCAAAGAGTAGTGTTAGAAAGCGAACCAATGATTAATCTGTTTTAGATTAAATTTAAATGAAGGCAGTAATTTCTTGCAGGCATCTGATGTTACTGGATAGGGGGTGCTCTGTCTGGCCAACATTTGTCTATTGAAGCTGATATTTATACTGGGAACTATAGCTGCCCATATAGTATTGTGTTTACATTGAAGGATAAGAGGACCATCTAGAAAGAACATTGCTGTGTGAGAAAGTTTAACAATTTTGATGAAGAGGAAAAAGAGAAAGAAGTAGGGGAATTACGGGTATCCTGTTAAGGAGCTATTTCATGGGTGCAATACATTGTTATGTTACGCCTAATAATATTTAGTACAGTATATGTCATATAACTATATCATTATAAGTATGTAACACTCCCACAACAACTTTGGAGATGCCTCTACAATTGTTTGGTCTAATGTAGAATTGCCCCTTAATGTTCAAAATTTTATTTAAAAATATATTAAGTTTGCTGTTTATTTAAAAAAAACAAAACAGTATTTTAATGCATTGATATTAAACAACTCATTATTCTTCTATTTTAGGATATCCCAGGTTTACCAATTACTACAACATTTTGGGAGAGAAACTTACCATCTGCTCAGGGCTTACTGAAGCTTGTTGGAGTTTCATCACTGCTTACGTCAACCGCTGCCCTTGGTTTACTGGCTTATAAAAAGGGACTGCTATGTCGTAATTAAAAGAGCCTCCTTCATGGAATAATAATTAAAAGTCCCCTAAATGTAGAAAAAAAATTAAGTATATTTATCTGTATGAATGTACAGTTCAATTGCTTTCTTTAAATATACTTCAGTATTTTGTCTGTGGTAGAGTCTTAAATAATAATTTTAAATATATATTCTATTTTTTTTAATATTCTGAATTTATTGTAGTTGATATTTTTAATGCTGTGTTTTATAATAGCTTATTTGTGTTTAATAAGTTAAATTAGAACAATAATTTGGTAAAATGCAGTCATGTTCACAAGTTCAGAAATATTTGAACAATTGGGCTCCATTGCTGTATAACCAAAACGGTTAAACCAAAAATGGTGCATAGATATAACTTTACCTCAGGAAATTTAATTTTTGTAGTTTACTATTTGATGTTGAATACAATGAACCAACACAGGAGTTTGTCAATAAACTGTTTCTTTATTCTGAGGTTTGGACCTCAATAGAAATATCAGAGCTGTTATTGTTTATAGGTCAGTTGGTAGATTTTACTGGTTCCCTATAAATATTAACTTCCCAAAAAATTAGACAAAAACTTCTGTAAAATGAATAATCTAAAACATTTCCTTTTTTTATTTCCTGTCAGCTGTTAGTGTACCCACTGAAATCCTTCTTTACCAACTTTAGCCATTAATACCATACAAACAGTAATGACAGTGAACAAGAGTGTTTTTTTTAGATATTACACAATATTATATTTAACCCCAGAATACCATTCAATTTGAATCATCACATCATACAAAAGTTTAACAATTTTAAAATTGTTTAATAAGAGGCTCAAAAACTTAATTCAATAGGTGTACTTGAATATATATCCAAGTTAGACATTATTTTCTCGTACATCTTTGCTGCACCTAGAAGGAGCTGTAAGAGATCCGTAACTATATGACACCAGAAAAGGGATTCATTATTTTAACTTGTTATCTTGCTTGTCTTTCATTTGCCTGCTAAATCAAGAATTATATTGTAGTAGTGTGTGGAGTGTGTTATATTCATAAGCCTCCCTCCTTCCTCCTCCTCTTCCATCTTCCTTGTATATCCACCTCCATCCTCCTATAACATCCTCTATCATCATCCTCCTATATATATATATATATATATATATATATCCCAATTAAGGGCCAGATTACAAATGGCAGACTATTAAGCGCCTTTGATTGCGCGCAAACACTGCCAGAAGTTAGCATGCATATTACAAGTTGAACACCTAACACCTATTGCTTACGCTCTAACCCAACAGCTCTTACACAAAGCTAGTTATTAATATTTTACATTCCAATATTCCTCACATAGAAGTAAATTTTCTATTTAAATTTATATAGATATTTCTTTTATATCTGATGTATTGTTTGTATATAGAAAAACATTTTATGTATATATATATATATATATATATATATATATATATATATATATGAAATAGTTGCAAAAACGATAAGCACTTACTGGACTTATGTGAAAAATATAAATTTTAATAGATTCAAGTTAAAATAGCATAACGTTTCGGGACCATTCCGATCCCTTTGTCAAATGCTCAAATGATCCACCATGGTGAATCTAAAAACATTATGCTATTTTAACTTGAATCTATTAAAATTTATATTTTATTATATAAGTCCAGTGAGTGCTTACCGTTTTTGCAACTATTTCATATTATATATTTGATATGCACCCTGGCAATTGTGTTTAGGAAGACTGTGCCTATCTTGTTTGGATCTGGATATATATATATATATATATATATATATATATATATATATATATATATATATAAATATACATTCATGGCCAAAATTATTGGCACCCCTGCACTTCTGTCAGATAATGCACCACTTCACCAAGAAAATTGTTGCAATTACAAATGTTTAGGCATTCTCATGTTTATTTCTTTTTTTTTTGTATTGGTATGACACAAAAAAAGTGGAGGAAAAAAAGTCAAATCTGACACATTCCACGCAAATCTCCAAAAATGGACTGGACAAAATTATTGGCACCCTCAATTAAATATTTAATACCACACCCTTTGGAAAAAATGACTGAAATCAATCGCTTCCTGTAACCATCAATGAGTTTCTTATACCTCTCTACTGGAATTCTGGACAACTCTTCTTTCGCCAACTCCTCCAGGTCTCTCATATTGGAAGGGTTCCTTTTCCAAACTGCTGTTTTAAAATCTCTCCACAGGTGCTCTATGGGATTGAGATCTGGACTAATTGCTGGCCAGTTCAATACTCTCCAGTGCTCTGTCTTAAACCCTTTCTGGGTACTTTTTTGATGTGTGCTTTGGATCATTGTCCTGCTGTAAGACCCATGACCTCTGGCAGAGACCCAACTTTCTGACACTGGGCCCTACATTGCACCACAGAATTCTTTGATAGTCTTCAGATTTCATAATGCCCCAAAACATCAGTTTTGGGGCAGTCAAACATCAATGTTTGACTGCAGGGACTGTATTCTTTTCGTTAAACTGGTTGCCAGTGTGATTTCTATATTGTCAACACCTGTTAATTGATACAAGTGAGTTTAATTAAAAATTACAGGAACATCACAAACTTGGAATGCAATTATGTCATACAATATTGAGAAGGTGCCAATAATTTTGTCCAGTCCATTTTTGGAGTTTTGCGTGGAATTTGTCAGATTTGGCTTTTTTTTTCTTTTGTTTGTATTGATATGACACAAAAAAGTGAACATGAGAATGCCTAAACATTTGTAATTGCAACAATTTTCTGGGCAAGTGGTGCAAATATTTTTGCCCATGACTGTATATAAAATATGTATATACAAATAACTATATATATATATATATATATATATATATATATATAGGAATATCTAGTAAAAATACATTGGATCATAAAATATCTATAGCACATACACAGTAAAATACATTAATAAATATTAACATTTATTAAATATGATTTTTCTTGTTTTCATGCATTTGAGTAGAAAGTGCTCCAAAGTATATATACATTTGTATATATGTGTATACATGTGTATGTATTTGTTTATATGTGTCACTAAACACATCAAAAATACATTACAAAGTACAGTTACAGTCATACTAACACTAATAAAAAATGATAAAAAAAAAATATTGCACAAAAAAGTTACAAGGTCCCAGGTGTTAGAAAAAAGGCAGACAAAGGGCTTTAACATAAATACACATTAAATACATATTTAGACATGTACATGTATGTATATATAGCCCTTTCCATTCAAATTCCTTGTAATATAACATATTTCTTTAAACATTTATAATTATTATTTTTTAATATTGATACTAACAGGGCCGGCTGACCTTACTAAGCCTGCCTACCTGCATGCAGCCAATGCTTATGCACAATTGCGCAAGTGGGAAGGAAGTTTGGGAAAAGATCAACTTGTCCCACCTTATATGTTGCCCCTGACCAGTTCTGGATTTTTGTACATGATGAGTTTATGCTGCTGGGAACCTGTGACTTCCCCCATGGAGACGGAGGACAGTAGCGGTTACTGAAATGCTGCCCCTTGTCAAGTGCTTCTTGGTCTCATCGTTGAGCCGGCCCTGGATATGAATAATTATCAGCTAGTGTATATATGAATGTAACACTTTAATGTATTTATGTTGTGTTTGGGGCAACTTTTAATTGAGCCCTAATCCTTTATGTGAGGACTTCAGTTGCGCTTAACCAATGAGTGCAAATTTAGTTTGTGCTCATGCAGTAGTGTTTACTTACAACTTGTAATACGCGCCCAAGTTAACTCAGGAGTGATATTTCAATATTGTGCATGCACTATTGTTACTGCGCCACTTGTAATCTAGCTCTTAGTAAGTAGCTACTAAAATATTTATTAGCATTTTAATACAATACACACTACACAGTTAGCAAGATTCCTCATCTACAGTTTCAAATAATAGCCTAAATCTTTTTTCATAGTTAAGTTAATATATTTTTTTTATTTAGTGAATTTAACTGTAATTACCTTTATGCAGTATACAATGGATGTTGTGATAAAGTCGATGTGTGTGATAATTGCAATATGTGAAAAATACAGTGTATAGATTGACAGTCTCAGTGCAAATCTGGTGGATGTGCGTTGTGGTTTAAAGCTATATTCCATGTGTTTTTTAATTTGAATATTGTTATGTGGCTGATTGGAATGCCGAATGCAACTTATGTTGCACAAATACTTTCCATCTTAATATGAGGAGAGTCCACGGCTTCATTCTTTACTTGTGGGAAATACTGAACCTGGCCACCAGGAGGAGGCAAAGACACCACAGCCAACGGCTTAAATACCTCCCCTACTCCCCTCATCCCCAGCCATTCTTTTCCTTTCGTCACAGAAGGTTGGCAGAGAAGTGTCAGAAGATACGGAGTAGTTCCTTATGGAGGGTTGTACTCTTCGGAATGGAACTGGAGTTTTAAGTAGTCTTGTCAGCCTCTCAGTGAGAGCATTGGCGAATGTTAGAATCTGGAGATGCAAGGAGAGTCTTTCTGCGAACCCATCCAGACTCGTATTAACAATGCCTAAGCAATCAGTGTTGACGAGTTTCACTGCCTGCTTTTATCATTCAAGTCAATGTCAGGAGCGATGCTACAAGACTGTCAAACTTGAGAGACCGTGTTCCTGTTCCACGGCATAGATTCTGGTAAGATTGTTTCATTATTTATACACTCATGATAACGCAAGAAGACAGGGTCACAGTGTGACTCCTTTTATCTGAATGGAATTGAGGGTTAATGTTTCCAAAAGGGGATTATTGAACAGGTGGGATTAATCACATATTTTTTTTTAATATCGTGTTTTTGCTGTGACATGTGTGAGATGTGGCTCAGGCAGATGTTGGAATGTACAGGTTTTACTTTCACTTTGGCGCTGCGCAGCCTATTAGGCTTGGCGCGCTTTTAGTGGTCCAGGGGCGGTCCTGCATGGCGCACCACGTGACCGGGTGTGGTCACAGTGATTCTCTTCTTCCTGACCGTGCGGTGTCTGGAGACGAAGCAGTTTCTCTCTTGGGCCTGGGTTATAGGAGGTGGTGATTGCCCAAGCCATTGGGGGTATAAATGTGCCATTTAGCTTTGTCTTTAGTCCTTTTTTTATAAGCGCAAGCTATGGAGGACTCTGATACATTAGAGGGTACTCCCTCTTTACCTAAAAGCTAATGCCTGTATATATTGAGAGAAGGCCACGGTATACCCGCCTGTTCAATTATGTTCCACTTGCCTTGATAAAGCTAATATGTTTAGTACTTCTTTCGACCTCTGAGGAGTCTCCGTCCCATGAGGTGCGCACCCTACATTAATCTCCTAATACACATGCAGCTTCCTGTAGCACTCCTATTCCTCCATCTGGAGGGGCCCTTTTACCGCCAGACTTTACTGAACAGTTACAGACGGCAGTGTCTGTGGTCTTTAGTGCTTTACCTCGCACTGCTAAGCACAAGCGAAAGGTTAAATATTGCTATACTTCCAAGGGGTCATCTACTAGCCTATTGGATTTATCTGATACAAGGATTATCCGATGAGGAAGACGCCTCTGATACTTCAGAGGATGCTCTTTCTGGGTCGGAATCTGCTGCCTCTAAGCCTGCAGCTGCGAAGGAACCAGACTTTAGATTTAGGATTGAACACTTAAGCTTTCTACTTTAGAGGTTCCAGAACCTAAATTACCTGTGGAACCTTGTATTCCTAAATTAGATAAATTATACGAGGACAGGGCTGTACCACAGACTTTCCCGGTTCCGTAAAGATGGCGAACATTATTAAGAATGAATAGGAAATACTTGGTTCTTCTTTTTTCCCTTCTTCCTTTAAGAAATTGTTCCCGGTTCCGGACTCTCTGTTGGAGTTGTGGGGTTCCGTCCTTAAAGTAGACGGTGCTATCTTCGAGCCCATGGATAAGAAGCTGGAAACTCTATTAAGAAAAATGTTTCAGCATACGGGATATTTGTTCCAACCGGCAGCGGCTGTTGCTGCGGTTGCGGGAGTGGCTACCTACTGGTGCAACTCCTTATCTGAGCTGATCGAGGTGGAGGGTCCCCTCGACACGATCCAGGAAAGAGTTAGGACCTTAAGGGTAGCTAATTCTTTTATTTGTGATGCAAATATGCAGATTATTCGCCTGAACGCCAAGGCTTCAGGTTTTTCTGTGCTAGCCCGGAGGGCACTCTGGCTGAAGTCTATGTCTGCGGACATGACTTCGAAGTCTAGACTTCTTTCCCTCCCATTCAAGGGAAAGATTCTTTTTGGTCCAGGCCTGGACTCTATCATATCCACGGTTACTGGAGGCAACAGTGCATTTTTACCGCAGGATAAGAAGAACAAACCTAAGAGACAGGGTCCTCATTTTCGTTCGGACAAATCCAAATGTCAGCAGCCCTCTGCAAAGCCGGAGCAGTTCAAGGGAACTTGGAAACCTCCTCAGTCCTGGAATAAGTCCAAGCAGAATAAGAAGCCCGCCGAGTCAAAGTCGGCATGAAGGGACGGCCCCCGATCCGGCTTTGGATCTGGTAGGGGCAGACTGTCACTCTTTTTAGTAGCTTGGTTTGGGGACGTGCAAGAACCGTTCGCTCAGGGATACAGGATAGGTTTCAAGTCTCATCCTCCCAGGGGCAGATTACTCTTATCAAACTTGTCTTCAAGGCCAGAAAAGAGAGAGAACTTTCTAGGGTGTGAGGGATCTCTCCACCCTGGGGGTCATTGTACCGGTCCCTCCAGCAGAAAGCTGTCTAGGATACTACTCAAATCTGTTTGTGGTACTAAAGAAGGAGGGCACTTTTTGTCCGATTCTGGACCTAAAGTGTTTAAACAAATTCCTGTCCCCTCGTTCAAGATGGAGACAATAAGGTCCATTCTTCCTTTAGTCCAGGAAGGACAATTTATGACCACGATAGACCTGAAGGATGCCTACCTTCACGTCCCTATACACAAGGAACACTTCAGGTTCCTAAGCTTTGTGTTACTGGACCAGCACTTCCAGTTCATTGCACTTTCGTTTGGTCTAGCTACTGCTTCAAAAGTTTTTACGAAGGTTCTAGGGGCTCTGCTTGCAGTGGCCAGAACCAGAGGGATTGAAGTGGCGCCATACTTAGACGATATTTTGGTTCAAGTACCAACCTGTCGTCTGGCAGAGGACCATTCGAAAGCTCTTCTTTCTCTTCTTCGATCTCATGGATGGAAGATAAACTTAGAAAAAAGTTCTCTTATTCCCAGTACCAGGGTGGAGTTTCTGGGTATGATAATAGACTCCATGTCTATGAGGATATTTCTTACAGACCAGAGACGTTACAAGCTATATTCCAGTTGTCTTGCCCTCCAGACCTCGTTCAGGCCATCTGTGGCTCAGTGTATGGAGGTAATTGAACTCCCTAATTGAACTGCATGGACATCATTCCCTTTGCCAGGTTCCATCTCAGACCTCTTCCGCTGTGTATGCTGAGTCAGTGGAACGGCAATCATTCAGATCTGTCTCAACAAATTTCTCTGGACAGCCGGTCAAGAATCACTCTCCTTGTGGCTTTGTCCAGATCATCTGTCCCAAGGGATGTCCTTTTTGAGACCATCCTGGGAGATTGTGACTATGGGCACAAGTCTCTCTGGATGGAATCTCTCCTCCCGATCAACATTTTGGAACTTCGAGCGATCTTCAATGCTCTGAAGGCTTGGCCTCTTCTGGGTTTGACCCATCAGGGGGAACCAGAAGCTCCCTAGCAATGAGGGAAGTATCTTAGATTTTAGAGTGGGCGAAGGCCCACAGCTGTTCGCTGTCAGCGATCCACATTCCGGGTGTAGACAACTGGGAAGCGGATTTTCTCAGCAGACAATCCTTCCATCCGGGGGAATGGTCTCTCCACCCCAAAGTGTTTACGGAGATATGCAACAGGTGGGGGATGCCGAAGATATTTCTCATGGCGTCTCGTCTCAATACCAAGCTACCCAGATATGGGTCGAGGTCCAGGGATCCTCAGGCAAAACTAATAGATGCATTAGCAGTGCCTTGGAGGTTCAGGCTAATCTACCTTTTCCCACCGTCACCACTCCTTCCTTGTGTAGTGGCCCGCATCAAGCAGGAGCAGGTGTCAGTGATACTGATTGCTCCATCGTGGCCGCGAAGGATGTGGTTAGCGGATCTAGTGGGGATGTCATCTTCTCCTCCATGAGGTTACCTTGTCGCAGGGATCTGCTGGAACAGGCTCCTTTTGTTCATCAAAATCTACATTCTCTGAGGCTGACTGCGTGAAGATTGCACGCTTAGTCCTAGCCAATAGAGGTTTTTCTGAGAGAGTTATTGATACTCTCATTTAAGCCCGTAAGCCAGTTACTTGTCGCATATATCATAAGGTGTGGAGTAACTACTTATTCTGGTGTGAAGAGCATGGATTTCCCTGGCATAAGGTCTTGGTTTCCAGGATTCTTTCTTTTCTCCAGGATGGTCTGGAGAAGGGCCTTTCAGATAGCTCTCTTAAGGGACAGATTTCGGCCCTATCTGTTTTACTGCTCAAGAAGCTTGCTGAGCTTTCAGACGTCCAGTCTTTTGTTCAGGCTCTGTCTAGAATCAGATCTGTATTTCGACCTAGTGCTCCTCCTTGGAGTTTAAATCTTGTTCTTAAGGTGTTGCAGAGGGCTCCGTTTGAGCCTATGCACGGACTTGACATTAATTTATTATCTTGGAAGGTTCTCTTTATTGCCTCGACATGCAGAGTATCTGAGATGGCTGCCTTGCCATGTGAGCCCCCTTACCTAGTATTCCATGCTGATAAGGCTGTTCTTCATACTGGGTTAGGTTTTCTTCCTAAGGTTGTTTCTGATCATAATATCAATCAGGAGATTGTTGTTCCTTCCTTGTGTCCTAGCCCTTCTTCAAAGGAACGGTTACTTCATAATTTGGATGTGGTTTGGGCTTTGAAGTTCTATCTTCAAGCCACTAAGGAGTTTAGACAGACTTCTTCTTTGTTTGTTGTCTATTCTGGGAAGCGTAAGAGGCAGAAGGCCTCGTCCATTTTCTTGTCTTTTTGGTTGAGGAGCATTATTCGCTTAGCTTATGAAACAGCGGGACATAAGCCTTCTTTAGAGGATTAAGGCTCATTCTACTAGAGCAATGGCTTCCTCTTGGGCCTTCAAGAAGGAGGCATCTATGGAGCAGATTTGTTAGGCGGCTACCTGGTCCTCCTTACATACCTTTTCAAAATTTTACAAGTTTGACGTTTTTGCTTCAGCTGAAGCATCTTTTGGGAGAAAGGTTTTGCAGGCTGTGGTGCCCTCAGAATAGGGTCCGCCTATCTTTTTCCCCTCCCGTTTTCATTCAGTGTCCTCTAGAGCTTGGGTATATGTTTCCCACAAGTAAGGAATTAAGCCGTGGACTCTCCTCATATTAAGATGGAAAACATAAATTATGCTTACTGTTTTCACCGTTGGGCGGATAAAAAAATGTTTTGTTTGCTCTTCTGGCACCATTCATACCCTGATATTTCTCCTACTGTTCCTTGTTCCCTCTGCAGAATGACTGGGGATGAGGGGAGTGGGGGAGGTATTTAAGTCTTTGGCTAGGATGTCTTTGCCTCCTCCTGGTGGCCAGGTTCAGTATTTCCCACAAGTAAGGAATGACTCTCCTCATACAGATGGAAAGGAAATTATCTGGTAAGCATAATTTATGTTTTTTCCATAGTGATGTTTTAAGACTTAGTTCATGCAAAGTCTTTACCATATGTATTACATCTATGTTATTTCAAACATTTCATGCTTTTATTCTGGTACAAGAATGAAGAAAATGTAATTTGTTCTTAATAAACTAAATTGTATGTGCTTATTTGAAAACATGAATACATTTGAATAAATCAATAATTTTTTATTGCTCTTCTATAAAATGATATCTCACTCTAATATATGATAATATTCATACCAGATATATTGTATTCATATGAATTTAGACATGTATAAATCATGGATGTCTTGGAAGGCATAAATATTTGTTACTTTGTAAAATAAATGCCTATCTGAGTTTTGTCTAGGTACAAATATGTTTTTCTTTTTGGATCAACAGAGTTTTCAAAATTTGGCCAAGAATGTGAAAAAAATGTTGCCCTTCTTATGAAAAGGTTGGACATCACATTATGCAACTTAGTAGGACATTTTAATAATTTATTATGTGTTAATTGCAACGGTATGCCATGCCTTCATTATAACTTTTTCTGATTTTACTCCTCTTTCTTGTCTGCTAGGATTTTAAAGTAAATGTAATATGTAATTTTAAAAGATCCTCGATTTTGCCAGAAATTACCTTAATACGTACATAAATTTAATTAAAGTAGATTGTGCCTTATATAAAATGTGGTTGTTTTTTTTAAGTGCCTGCCTGGTTGTGTTCATTGCTGATTTAATATTCATAGTGGGACTAAATATTTTTAATTCAAAGATGTGAACAAATTTTCAATTAAATAAATCAACATTTACAATTTAACACGTGTCCTTTTTAATTATATTTTATTATTCAGTAAGCTTTAAAATTCAGGGTTTAATGTATTTAACCCTATTTACTATAAAAACAAGGAACATACATATTTAGGGCCAGATTACGATTGAAGCTCAAATTAACACTTCTGCTTGAGCATTAATTGCGCTAGAAGTACATTTTTAGCACTTGAACTCATATTACAAGTTTAAAGTAAACTGTTTTCGCTCTTGTGCTAACCTGACAAACGCAAAAAGCTGAAAAAAATCTAACACCCCACTCTCGCACAAATCTGATCGCATATACTCATTTGTGCTAACCCGACATGAAAATATGAATATTTCACATTCAAATGTTCTTCACATAGCAGAATGTGTTTTATTTATTCATAAATACATATTTCTACATATATCTGATGTTTTTTTGGTACAATATATATTTATACCTATATATACAGTACTGTGCAAAAGTCTTAGGCAACCATTAGATTTGTTGTTTTAGCAACGGTATAATGACCATATATAGGCCTATATTTGGAGTTTGGCGGTAGATGGGCTGTTAACGCTACGCAGGCTTTTTTCTGGCCGCTGCATAAAATTAACTCTGGTATCGAGAGTCCCAAAAAATGCTGCGTTAGGCTCCAAAAAAGGAGCGTAGAGCATTTTTAACGCAAATGCAACTCTCGATACCAGAGTTGCTTACGGACGCGGCCAGCCTCAAAAACGTGCTCGTGCACGATTCTCCCATAGGAAATAATGGGGCTGTTTGAGCTGAAAAAAAACCTAACACCTGCAAAAAAGCAGCGTTCAGCTCCTAACGCAGCCCCATTGTTTCCTATGGGCAAACACTTCCTACGTCTGCACCTAACACTCTAACATGTACCCCGAGTCTAAACACCCCTAACCTTACACTTATTAACCCCTAATCTGCCGCCCCCGCTATCGCTGACCCCTGCATATTATTATTAACCCCTAATCTGCTGCTCCGTAAACCGCCGCAACTTACATTATCCCTATGTACCCCTAATCTGCTGCCCCTAACACCGCCGACCCCTATATTATATTTATTAACCCCTAACCTGCCCCCCACAACGTCGCCGCCAGCTACTTACAATAATTAACCCCTAATCTGCCGACCGCAAAGCACCGCCACCTACGTTATCCTTATGTACCCCTAATCTGCTGCCCCTAACACCGCCGACCCCTATATTATATTTATTAACCCCTAATCTGCCCCCCTCAACGTCGCCGACACCTGCCTACACTTATTAACCCCTAATCTGCCGAGCGGACCTGAGCGCTACTATAATAAAGTTATTAACCCCTAATCCGCCTCACTAACCCTATCATAAATAGTATTAACCCCTAATCTGCCCTCCCTAACATCGCCGACACCTAACTTCAATTATTAACCCCTAATCTGACGACCGGAGCTCACCGCTATTCTAATAAATGTATTAACCCCTAAAGCTAAGTCTAACACTAACACCCCCCCTAAATTAAATATAATTTTAATCTAACGAAATTAATTAACTCTTATTAAATAAATTATTCCTATTTAAAGCTAAATACTTACCTGTAAAAAAAAATCCTAATATAGCTACAATATAAATAATAATTTCTACAAATAACTACAATTACATAAACTAACTAAAGTACAAAAAATAAAAAAGAACTAAGTTACAAAAAATAAAAAAATATTTACAAACATAAGAAAAATATTACAACAATTTTAAACTAATTACACCTACTCTAAGCCCCCTAATAAAATAACAAAGACCCCCAAAATAAAAAAATGCCCTACCCTATTCTAAATTAATAAATTTAAAAGCTCTTTTACCTTACCAGCCCTGAACAGGGCCCTTTGCGGGGCATGCCCCAAGAAAATCAGCTCTTTTGCCTGTAAAAAAAAACATACAATACCCCCCCCCAACATTACAACCCACCACCCACATACCCCTAATCTAACCCAAACCCCCCTTAAATAAACCTAACACTAAGCCCCTGAAGATCTTCCTACCTTGTCTTCACCTCACCGGGTATCACCGATCGGTCCTGGCTCCGATATCTTCATCCAACCCAAGCGGGGGCTAGACATCCACTGAAGAAGTCCAGAAGAGGGTCCAAAGTCTTCCTCCTATCCGGCAAGAAGAGGACATCCGGACCGGCAAACATCTTCATCCAAGCGGCATCTTCGATCTTCTTCCATCTGGTGCGGAGCGGGTCCATGTTGAAGCAGCCGACGCGGATCCATCCTCTTCTTCCGGCGTCTCCCGACGAATGACGGTTCCTTTAAGGGACGTCATCCAAGATGGCGTCCCTCGAATTCCGATTGGCTGATAGTATTCTATCAGCCAATCGGAATTAAGGTAGGAATATTCTGATTGGCTGATGGAATCAGCCAATCAGAATCAAGTTCAATCCGATTGGCTGATCCAATCAGCCAATCAGATAGAGCTCGCATTCTATTGGCTGATCGGAACAGCCAATAGAATGCGAGCTCAATCTGATTGGCTGATTATCGGCTGCTTCAACATGGACCCGCTCCGCACCAGATGGAAAAGATCGAAGATGCCGCTTGGATGAAGATGTTTTCCGGTCCGGATGTCCTCTTCTTGCCGGATAGGAGGAAGACTTTGGACCCTCTTCTGGACTTCTTCAGTGGATGTCTAGCCCCAGCTTGGGTTGGATGAAGATATCGGAGCCAGGACCGATCGGTGATACCCGGTGAGGTGAAGACAAGGTAGGAAGATCTTCAGGGGCTTAGTGTTGGGGTATGTGGGTGGTGGGTTGTAATGTTGGGGGGGGGGTATTGTATGTTTTTTTTTACAGGCAAAAGAGCTGATTTTCTTGGGGCATGCCCCGCAAAGGGCCCTGTTCAGGGTTGGTAAGGTAAAAGAGCTTTTAAATTTATTAATTTAGAATAGGGTAGGGCATTTTTTTATTTTGGGGGTCTTTGTTATTTTATTAGGGGGCTTAGAGTAGGTGTAATTAGTTTAAAATTGTTGTAATATTTTTCTTATGTTTGTAAATATTTTTTTATTTTTTGTAACTTAGTTCTTTTTTATTTTTTGTACTTTAGTTAGTTTATGTAATTGTAGTTATTTGTAGAAATTGTATTTAATTTATTTATTGATAGTGTAGTGTTAGGTTTTATTGTAGGTAATTGTAGGTATTTTATTTAATTAATTTATTGATAGGGTAGTGTTAGGTTTAATTATAACTTAGGATAGGACTTATTTTACAGGTAATTTTGTTATTATTTTAACTAGGTAACTATTAAATAGTTCTTAACTATTTAATAGCTATTGTACCTAGTTAAAATAATTACCAAGTTGCCTGTAAAATAAATATTAATCCTAAAATAGCTACAATGTAATTATAATTTATATTGTAGCTATATTAGGATTTATTTTACAGGTAAGTATTTAGCTTTAAATAGGAATAATTTATTTAATAAGAGTTAATTAATTTCGTTAGATTAAAATTATATTTAACTTAGGGGGGTGTTAGTGTTAGGGTTAGACTTAGCTTTAGGGGTTAATACATTTATTAGAATAGCGATGAGCTCCGGTCGTCAGATTAGGGGTTAATAATTGAAGTTAGGTGTCGGCGATGTTAGGGAGGGCAGATTAGGGGTTAACACTATTTATGATAGGGTTAGTGAGGCGGATTAGGGGTTAATAACTTTATTATAGTAGCGCTCAGGTCCGCTCGGCAGATTAGGGGTTAATAAGTGTAGGCAGGTGTCGGCGACGTTGTGGGGGGCAGGTTAGGGGTTAATAAATATAATATAGGGGTCGGCGGTGTTAGGGGCAGCAGATTAGGGGTACATAAGGATAACGTAAGTAGCGGCGCTTTGCGGTCGGCAGATTAGGGGTTAATTATTGTAAGTAGCTGGCGGCGACGTTGAGGGGGGCAGGTTAGGGGTTAATAAATATAATACAGGGGTCGGCGGTGTTAGGGGCAGCAGATTAGGGGTACATAAGTATAACGTAGGTGGCGGTCGGCAGATTAGGGGTTGCGGCGATGTGGGGGGACCTCGGTTTAGGGGTACATAGGTAGTTTATTGGTGTTAGTGTACTTTAGGGTACAGTAGTTAAGAGCTTTATGAACCGGCGTTAGCCCAGAAAGCTCTTAACTCCTGCTATTTTTCTGCGGCTGGAGTTTTGTCGTTAGAGCTCTAACGCTCACTTCAGAAACGACTCTAAATACCGGCGTTAGGAAGATCCCATTGAAAAGATAGGATACGCAATTGACGTAAGGGGATCTGCGGTATGGAAAAGTCGCGGCTGAAAAGTGAGCGTTAGACCCTTTAATCACTGACTCCAAATACCGGCGGTAGCCTAAAACCAGCTTTAGGAGCCTCTAACGCTGGTTTTCACGGCTAACGCCGAACTCTAAATCTAGGCCATAATTATTTCTCAGTCTCTTTATTAGAATAAAACCAGAAAATACTGGATATTTGGATGCAGTATTAAAAAAACTGAAAAAAAGTTTTTATAGGCTAAAGTGGCAAATCTTACACTTGCTTACACTTGAGCAAAAGCAGGAACC
This sequence comes from Bombina bombina, assembly GCF_027579735.1. Classification (NCBI taxonomy): domain Eukaryota; kingdom Metazoa; phylum Chordata; class Amphibia; order Anura; family Bombinatoridae; genus Bombina; species Bombina bombina. The sequence goes on along the minus strand of NC_069501.1, from coordinate 365,665,636 downwards.
TGGCTCTCGTAAACCTAAATGGAATGGAACCCTAATTAATGTCATTGCTAACACCTGTTCATGTAAAAATTACTGCTGTGAAAAAGGTCTATTACACCAGGTTTGTGCAAGACATACTTGAGCATTACATACACATGTGGTATGAGTTTAATTCATTAGAAGCTTGCTAATAAGACAAACTTTCAATCACATCACTCCATGTAAAATGCCAAAGATCACAGAATTTTACAGGCAAAATCATACTTTTACATCAGCAAGGCCACTCTCAAAGGGAAATCAGAAAACTAACTGGATACTCAAGATGTTGGTATTCAAGCTGTTATAAAGAAATTTGAAGAATTGTGAGAGGTCAAGGACAAAAAAGGACTGGAATGCCAAGAAAACTTTCAAAATCTGGTGAGAATTTTCTCAGAGTTTCTTCTTTGAGAGACTGGAAGAAGTCCAACAAGGACCTGGCTCAGCATCTGGCAGCTTCATTTGGATGCCAAGTTGACCCTTCTACAGTCCAAAGAAGCTTGATCAGGAATGGTCTTTGTGGAAGGGTAGCAGCCAAGAAACCACTTTTTCGGAAGGGGAAAAAGCTAAGAAATGCTAAAGCTCACAAGGTTGGAATGAAGATCAGTGGAAAAGTGTTTTATGGAGTGACAAATCCAAGTTTAAAATGTGTGGGTCCAATCGTCGACAATATGTGACAAGAAGAGTTGGAGAGAGATGGAAGAATGCTTGCTTGCGTCCTTCAGTGAAACATGGTGGAGGGTCTGCCCTGGTTTGGAGCTCCATTTCTTCTAGTGGTGTTGGAGATATTGTCCGAATTGATGGGATCATAAATGCTGAAAAGTACAGACCGGTTAATTCGTCATTCCATTCATTCTGGAAATTGCATGATTGGGAATGGTTTGGTTTTATTTTTTAGTATGATAATGATCCCAAGCACACTGCTAATGCAGTGAAATCATATTTGGAGAGAAAAACAACTGATATAACACTGACAGTAATGGATTGTCCTCCACAGTGTCCAGACCTGAATGTTATAGAGGCAGTATGGGATCACCTGGAAAGAAAGAGAAAAAAAAGACAACCTAAATCTAAAGAAGAACTCTGGGAAGTGCTGAAAGAAGCTTGGTATAATATACCAGAACATTACTTCAGGACAGTTTCCCCAAAAGAGTTCATGATGTGCTTAGTGCCAAGGGAGGTCACACTAAATACTGACTTTTGCCTGAAGAAGCCATTTTGTTCTGAAAATTGTGTTTTTTTATATTTTGTGTACATATTTCCTGTATTTTCTGTTTGTATCTTAATAAAGAGACTGAAAAATAAATAAAACTTTGCTAAATCAACAAATCTAAAGGTGACCTAAGACAATATTAATATTATTAGGGCATTATCATATAATTTATATGATGGATAAAAAAGCAACATTAGAACATGTAGCTATATAAAAATAGGAATAGTTCATTTTACCTAGTTACAGAAATGTTCCAATGCTAAAATATTTCATTTTTAGACATTTTAGTAACATGATGTGCAAACAATGTTCAGTGTGATTATAAACTATTTTTCAACTTTTAATAATTTTCTTGCATTAGTGAGGTTTCTATAATAATTTCTTCTGAATTTATTTATAAGGGCTTTTTTTTTTTTTTACTAGAAACAATGGGGCCAATTTATCAAGGGCCGAATGGCCCCTGTTGCCCCGAAACAGCAGTTAAATGCAAACAGCATACGCTGTCGGCATTTAACATTGCACAAGCAGTTCTAGTAAACTGCTTGTGCAATGCCACCCCCTGCAGATTTGCGACCAATCGGCCATTAGCAGGGGTGTCAATCAAGACTGCTGCTTTTACCTGTAAAAAAAATACAAACAACCTCCCCAACAGTAAAACCCACCACCCACACAACCAACCCCCCAAATAAAATACTAGCTAAAAAAAACTAAGCTCCCCATTGCCCTGAAAAGGGCATTTGGATGGGCATTGCCCTTAAAAGGGCAGTTAGCTTTTTTGCAAGCCCATACCCCTAATCTAAAAAATAAACCCACCTAATATATCCTTAAAAAAACATAACACTAACCCCCTGAAGATCAACTTACCGAGAGACGTCTTCATCCAAGCCGGGAGAAGTAAAAAACTGCACTCCAGTCAGACTCTTAATTATCCTACTCAAACTTCTCCAAATATCCTTAGCATACTCACAATTCCAAAACAAATGAATAACACTCACTTTGACAACAACCATCTCTATGACACACTTCTGAAGCCACTAAATGACGCACTCTCTGAAAATCCCTTGTCGGCAAACACTTATACACACTCATCCAACTAATATCTTTCTGCCTATTCATCAAATGCTTGTTACACACATTTTTCCATACCAACACACATTCATTCTCATTCAAACCCCCAATCAACTCAAGACCTTCCTTCTTCTCCAACATTTTCAACGCCATTCTGTTTTCACACCGCATCTCCCTACTAACATTCTTTAAACCATATTTTTTAATCCAACCTTCCACCCTTACATAAAACCATGGAACAGCAAAACATACCGGTTTCTTTCTATCAATCTCAAGCAAATCATATTGTCTTAAAACATTTCCATAAGCATACTTTACCATACAACCAGCCATGCTATCCTTACCACTCAGAACCACACACCTACTAACATATTATAATGCTTTAACCTCACTATGTGAAGGTTAGATTGGATATGTAGCTTTTCATGTTTTAATGTGTTCAATATGGAGAAATTGAACTTTAAGGGGCCTATTTAAGAACGTGCAAGCAGATATGAACCGATATTGCGGATCATGTCTGCTGCACATTGATAAATACAGACAGCAGTTCTTGTGAACTGCTGGTGCAATACCGGACCCTGCAGATTTGTGGCCAATCAGCCGCTAGCAGGGGGAGATCGGGTTGATTTCCGGCGATGTCTGTCCGCCGCCTCAGAGCAGACGGACAGTTTATGGAGCAGCGGTCTTTGGACCGCTGCTTCGTAACTGGTGTTTCTGGCAAGCCTGAAGGCTCGCCAGAAACACAGGGCATCAAGCTCCATACAGAGCTTGATAAATAGGCCCCTTAATGTGAAACAGATACAGCACGTGCTGTGTTTAACGAAGGCCTAGATTTAGAGTTTGGCGGTAGCCGTCAAAACCAGCGTTAGAGGCTACTAACGCTGGTTTTAGGCTACCGCCGGTATTTGGAGTCAGTCAGGAAAGGGTCTAACGCTTACTTTCCAGCCGCGACTTTTCCATACCGCAGATCCCCTTACGTCAATTGCGTATCCTATCTATTCAATGGGATCTTTCTAACTCCGGTATTTAGAGTCGTGTCTGAAGTGAGCGTTAGAAATCTAACGACAAAACTCCAGCCGCAGAAAAAAGTCAGTAGTTAAGAGCTTTCTGGGCTAACGCCGGTTTATAAAGCTCTTAACTACTGTGCTCTAAAGTACACTAACACCCATAAACTACCTATGTACCCCTAAACCGAGGCCCCCCCACATCGCCGCCACTCTATAATTTTTTTTTAACCCCTAATCTTCCGCTCCGTACACTGCCGCCAACTACGTTATTCCTATGTACCCCTAATCTGCTGCCCCTAACACCGCTGACCCCTATATTATATTTATTAACCCTCTAATCTGCCACCCCCGCTATCGCTGACCCCTGTATATTATTATTAACCCCTAATCTGCCGTCCGCACGCCGCCGCCAGCTACATTATAGCTATGTACCCCTAATCTGCTGCCCCTAACACCGCCGACCCCTATATTATATTTATTAACCCCTAATCTGCCCCCCTCAACGTCGCCTCCACCTGCCTACACTTATTAACCCCTAATCTGCCGAGCGGACCGCACCGCTACTATAATAAAGTTATTAACCCCTAATCCGCCTCACTCCTGCCTCAATAACCCTATAATAAATAGTATTAACCCCTAATCTGCCCTCCCTAACATCACCGACACCTAACTTCAAGTATTAACCCCTAATCTGCCGATCGGAGCTCACCGCTACTCTAATACATTTTTTAACCCCTAAAGCTAATTTTAACCCTAACCCTAACACCCCCCTAAGTTAGATATAATTTTATTCTAACAAAATAAATTAACTCTTATTAAATAAATTATTCCTATTTAAATCTAAATACTTACCTGTAAAATAAACCCTAATATAGCTACAACAAATTATAATTATATTATAGCTATTTTAGGATTAATATTTATTTTACAGGCAACTTTGTATTTATTTTAACCAGGTACAATAGCTATTAAATAGTTAAGAACTATTTAATAGCTAAAATAGTTAAAATAATTACAAAATTACCTGTAAAATAAATCCTAACCTAAGTTACAATTAAACCTAACACTACACTATCAATAAATTAATTAAATAAACTACCTACAATTATCTACAATTAAACCTAACACTACACTATCAATACATTAATTAAATACAATACCTACAATTATCTACAATTAAACCTAACACTACACTATCAATAAATTATTTAAATAAAATATCTACAAATAACTACAATGAAATAAACTAACTAAAGTACAAAAAAATAAAAAATAACTAAGTTACAAAAAATAAAAAAATATTTACAAACATTAGAAAAAAATTACAACAATTTTAAACTAATTACACCTACTCTAAGCCCCCTAATAAAATAACAAAGACCCCCAAAATAAAAAAATGCCCTACCCTATTCTAAATTACAAAAGCTCTTTTACCTAACCAGCCCTGAACAGGGCCCTTTGCGGGGCATGCCCCAAAGAATTCAGCTCTTTTGCCTGTAAAAAAAAACATACAATACCCCCCCCAACATTACAACCCACCACCCACATACCCCTAATCTAACCCAAACCCCCCTTAAATAAACCTAACACTAAGCCCCTGAAGATCTTCCTACCTTATCTTCACCATACCAGGTTCACCGATCGGTCCTCGGAAGTCTTGATCCAAGCCCAAGCGGGGGGCTGAAGATTGACGTCCATCCTCGGGCTGAAGTCTGGATCCAAGCGGCGGCTGAAGAAATCCATCATCGGCTGAAGTCGGAAGTCCATCATCGGGATGAAGTCTTCTATCAAGCCGCATCTTCAATCTTCTTTCTTCTGGAGCAGAGCCATCTTCTTTCCAACCGACGCGGAACATCCTCTTCAACCGACGCCTACTCGCCGAATGACGGTTCCTTTAAATGACGTCATCCAAGATGGCGTCCCTCGAATTCCGATCTGATCGGAACAGCCAATAGAATGCAAGCTCAATACGATTGGCTGATTAGATCAGCCAATCGGATTGAACTTGATTCTGATTGGCTGATTCCATCAGCCAATCAGAATATTCCTACCTTAATTCCGATTGGCTGATAGAATCCTATCAGCCAATCGGAATTCGAGGGACGCCATCTTGGATGACGTCATTTAAAGGAACCGTCATTCAGCGAGTAGGCGTTGGTTGAAGAGGATGTTCCGCGTCGGTTGGAAAGAAGATGGCTCCGCTCCGCTCCAGAAGAAAGAAGATTGAAGATGCGGCTTGATAGAAGACTTCATCCCGATGATGGACTTCCGACTTCAGCCGATGATGGATTTCTTCAGCCGCCGCTTGGATCCAGACTGCAGCCCGAGGATGGACGTCACTCTTCAGCCCCCCGCTTGGGCTTGGATCAAGACTTCCGAGGACCGATCGTTGAACCTGGTATGGTGAAGATAAGGTAGGAAGATCTTCAGGGGCTTAGTGTTAGGTTTATTTAAGGGGGATTTGGATTAGATTAGGGGTATGTGGGTGGTGGGTTGTAATGTTGGGGGGGGGTATTGTATGTTTTTTTTTACAGGCAAAAGAGCTGAATTATTTGGGGCATGCCCCGCAAAGGGCCCTGTTCAGGGCTGGTAAGGTAAAAGAGCTTTGAACTTTTGTAATTTAGAATAGGGTAGGGCATTTTTTTATTTTGGGGGTCTTTGTTATTTTATTAGGGGGCTTAGAGTAGGTGTAATTAGTTTAAAATTGTTGTAATTTTTTTTCTAATGTTTGTAAATATTTTTTTATTTTTTGTAACTTAGTTATTTTTTATTTTTTGTACTTTAGTTTTTTTTAGTTTTAGTACAGTTTATTTCATTGTAGTTATTTGTAGATATTTTATTTAAATAATTTATTGATAGTGTAGTGTTAGGTTTAATTGTAGATAATTGTAGGTATTGTATTTAATTAATGTATTGATAGTGTAGTGTTAGGTTTAATTGTAGATAATTGTAGGTAGTTTATTTAATTAATTTATTGATAGTGTAGTGTTAGGTTTAATTGTAACTTAGGTTAGGATTTATTTTACAGGTAATTTTGTAATTATTTTAACTATTTTAGCTATTAAATAGTTCTTAACTATTTAATAGCTATTGTACCTGGTTAAAATAAATACAAAGTTGCCTGTAAAATAAATATTAATCCTAAAATAGCTATAATATAATTATAATTTATGTTGTAGCTATATTAGGGTTTATTTTACAGGTAAGTATTTAGATTTAAATAGGAATAATTTATTTAATAAGAGTTAATTTATTTAGTTAGAATAAAATTATAGTTAATTTAGGGGGGTGTTAGGGTTAAAATTAGCTTTAGGGGTTAAACAATTTATTAGAGTAGCGGTGAGCTCCGATCGGCAGATTAGGGGTTAATACTTGAAGTTAGGTGTCAGCGATGTTAGGGAGGGCAGATTAGGGGTTAATACTATTTATTATAGGGTTAGTGAGGTGGATTAGGGGTTAATAACTTTACTATAGTAGCGGTGCGGTCCGCTCGGCAGATTAGGGGTTAATAAATGTAGGCAGGTGGAGGCGACGTTGTGGGGGGCAGATTAGGGGTTAATAAATATAGGGGTCGGCGGTGTTAGGGGCAGCAGATTAGGGGTACATAGGGATAATGTAAGTAGCGGCGGTTTACGGAGCGGCAGATTAGGGGTTAATAATAATATGCAGGGGTCAGAGATAGCATGGGGCGGCAGATTAGGGGTTAATAAGTGTAAGGCTAGGGGTGTTTAGACTCGGGGTTCATGTTAGAGTGTTAGGTGCAGACGTAGGAAGTGTTTCACCATAGCAAACAATGGGGCTGCGTTAGGAGCTGAACGCGGCTTTTTTGCAGGTGTTAGGTTTTTTTCAGCTCAAACAGCCCCTTTGTTTCCTATGGGGGAATCGTGCACAAGCACGTTTTTGAAGCTGGCCGCGTCCGTAAGCACCGCTGGTATCGAGAGTTGAAGTTGCGTTACATATGCTCTATGCTCCTTTTTTGGAGCCTAACGCAGCCATTCTGTGAACTCTCAATACCAGCGGTATTTAATTCTTTGGTTCAAGGATTTCTTTAGGAGGAGAGTTCCCAAGTAGCAGGGAGGAATTAAATCCAAAGTAGGAGGTATAAGTCCTTAGAATAACAGGATGGCTAAGAAGTAGTGCACTGAATAGCTTCACTGATTTTACACACTAATTATCAAGCAAAGAGGGAGGGGAATAGGTTTCCTTAAATAGGTGGGTACATAGAAGGAGGACTTTACCTTAAAGCACATACCCAGATACATGACAGATCCCCCTTCTCAAGGAATCCTCTCTGAGGATTCGGAGCTAGGTCTATGTGGGTAAGTTTTGTGGAAGCGAGGTACGAATCGAGGAGCATGAACATCCAAAGAAGAAACCCAGGAGTCTTCCTCCGGACCATACCCTTTCCAACGTATTAAATATTCAAGAAATTTTTATCTCAGTCTGGAGTCTAGTATGTCCTGTATTTGGTATTCAGGCTGATCATCTATCAATATCGGAGGAGGAGGTGATTTAGGTCTTCCAGGGATGGGGTCAGAGATATGAGGTTTAAGGAGTGAAACGTGGAATGTCGGATGAATTCTGTAAGCTGGAGGTAGTTTAAGCTGTACTGCATTAGAGTTTATGATCCTTGAGATGGGGAATGGTCCAATTAACTGACTGGCAAGTTTTTTAGTTGGTACATTCATCCTGAGGTTTTTTGTAGATAGCCAGACAAGATCCCCTATCTGATAAGGGGGACTAGGGCGTCTCTTTTGGTCATAGTAGAATTTTTGTTTATTTTTGGCATCCTGCAGATGTTTTTTAAGTACATCTAATGTTTTGATTTTCTCCGAGAATTTCCCAGTAGCCGGAGTGATAGAAGCTGATGATAAGGTTGGGAGTGTTGTTGGATGATATCCAAATGTAGCCATAAACAGACTTGATTTAGTGGATGAATTTGATGAATTATTGTAGGTGAATTCTGCAAGTGGAAGTATCTCAGACCAGTCTTCTTGTAGTTCAGACACATAACAGCGTAGGTATTGCTCTAATATTTGATTTATTCTCTCAGTCAATCCATTTGTTTGTGAATTTGTTTGTAATTGTATCATTAATTAATTAGAAAGTTTACCCCAATGAAGGGGAGACCCCCAACAACACCCGTAGATACCACTTATGCAGTGAAAGGTAATGCTGCGTGCCGTTGACATGTAATATAGTAGCCACACACAATTTCAAAATGTGAATTTCAAAGCTGTCCTTATTTCACCTTTAAGAAAAAGGACTTACCCTCTCTTCACGGCCTTACTAGTGCCCACTGTGTGGAGAGCCGTTCGGGAGACCTTCCTCCTAGGCTCTACTGCAAATCGCCATCCTTCAGCTTGGAGCGAGCTCCCACAAGCAAGCAGCCACAGACACGCTGCATCGGCGTCCGCCCAAACACTCAGGGCTCTGCAAAGTGACGTCAGAAGACGCGGCCGACTTGTGAGGGGGAAATTGATGCCGAGTGAAACACATCCAAATGGAAAGATAGCGCTGGTATCTAGAATGTGCGGCCAAACTTCACCTCCTGTAGGAAGTATAAGTCCTGAGAATAACAGGATGGCTCAGAAGTAGTGCACTGAACATCTTCACAGATTTTACACACTAATTATCAAGCAAAAAGGAAGGGGGATAGCTTCCTTAAATAGGTGGATACATAGGAGGAGGATGACTTTACCTTAAAGGCACATACCCAGATACATGACATATTTCACAGCCAAGAATCTCTTCACATTTGGAAAACCCTTACCACCAACATTCTTACTCTTAACAACAACATCTCTTTTCAAACGCTCCATACCAGAACTCCAGAAAATTGAAAACAACACTTTTAAAATTCTCCGAAAAATCCTCTCAGGAGGCGGAAAAACGAATGCTTAATATAACATATTAGGGATCAAAACCAATTTAATAACTAACATTTTTCCTTCCAAAGATAAAGTCCTTAAAGACCAAAACTGAAGTTTTCTACTCACTTTATCAAAAACTTTCTACCAACTTTCCAAGCCTTTCAAATTCACATCAAATTTAACACCCAACTCCTCAATTGCACCGTCAGTCATAGGCCATCCACAGGAATCAATCTCCCTATCATTGCCAAAAACTTTAACTTTACACTTATTCCAATTAACTCTGAAACCACTTGCCATACAAAAATATTCAACCAAAGTTTCACCCTCCTCAAACCAGCCTGAGTCTCACATACCACACTCACATCATCCATATACCCAATCACTTTCAAACACCTTCCATTACTGCCAGGAACACTCACACCTCTAATTAATCCCTCCTCAAACTATTTAACAATGGCTCAATGACACATACAAATAACACAGGAGACAAAGGACAACCTTGACACACTCCAGATTTAACACAAAATTCCTCAGTCAAAAAACCATTAACCTGAACTTGACTCACAATATCACAATGCAAACATTTAAACCATCCAATAATCTTACCAGAAAAACCTAATTAATCTAAAACATGAAACATAAAATCATGCACTACGGGGGCGTGTCCGGGCTATGGTCCAAGATGGCCGCTAAATTAGGAGCTCTGTAACCCAGTATTGCAATCCACCTGTAATCTGGACTTCAAAAAGCCATCCAGCAGGAGTTTACATATTAAAACATAGGGGACACTTTGCTGATTGGAACTCTATAAAGAATTTTGTTTGTAAAGCTACAGGACTTCCTATACTGGGCCGCTGAGACTCACTGGTGGCCTCCACGGAGAGAGAGCTCAGCACCCCCTCCCCCCGGGACACCGGGTTAACAGAGCATATAGACATCCTCTGTCCAACTTCAATCTAATTTGTAAAATGGGAGATACTACTGTTACCATTAGAGACCTGTTCTTGGATTTTGAGTACAAGATGTGCTACAGACTAGACCGCCTTGCGTCCCACATGGAGCAAGTACACGCTGAGATCATGGCACCTAAGCTTAAGGCGGCGAGGGAGATGGAACCTACTAACCAAGGAGTACACCCGCAATCTAATATAGCCCAGCTTACTGCAGGGGGAGTTATGCTGTGCCCACAGCTGATGGCCTGCGTAGGATCCTCACCTGACATTCCGGTCCCGGTTCTGGAGGAGGCGGCCGGCCCTCCAGACGGGGACTCTAAATTTGCTAGCGCTCACGACGAGATCCACATGGAGGCAGCTGCAGGGCACTTAGAGGCGGAGGCCTTGGATCGGAGAGAGGAGACCTCTCGATGCAAAGATGATTTCCTGCGATGGCGGAGCTTGTCCGCATCTTCCTGTTTCCAGCTGGGTCTAGTGGAGGAGGCTGAAGTCTCACCGGGTATGCACGGTGGAATGGAGATCGGATAGAATGAGAGGGGGACTCGGCTGGCCTGTGTTAAAGTTGAAGGTATCTGTGTATTCCCGAGCCCGTTTATTACCAGCTAATACATTAGACAAGGTGTGGGCTAGAGCAGCAAGATAAGCTCAGGTGGACTTTAGACCTACTGTCCACATAATAACTGGCCATCAGGACATCCTGCACGTATATTTCACATAATAGTGTCTTACTTTACTGGAAGCACTGAGATGGACTTGACACATAACAGAACTGTTTTCATAGAGCTGTGTGTAGAATGTGCAGGTGTCAGCATCATTCCTTTTCCCATATAAATATTGTGATATGTTATTAAGGCCCAAAAGACGATTCCTGGATCTGATTCAGCATCTTAAGGGACATATGGCTGTATAGTATTCCACATCCCCTGTTTATCCCCACAGCCTGGTGGACACACAGTACTTCTTAATGTTTCATATACCCTCCTAGCCCACGTTGGAAATTTTGCATCCACACTAAAGTTTGTTTATTATTACATAGATGGTCATAAGAAATGACTTGTTAAACATACCGGACCTAAGTTGCGTAGTGTGTTTAGGGGTATCTTATGTGTTCTGGTAATATCACTTGTATATCTATAAGAGAATGCTTTTTATACTTGCTGGGCTCTAAGTTCAATATCCATCTTGATTGTACCACTGTTTACAATACTTTACACATGCTATTGCTTAGGGGCTTATAACTGATTCCCATACAGATGGCTGCAACAAGATTTCAGGAATGGGAGTAGCAAGACAGTTGTGAGGGAGCCATCTGCCTGGAGAGGTATTTTTTTTTTTTTTTTTTTTAGTTAAGTGCCCATAGCCATGTAATATTAGTGTACTACAGCTGTATTTATCACTTCCTAGATAACTTAAAAGTTAATATGTGCCTCTTGCAATAGGGAACTGCTGCATTAAAATTCCCTAGGTAGCATAGAACTCATCATTACCTAGAAATAATATTCACACAGTGTCTATGTATATGTTATAGGTCTCCTTCTTATTTACTAGATTATAGAGTTTGTGTAGAGACAATTGCAATAGCAGTAAACTAATTTCCCAGCAGATACCTACCAGCTTCTATAGTAAGGACCTAAGGTGTCCCATAATTGTTTCATCATCACTTGTCAATATCACCGTACCTGTATGGTGCTTGTGAGGGTTTAGTAATAATCTTTATAGAACTTATGTGCCTCAAAGTCACTCGTTATGAACCCGCATTAATCTAGTGAACCCATCCCCTATTGGTACGCAGACTATGCTGCCCACTCTATTGCTTAGCTTTCTTGTTTGTTTATTTTTAGGCAGCACTGTCTTAATATAAGTATTATATTACTACTAATGGGGGCCCTGGTTTTAGGCATTCTTTTTTTTTTTTTTTTTATTATTATTATGTGCAATCAAGTCATACTATATGCTAATCTTTCATAACTATTAGATTATACAAGCCATACTATGGATGATTCTCAGCATTGTCTTCTAGGGATACCCAACCTTGTATTACTTTGTGCTTTATGTTATTAGCCTCTTTTATAGTTTAGATACCTGTATCTGTGCTGTGTAATTGAAGGTCCAGACATGACCTTTAATACTATTAAAAAAATTATAAAATAAGGTTCTACCCTCAGATGGGATCCAAAAGTGGTCCCCTGTTTACCATTTGCCTTCTATAGGTTCTAAATTTTGGAAGGGTCCAAAAGTGGCTCTAGTTATTAAAAAGAAGGCTTTATTATGATGTACTTACGTCTGCATTCTGTGATAGGATGAGGTATTGAACATCACTACTTGTATCAAATTTGACCTTATGTTTATATGTTTTACCTTGTACTTTGTATCGTATGTACTGTTTGGTGAACCTTAATAAAAAAATAATTAAAAAAAAAATCATGCACTACCCTATCATACGCTTTTTCAAAATCCACAATAGCAACAGCAATAGACCTAATCCTCTCCCTAACATACCACAGTACATCACGTAGTAACAACAACCCTTCAGAAATTCAACGCCCAGGAACAGCACACACTTGCTCTTCACCCACAGCCTTACCAATCACTCCACGTATTCCTTTTGCCAGCACCTTTGCAATAACCTTATAGTCAACATTCAACAACGTGATCGACCTCCAATTGCTCAAATCTCTTTTATCACCCTTTTTAAATAACAAAACAATCAAACCTTTCCTCATTGAAACAGGCAAAACATTCATTCTCAAAACAAACTTACAAACATCCAACATATCCACCCCAATCAAATTCCAAAAACAAGTATAAAATTCAACAGGCAAACCATCACAACCAAGTACCTTCCCATTCTTAAAACTCCTAACAACCTCTGCAATCTCATCCAAACTTATATCCCTTTCTAACAAATCATTATCATATTTTTCCAACTTAACCTCAATGTCTTTTAACAACTCCTTTTCCAATAAGACATCTCGTCTTTTCTTTATACAGCTCACTATGAAACTCACAAACTTCACGCAAAACATCATTCGTACCATTAATTTCACACTCATCCTTCTCAAAAACACTAACAAAACCAGTCTTTCCTTCAAAAAAAATATTTACTAGAAGATTTACATGAAGACTCATCCTTTCTCCTGTTAAGTGTAGTCAGTCCACAGGTCATCCATTACTTATGGGATTATATCTCCTCCCTAACAGGAAGTGCAAGAGGATCACCCAAGCAGAGCTACTATATAGCTGCTCCCCTCTACGTCATACCCAGTCATTCTCTTGCACCTAACTAAAGATAGGACGTGTGAGAGGACTGTGGTGTGTTAAATTTAGTTTTTATTTCTTCAATCAAAAGTTTGTTATTTTAAACAGCACCGGAGTGTGTTGTTAGTTCTCAGGCAGCATTAGAAGAAGAATCTACCTGAGTTTGTCTATGATCTTAGCGGTCGTAACTAAGATTCACTTGCTGTTCTCTGCCATTCTGAGGAGTGAGGTAACTTCAGAACAGGGGATAGCATGCAGGGCCCACCTGCAAGGAGGTATGTGCAGTAAATTATTTTCTAAGGAATGGAATTGACTGAGAAAATACTGCTAATACCGATGTAATGTAAGTGCAGCCTTAAATGCAGTAGCAGGGACTGGTATCAGGCTGATATGTATGTATGTATACTCTGAGGTATTTCTGGGGAATGGAATTTCACTAAGAAAATACTGTCAATATTAAAGTAATATTTGAGCCTGCACTGCAGTGAAAGCGACTAGCAGCAGGCTTATTAATAACACTTCATAATTTTCAATTTTTAAAACGTTTACTGGCATGTTAATCGTTTTTTCTGAGGTACTTGGTGATAAAACTTTATGGGCATGATTTTTACCACATGGCTGTCGTTTTTTTCTGAATAAAATCAGTTTACTGAGCTTCCCCACTGTTGTAATATGAGTGGGAGGGGCCTATTTTAGCGCTTTATTGCGCAGTAAAAATTTAGTCACAGTCTTCCTATTTCTTCCTCCATAATCCAGGACGTCTCTACAGAGCCCAGGGGTCTCCAAAACTAGTTTTGAGGGAGGTAATCAGTCACAGCAGACCTGTGACAGTGTGTTTGACTGTGATAAAAACGTTTATTATTTCAACTGTTATCCGTTTTGGGTATTAAGGGGTTAATCATCCTTTTGCTGGTGGGTGCAATCCTCTGCTAACTTTATACATTTTCTGTTTAAATTTGGTTGTTTTAACATATTTGGTTCATTGTTAATTCAACTGTGTCACATTTTTATGTTTTCTTAAAAGCGCAGTAGCGTTTTTTATATAGCTTGTAAATTTATTTAAAAGTTTTTTTCCAAGCTTGCTAGTGTTATTGCTAGTCTGTTTAAACATGTCTGACACAAATGAATCTGTTTGTTCACTATGTTTAAAGGCCAATGTGGAGCCCAATAGAAATTTGTGCACTCAATGTATAGATGTTACTTTGAATAAAAGTCAAACTTTATATGTTAAAAAAATATCACCAGACAACGAGGGGGAAGTTATGCCGACTAACTCTCCTCACGTGTCAGTACCTTCGCCTCCCGCTCAGGAGGTGCGTGATATTGTGGCGCCAAGTACATCAGGGCGGCCCATACAAATCACTTTGCAAGACATGGCTAATGTTATGACTGAAGTACTATCTAAATTGCCAGAATTAAGAGGTAAACGCGATCACTCTGGGGTAAGAACAGAGTGCGCTGATAATAATAGAGCCATGTCTGATACTGCGTCACAATTTGCAGAACATGAGGACGGAGAGCTTCATTCTGTGGGTGACAGATCTGATCCAAGTAAACTGGATTCAGACATTTCAAATTTTAAATTTAAGCTTGAGAACCTCCGTGTATTACTAGGGGAGGTATTAGCGGCTCTGAATGATTCTAACACGGTTGCAATTCCAGAGAAAGTATGTAGGCTGGATAAATATTTTGCGGTACCGGCGTGTACTGACGTTTTTCCTATACCTAAAAGGCTTACAGAAATTGTTAACAAGGAGTGGGATAGACCCGGTGTGCCCTTTTCACCCCCTCCTATATTTAGAAAAATGTTTCCAATAGACGCCACCACACGGGACCTATGGCAGACGGTCCCTAAGGTGGAAGGAGCAGTTTCTACTCTGGCTAAGCGCACCACTATCCCGGTGGAGGATAGCTGTGCTTTTTCAGATCCAATGGATAAAAAGTTAGAGGGTTACCTTAAGAAAATGTTTGTTCAGCAAGGTTTTATATTACAACCCCTTGCATGCATCGCGCCTGTCACTGCTGCGGTGGCATTCTGGTTTGAGTCTCTGGAAGAGACCCTTAGCACAGCTCCATTGGATGAGATTATGAACAAGTTTAAAGCCCTTAAGCTAGCTAATTCATTTATTTCTGATGCCGTAGTACACTTAACCAAACTTACGGCTAAGAACTCCGGATTCGCCATTCAAGCGCGCAGAGCGCTGTGGCTTAAATCCTGGTCAGCTGATGTGACTTCTAAATCTAAATTGCTTAATATTCCTTTCAAAGGGCAGACATTATTCGGGCCCGGCTTGAAAGAAATTATCGCTGACATTACTGGAGGTAAGGGCCATGCCCTGCCTCAAGACAGGGCCAAACCAAAGGCTAAACAGTCTAATTTTCGTGCCTTTCGTAACTTCAAGGCAGGAGCAGCATCAACTTCCTCCGCTCCAAGACAGGAAGGAACTGTTGCTCGCTACAGACAGGGCTGGAAACCTAACCAGTCCTGGAACAAGGGCAAGCAGGCCAGAAAACCTGCTGCTGCCCCTAAGACAGCATGAAGTGAGGGCCCCCGATCCGGAAACGGATATAGTGGGGGGCAGACTTTCTCTCTTCACCCAGGCTTGGGCAAGAGATGTCCAGGATCCCTGGGCGTTGGAGATCATATCTCAGGGATATCTTCTGGACTTCAAAGCTTCTCCTCCACAAGGGAGATTTCATCTTTCAAGGTTATCAGCAAACCAGATAAAGAAAGAGGCATTTCTACGCTGTGTACAAGACCTCTTACTAATGGGAGTGATCCACCCAGTTCCGCGGTCGGAACACGGGCAAGGATTCTATTCAAATCTGTTTGTGGTTCCCAAAAAAGAGGGAACCTTCAGACCAATCTTGGACTTAAAGATCCTAAACAAATTCCTAAGAGTTCCATCATTCAAAATGGAAACTATTCGAACCATCTTACCCATGATCCAAGAGGGTCAGTACATGACCACAGTGGATTTAAAGGATGCCTACCTTCACATACCGATTCACAAGGATCATTACCGGTATCTAAGATTTGCCTTCCTAAACAGGCATTACCAGTTTGTAGCTCTTCCCTTCGGGTTAGCTACGGCTCCAAGAATCTTTACAAAGGTTCTGGGCTCTCTTCTGGCGGTACTAAGACCGCGAGGCATAGCGGTAGCTCCGTACCTAGACGACATTCTGATACAAGCGTCAAGTTTCCAAACTGCCAAGTCTCATACAGAGTTAGTTCTGGCATTTCTAAGGTCGCATGGGTGGAAGGTGAACGTAGAAAAGAGTTCTCTATTGCCACTCACAAGAGTTCCCTTTCTAGGGACTCTTATAGATTCTGTAGAAATGAAAATTTACCTGACGGAGGTCAGGTTATCAAAACTTCTAAATGCTTGCCGTGTCCTTCATTCCATTCAACAGCCGTCAGGGGCTCAGTCCATGGAGGTAATCGGCTTAATGGTAGCGGCAATGGACATAGTACCATTTGCGCGCCTGCATCTCAGACCACTGCAATTGTGCATGCTAAGTCAGTGGAATGGGGATTACTCAGATTTGTCCCCTGTGCTAAATCTGGATCAAGAGACCAGAGATTCTCTTCTATGGTGGCTTTCTCGGCCACATCTGTCCAAGGGGATGCCCTTCCGCAGGCCAGATTGGACAATTGTAACAACAGACGCCAGCCTTCTAGGTTGGGGCGCAGTCTGGAATTCCCTGAAGGCTCAGGGATCATGGACTCAGGAGGAGAGACTCCTTCCAATAAACATTCTGGAATTAAGAGCAATTTTCAATGCTCTTCTGGCTTGGCCTCAGTTAGCAACTCTGAGGTTCATCAGGTTTCAGTCGGACAACATCACGACTGTGGCTTACATCAACCATCAAGGAGGAACAAGGAGTTCCCTAGCGATGATGGAAGTCTCAAAGATAATTCGCTGGGCAGAGTCTCACTCTTGCCACCTGTCAGCGATCCACATCCCAGGCGTGGAGAACTGGGAGGCGGATTTTCTAAGTCGCCAGACCTTTCATCCGGGGGAGTGGGAACTTCATCCGGAGGTGTTTGCCCAACTGCTTCATCATTGGGGCAAACCAGATCTGGATTTCATGGCGTCTCGCCAGAACGCCAAGCTTCCTTGTTACGGATCCAGGTCCAGGGACCCGGGAGCGGTGCTGATAGATGCTCTGACAGCACCTTGGGTCTTCAACATGGCTTATGTGTTTCCACCTTTCCCGATGCTTCCTCGATTGATTGCCAGGATCAAACAGGAGAGAGCATCGGTGATTCTTATAGCGCCTGCGTGGCCACGCAGGACCTGGTATGCAGATCTAGTGGACATGTCGTCCTGTCCACCATGGTCTCTGCCTCTGAGACAGGACCTTCTGATTCAGGGTCCTTTCAAACATCCAAATCTAATTTCTCTGAGGCTGACTGCATGGAGATTGAACGCTTGATTCTATCAAAGCGTGGATTCTCGGAGTCAGTGATTGATACCTTAATACAGGCTAGGAAACCTGTTACCAGGAAAATTTACCATAAAATATGGCGTAAATACTTATATTGGTGCGAATCCAAGAGTTACTCATGGAGTAAGGTTAGGATTCCTAGGATATTGTCTTTTCTACAAGAAGGTTTAGAAAAGGGTTTATCTGCTAGTTCGTTAAAGGGACAGATTTCAGCTCTGTCTATCCTTTTACACAAACGTCTGTTCCAGACGTTCAGGCTTTTTGTCAGGCTTTGGCTAGGATTAAGCCTGTGTTTAAGACTGTTGCTCCGCCGTGGAGCTTAAACTTAGTTCTTAACGTTCTGCAAGGTGTTCCGTTTGAACCCCTTCCTTCCATCGATATCAAGCTGTTATCTTGGAAAGTTCTGTTTTTAATGGCTATTTCCTCAGCTCGAAGAGTCTCTGAGTTATCGGCCTTACATTGTGATTCTCCTTATCTGATTTTTCATTCAGACAAGGTAGTTCTGCGTACTAAACCTGGGTTCTTACCTAAGGTAGTCACTAACAAGAATATCAATCAAGAGATTGTTGTTCCATCATTGTGCCGTAACCCTTCTTCAAAGAAGGAACGACTTTTGCACAATCTGGACGTCGTCCGTGCCCTGAAATTTTATTTGCAGGCAACTAAAGATTTTCGTCAAACTTCTTCCCTGTCTGTCGTTTATTCTGGACAGAGGAGAGGTCAAAAAGCTTCGGCTACCTCTCTCTCTTTTTGGCTTCGTAGCATAATACGTTTAGCCTATGAGACTGCTGGACAGCAGCCTCCTGAAAGGATTACAGCTCATTCTACTAGAGCTGTGGCTTCCACTTGGGCCTTTAAGAATGAGGCCTCTGTTGAACAGATTTGCAAGGCTGCAACTTGGTCTTCACTTCACACTTTTTCAAAATTTTACAAATTTGACACTTTTGCTTCTTCGGAGGCTGTTTTGGGGAGAAAGGTTCTACAGGCAGTGGTTCCTTCCGTGTAAAGATCCCGCCTGTCCCTCCCGTCATCCGTGTACTTTTAGCTTTGGTATTGGTATGCCATAAGTAATGGATGACCCGTGGACTGACTACACTTAACAGGAGAAAATATAATTTATGCTTACCTGATAAATTCATTTCTCATGTAGTGTAGTCAGTCCACGGCCCGCCCTGTTTTTTACGGCAGGTCTAAATTTTAATTAAACTCCAGTCACCACTGCACCCTATAGTTTCTCCTTTCTCGTATGGTTTCGGTCGAATGACTGGATATGACGTAGAGGGGAGGAGCTATATAGCAGCTCTGCTTGGGTGATCCTCTTGCACTTCCTGTTAGGGAGGAGATATAATCCCATAAGTAATGGATGACCCGTGGACTGACTACACTACAGGAGAAATGAATTTATCAGGTAAGCATAAATTATATTTTTTCATTTTCTCCAATCTTGCCATAAAAACAATTTTCTTGTCTTTTTCATGCGTACACTTTTTAATTATCTTTCTTGCTTCAGCAATTTCCTCATGCACATTAATAACACAATTTCTCAATGCATACAAATACAACAACCTCAGATACCATTTAACATAGAACTCCCTTTCCATTCTAGCAGCCTTTCTTAATAAAAAACCTCTTTATTTCATCCTTCAACCATTCCCGCCACATAAGCATATTACTAAAATCACACTTTCTTTCATGCCACTTTTCAGACATCCAAACAAACTGAAGCTTAATCTTTTCATCTTCTAACAAATCCACATTCAGTTTCCAAACACCCTTACCATACTTGATCCTCAAATCACAATTCACCTTACACATCAAAAGAGCATGATTTGTAAAAGGCATCCGCTTTAAAGAAAAATCATCAACACCTAGAAATTTAGATAAAAAACAAAAATCAATTTGAGATTTAATCCAACCACTATCACTAAAGTAAAACCCATCATCTGAAAATGAAAAAGACCAGAATGCATCTTTCAAACTGAAAGATTTAAGCAGATCAATTAAAAAATTCCCTGAGCTATCCACCCTACAATCACTTCCACCCTCTCTGTCCCAATTCTTAATAATACAATTAAATTCCCCAACTAAAAAGGTTAGATCTCGACCTGGCAGAAAAAACTTTAATGTTTCAAAATTAAGCAAACGTTCTACCCTATTTGGAGAAGCATATACATTAAACAAACAAAAAACAGTCCCACTAAAACTAACCAAAAGAACCTGACCTGGGACAATATAAACTACATTAAGGATAGAAAAAAAAAAACCATAAACAAAACTCACCCCCCCCCATTCTTATCAGAAGAACAGCACCATACTTTTGGACCATATTCCCAGTCAGCACATTTAGGATGTTCAGAGAGAGCACATTCCTGCAAACAAAAAATATTAGCAGAACAGATAATAACTTAAAAATTGCAGCTCTCCTTGCTATAGTTTTCATACACCTGACATTAAGGGAAGAAATGGTCAGAAACATCACAAAAATAAATTAAAGAAAAACAAAAAAAGAATTAACATCAGGACTTCTTCTTTCCTTTCTTTTTCTTAGGACTCAAAGGAGATCCTTTAACTCTTCCTCTGTGACATTCTGACCTCCTAGGCTCCCCCTTGCCAGCCTCATAACCAGTAACTTCAGCAAGTTGGTTCACATCTCTTTTATCTAGCTAACCAACAAAAGAGGCATCAGAAAAGTCACCAATACACTGGCTTGAGTCAGAGGGAATATCTTTAGTACCTTTTTTCTTCTTGGAGGCAGATTGTTTCGCTGCAGTGTTCATATCCTCCTCAGAACTAGAGGACACAACAGCAGACCAATCAATGTTCTCCCCTTCACCAAGAACAGCATCAGGAGCAGGATCACAAGATGACTCAGTGAAATAAAAATGATCTGTCCCAGGAACAGCAACAGTATCCTCCACAGAATTGGGCAACAGGGCTTCAAGAAGATCAGAAGCAGCTAACACATTAGATGTAGCAAGATCCACCTCATGAAGATTAGATTGGCCTCCACCTTCTCAGCCACAGGAACCACCACAGGAGCATCAGACACCTCTCCGACAGGGACCCCAACTGCAGATTTCTTACACAAAAGTGGTAATATAGAGTTCAATGCCTCATCAGAGACCCCCTCCTCATTCACAGATGGCTCAACCACAACTGAAGAGGTATTTTTTGCAACATCAGCGTAGGAAGGCTTCACTCTATCAAGCCCCTGCAACATCATCAAAGGACACATCCTACACAGATGACTTGAAGAACCACACAGGTCCGGTGTTACTACAGTGGGCAACAAGATGATCCTCCTCACTGCAATTTCGACATCTGGCAACTAGGCAATTTTCAGCAATGTGACCAAACAGGTTGCAACTATGGCAAAAAGAGGCATGTCATCATAATATGGGAAACCTCTATTTCCACCAATGGCGAAAGTCTG
Organism: Bombina bombina; assembly: GCF_027579735.1. NCBI lineage: Eukaryota > Metazoa > Chordata > Amphibia > Anura > Bombinatoridae > Bombina > Bombina bombina. Next base: position 365,644,361 of record NC_069501.1, on the reverse strand, counting down.
TGTAGGGTGTTTCTTTCCACCAATACCTAATTCATCTGGCACAAACCACACCCAGAATCTGCGCTTTCCATTGAAAGTCCCAAACTGATTCTTCAGCTTGCTACCTCCTTGAACATCATCAATCAGTGACCCACAGGTTGTACATACTGTCACCAGGATTCTTCTCTCCCTCTGTACACAGGCAACAAATCTCATGCCCACCAACTCTGGAGCAGCAGCCATATCAATATTTTGTTGATAGCAGGTCTGTAAATGATGCTCATTGGTGAAAGTCACATCAAAAATCCCTCTTAAAGTGAAAGACTGAACACAATGCAAACTTGCTCTTGGCATCTTCAAAACACCCTCCAAAACAACCTGCTGGACATAAGCCAAACCAATCTTCTCTCTGAAGTCCTCAGCAATCGACACCCAATGTGTATGGGAAATGTCTGGCACATTGGTAGCCATAATTGCCCTATTGCCTCTTTAGGCTGGAATTCAGAGCACCCCAGCCCCCAAAAGCATTATGTGGCTGAAGTCCAGGAACAATGCCACAAGGCCAAGAGAACGGCCCTACTACCCAGTTGCTCTATGCCTAAGGAGTAGCCCTCCCCTCCCTATAGCAGTAAGAGCCCAAACCCGAAGGGAATGGACCCCAGGCTGAATGAGCAGGTCTCCCGGCAGCAAATCTTTCAGCCAAGACCAAACACAGAAAACTGCACTTGATCCCAGCCAAAGCCCAGAGAAGCAACCTCAGACATACATTTCAACCTAGTGTGGACCTCTTCAGTGAGGTGCAGCCATATCCTTCTAGGCACACTGAACAACGGGTCCACGTCTGGATTCCCGCATCACACTTAGAGAGACTTCCCTAAGTGTCATAATTTGCATAAACAAAAAGGGAGAAGCGCTCAACCTGGGAAAGAACAATAGCATTATAGTTTGTTCTATGGCGAGTTACCACCCCAGAAGCAGCCTCTTTTTGCTTAACATGTGCCTTTCACAGACAAGAACTTTCATGAAGCATAGAACAAGCTATTATGCTATTGTTCTTCCTAGGTTGAGCGCTTCTCTCTTTTAATTTATGCAAATGATGACTCTTAGGGAAGTCTTCTATGAGATAGGGGGCGCCCTAAAAAAAACAAGTGTATCAAACCTAGTATGTTAATATAATAAATCTCAGATCTGTTGAACAAAAATCATAAATCAAAACATATATCACAATCAGTGCATTAGCAATTAGTAGTACTCCAATAATTCCAAAGATGTAAATTAAAAGTCTCTGAGGAGTAGATTGAGGATAATCTTAGGCAGCAATCTGTAAAGAACCCGGCCAGGATCCTATGGAGATGATCTACAAAACAGAGAGAAGACAGATGCGCCACATGGCCCAATATTGTTTGTTCAACACAGTGGATATGATTTAGTTGTGTCGATGCAAACTCACAATTTAGGGAGCACTCCAGTTAGTGCAATAGAAGCAGTCTTGGATCAATCACAGTCACCCAGCAGACCGACCTCTTGGATAGGGAAGATTAATCTGTGGTGGAAATACAAAGAGATACAGAGGTGCCTATATGGCCTAGTACAGTTTGGACCCAGGAAATAGTACTGTGTATAGTTGGTAGTGTACTCACATTTAGTAAAGCATCTTCAGTGATGCTAGTCAAGCAGGATGGGATCAATACGGTCACCCAACAGACTATGACAGGTTCCCACCGGAGGTAGTCAGCAGAAGTCCAAGGGACCAAAGTTGGTCCAAATAATGCACAAAGCACAAAAGCAAGTGTTTTATAAAAAAGTAATATACTTTACTATTTAAAAAAAGTAAAAACAAGCGATGCGTTTCTCAGCAAACAAGCTGTTTCATCAGGCTTACAACATATAACTAAAACACTTGCTATTTATAACCAACATTTGTATCAGCTTAATTGGACACACCTGTTAGGGGAGTGGCAGAAGGCAACTCCCTCCGATTACATCCTATCAGCATTAACTATAATGGATGACATATGCAATACACACTAAAAGGCATAACAGTGTAATATATTGGTGTTTACTTACAATGATAAAGCATTTTTTTCCCATCGTTATAGTCTCATATATGTTCATCAAACCTAAACATTAGTGATCCTGTTGGGCACCACCAAACAGTAAAGTAGTGTGCATAATATCGTTATATAAATTCTCTCTATTGAAAGCTAGAGAATGAAATGACAATATATATTTGCAACTTAATAAGATTCATTAACTTACGTGAGATTAATGCTATTATATCAAGTATCAATGGAGGATTGATCTACGTGTTTACATTTCCTACGGCGTTCACTCATTGTAATTGCGCATGGGAGTGATATCAATGGAGGATTGATCTACGTGTTTACATTTCCTACGGCGCATGCGTGTGATGTCATCTGTCAATCTCTGTCTTATAGATGCGCATGTGTATATTCCGTAAGTGCCGCGGCTCTATTAAAAATGTTTGTCTAATCAATTTAAGAGAGATTCATATAACATATATGCAGAGTGAAAATCCTGCTGTGCTTGGGTATTCAAACAATGCACCGCTATTTTCAATATCAAAAGGTGTTAAGTGACAAAGTTTGAGTAACACTTCCCAAATAAATTACGGAGTTTTAGCCCCTCATCGTTATCTGACAGATTATGTTTCTACTAGGGGATGTACAGTGTTCTCAAAATCAAACTCATTATAACAGACTTTCGAAAAGAGTAAGTTAATGAATCTTATTAAGTTGCAAATATATATTGTCATTTCATTCTCTAGCTTTCAATAGAGAGAATTTATATAACGATATTATGCACACTACTTTACTGTTTGGTGGTGCCCAACAGGATCACTAATGTTTAGGTTTGATGAACATATATGAGACTATAACGATGGGAAAAAAATGCTTTATCATTGTAAGTAAACACCAATATATTACACTGTTATGACTTTTAGTGTGTATTGCATATGTCATCCATTATAGTGAATGCTGATAGGATGTAATCGGAGGGAGTTGCCTTCTGCCACTCCCCTAACAGGTGTGTCCAATTAAGCTGATACAAATGTTGGTTATAAATAGCAAGTGTTTTAGTTATATGTTGTAAGCCTGATGAAACAACTTGTTTGCTGAGAAACGCGTCGCTTGTTTTTACTTTTTTTAAATAGTAAAGTATATTACTTTTTTATAAAACACTTGCTTTTGTGCTTTGTGCATTATTTGGACCAACTTTGGTCCCTTGGACTTCTGCTGACTGCCTCCTGTGGGAACCTGTCATAGTCTGTTGGGTGACCGTATTGATCCCATCCTGCTTGATTAGCATCACTGAAGATGCTTTACTAAATGTGAGTACACTACCAACTATACACAGTACTATTTCCTGGGTCCAAACTGTACTAGGCCATATAGGCACCTCTGTGTCTCTTTGTATTTCCACCACAGATTAATCTTCCCTATCCAAGAGGTTGGTCTGCTGGGTGACTGTGATTGATCCCAGACTGCTTCTATTGCACTAACTGGAGTGCTCCCTAAATTGTGAGTTTGCATCGACACAACTAAATCATATCCATTGTGTTGAACAAACAATATTGGGCCATGTGGCGCATCTGTCTTCTCTCTGTTCTTAGGGAAGTCTCCCTAAGCGTGATACGTACATATGGGGTTTTGCCGTTTCCCTTGTTCAAAGAGGGATTGCCTGGTGTTTTGGGGCTGGACTATACTGTTAAGTCAGGATCAGACTGATATGCTACAGGAAAGTTCTTCTCTGAGTAAGGCACATATTGAGCAAAAAGGGGCTGCTCCTTGGGTGGTAACTAGCCACAGAACAAGCTATTATGCTATTGTTCGTTCCCAGGTTAAGTGGTTCTCTCTTTTAATTTATGCAAATTATGACTCTCAGGGAAGACACCCTAAGTGTGATGTGGGAATCCAGACGTGGACTTCAATTCAGGATCACTTGAGGTTGGTCTAGGCTGTAAACAGTTTAATTTATGATGCAAATGTTAAAATGCCTCTTATGAATGGGAAAACTGCTGCTATGACTGTTCTGGCTAGAAGTCATGGGGGTCTATTTATGATAGTGCGGATGGACATGATACGATGTAGCATATCATGTCCGCCGCACATCGATAAATGCCGACAGTATACGCTGTCGGCATTTATCACTGCACCAGCAGTTCTTGTGAACTGCAGGTGCAATGCTGCCCCCTGCCGATTTGTGGCCAATCGGCTGCTAGCAGGGGGTGTCAATCAACCAAAATGTATTCGATCGGGTAGATTTCTGGCGATTTATGTCCGTGGCCTCAGAGCAGGTGGACAGGTTATGGATCAGCGGTCTTTAGACCGCTGCTTAATAGCTTCTGTTTCCGGCAAGCCTGAAGGCTCACCAGAAACACGGGGTATCAAGCTCCGTATGGAGCTTGATTAATTGACCCCATGGTCTGCTGATATGGTATCTAAATGTAGACTCCCATCCTTTCCAGTTTAGTTTGGACCTGGACTTGATACTATTATTGCAACAGACACTGAATTAGGAAGTTTTCCTGCCACAACACAAAAAAGCTAAGGGTTAAGGCCCCAGGATGTTATTGCTCCTTTTGTTATTCCAAGACACAAAGATCTTCCTCAGTGTCTCAATAGTCAGACACCTCCAAGTCCTTGTGGAAACCTGGTTCCTCCTCGTCTAAGCCCAAACAGGCCAAAAAGCCTGAAACCTCCTCCAAATCTGCATAAAGGTGCAGCCCTCAAACACAGTCAAAGTTCAGGTGGGGGCATATTGGACCTTGGGAGAAGTCCGTTCAGGACCCTAAGGTACTGAACATCATTTCCCATAATTTCACATAGGTTTTCAGTTTCACCCTCCTCAAGGAAGATTCCTCCTGTCTCATATTTATAAAGTTCCTATAAAGTCCTGAGCCTTCTTGGCATGTGTAACAGACCTAGAAACTATGTGGCTGCAATCTGTTTCCATCTAGAAAATGTAAATATTTAGGATAAACCCAAATTATTACAAAAGGAAAAGCCTTTAATGCAGAATGCTGTAATATGCCTAAAAAACGCAAAAAGTTGATTTGCATTAAACATCTAGACCAGTGTTTCTCAACTACAATATTCAAGTAAGCCTAACAAGTCAGATTTTCATTTTATGTCCAGTAGACCACAGGTGAAATAATAAACTGATGAGTGAGATTGGTTACTGATCAGCTTATTATTTCACCTGTTCCCTTTAAGGGTATTTGGGGATTGGAGTTGACAAACACTGATCTAGACTAAAGTGCAACTAATTATGATCATTAAGCTTGAGGGGACCCACTAGAATCCTCTTTCACTCCTTACCTACTAGTGCTCCTATAGTAATCCAGCAACCCCTTCCATCTCTCATGCCTATCAGTGCCCCTCAGTAAACACACTGCCCCCCTCAGGGGACAGTACCACCCACTTTGGGAACCACTACTTTAGAGGAACAGAATCAAGGTTTCTATTCCAATTTCTGCCACTCTCTGCACCCTCCTCACAACCACTGAGAGTGAAGTGACTTCCCTATTGTCTTTCTCACACCTCACTACCTGCCCACTTAATCCTATTCCTTCACATCTAATACCTTCTCTGTCTCCCACCCTCACTCTGGCTCTTACTCATATATTCAACCTATCCTTTTCTACCGGCTCATTCCCTCCTTCAAACATGCAAAGTTCACCCCATCCTCAAAAAACCCTCCCTCAACCCTAACTCTCCTGCAAACTACCGCCCCATATCACTGCTCCTGCTAGCTTCAAAAATCCTTGAAAAACTAGCTTTTGATCGCCTAACCCACTTCCTGTCCTCATGGTGAGGGCAGTCGACTGAGACTGCCCTCACCATGGTTACTAACGATCTCCTTTCTGCTAAAAACAAAGGTTACTACTCTATTCTCATCTTACTTGACCTCTCTGCTTCCTTTGACACTGTTGACCATCCGCTTCTCCTAAGGACTCTCAGCTCTCTTGGGATCTGTGACACTGCTCTTTCCTGGATTCACAGATCCTTCTTCATCTCTTTTGCTGGTGACTCCTCCTCTCCATTGCCTCTGTCTGTTGGAGTACCTCAAGGTTTTGTCCTGGGCCCTCTACTCTTCTCTATTTACACTTCGTCACTGGGTAAACGTATCAACAGCTATGGCTTCAACTATCACCTCTATGCTGATAATACCCAGATCTACCTTTCAACCCCTGCACTCTCTCCTCTTAATTCTCACATCAGCGACTGCTTATCTGACATTTCCTCCTGGATGGTCTCTCACCACCTAAAAATAAACATGTCCAAGACTGAACTACTTCTAATCCCACCCTCTAACTCTACCCCAGTTTCTAATTTTTCCATCACTGTTGGCGGCACCACTATCTCCCCATCACCCCAAGTCTGCTGCCTCAGAGTCACACTTGACTCAAATCTGTCCTTCATTCCCCACATCCAATTGCTCTCTTCATTCTGCCACAACCATCTAAGGAATATCTCCAAAATGTGTCCATTTCTGAGTGACAAAACTACTAAACTGCTAATCCACTCCCTGGTAATTTCCCAACTTGACTACTGTAATAACTTACTATCTGACCTCCCTCTCTCCCGCCTCTCTCCCCTTCAATCCATCCTAAATGCATCTGCAAGGCTAATCCACCTATCTCGATGCTCTGTTTCTGCTGCACCTCTCTGTGAGTCCCTTCACTGGCTCCCCATTCACAGCAGAATTAAATTCAAAATTCTCACCCTGACCTACAAAGCCCTCACCACTCTACTTGTCCTCACTCATCAACAAATATACTCCAGCCCGCCCCTAAGATCCAACAATGACCTGCTTCTTGCGTCCTCTATTATCACCTCCTCTCATGCTAGATTACAGGACTTCTTTCGTGCGGCACCAACCCTCTGGAATGCACTTCCTCAAGCTGCCAGACTTTCCCCTAACCTCTCCTCCTTTAAATGTTCCCTAAAGACCTTTTTGCTCAGGGAAGCTTATCACCCGACTCATTAACAAATTAACTTCACTTACCTAACAGTTGCCCTCATCTATCTCCTCACTAATATCATTCTCACCTTGGCAGTCCCCACCTCCTGTTTCCCATCCTCCTACCCATCTAGATTGTAAGAGCCCTCAATTCCCTCTGTATTTGTCTGTAAAATGTTGTCTCTTATTGTATTTTTTCTCCGTTGTACTTTTCTCCTTGTACCCATGGGCAGCACTGTGAAATCTGTTAGCGCTTTATAAATAAAGAATAATAATAATAACCTTTTCATTGTTCCAAAAAAGGGACTTTTTGGATCTCAAAACACTAAACAAATTTCTGTAGGTTCTAACTTTCAAAATGGAGACAATACGCACTATACTTCCTTTAGTGCAGGAGGGTCTATTCATGTCTACCATAGACTTAGAAATGCATATTTGCATATCCCTATTTACAGGGATTATATTAAATTCCTCGGATTTGCCTTTTTAAACAGGCATTATAAATTTGTGGTATTTCCCTTTAGTCTGGCAGCAGCACCCAAAAATTTTACAAAGGTTCACAGGGCACTATTGTTGGTAGTGAGAGTTCAGGTAATTGTGGTAGATCCTAACCTAGATGAGATTCTGATACAGGCCTCTCTCCAGATGGCAAAGCAATAAACAAACAAATTTCTTAGGTTCCTTCATATTCACGGTTAGAAAATCAACCTCCTAAAGAGCTCTCTAATTCCTCAAATCAGAGTTTCATAATAGATGCAGTATCAATGAAACTGTCTTTAATGGATCAACACAGACTCAAACTGCAGAAGGTTTGGGCTCTTTTCCAGCTCACTTTTCTTCCTTCAGTCCTTCAATCCATGGAAGTAGTAGTTCTCATGGTAGTGGCTTCAAATGCCGTACCATTCACCAGTTACATCCTCTACAACTAAAAATGTTGCAACAGTGGAACAGGGATTACAAGGAGCTATCTCAGAAGATCTCATTAGACTTGAAGACTTGGTAGTGCCTAACATGGTGGCAGACTCACTAAGCTCTTATTCAGAGGGGTCTTCTTTCTCTGTCCAACTTTGGTTATGATCACCACAGATGCCAGCCTGTCAGGTGTGGGTGTGGTGTGGATGTCACAGAGAATGCAAGGAGCTTGAACTCCTCAGGAGGTGAGGTTATCAATCAACATCTTGGAAGCTTTCAGGAATAAAGCTTCCCTTTAACAAATTTGTAAGGCAGTCATATGGTCCTCTTTTGCCTACTTTTATCAAGTTGTAAAACAAATAAATAAAACAATGCTACTCTACACACAGATCAAATAATCCTCAATACAAAATCACAGTTCACTATAAGAAGGATACAGAATTATTCACTATCCAAACTTCATGTAAGTCATAAATACTATACCCTTAAGGTTAGAATATCCATAACCAGAATAATTAGAAGTGCAGCTGAGTCACTGGAGTACACTTGAGAAACCTTCAAGCTCGTCAAGCAGTAAAGATAGAAATACACACAGCCCAACTCCAATTCAAGGTAAAAACTTATTTAATGACTTCACCACACACAAGATAAAATGCACTTACTAGAAGTACACAAATCAGTGGCACATCTGAGAGTCCCAAATGACAGAGATCCTACATTCCCCTACTTGCACCATTCAGAACATTAAATGTGAACATTCTATAGGTTTCAATGTCACCCGGTTCCTAGTTCAGTGAAGGAAACACAATGGATGCGTTTCATCTGCTAAGTCATGCAGACATTATTAAAGGCTGGTATGATTTAGTGCCTATTTCACATGAAGAGCTTAAAAGGACACTGAACCCAAATGTTTTCTTTCATGAGTCAGATAGAGCATGCAATTTTAAGCAACTTTCTAATTTACTCTTATTATCAAATTCTCTTCATTCTCTTGTTATGTTTATTTGAAAAGCAAGAATATAAGTTTAGATACCGGCCCATTTTTGGTGAACAACCTGGGTTGTCCTTGCTGATTGGACAGCACCAATAAACAAATGCTGTCCATGGTTCTGAACCAAAAATGTGCTAGCCCCTTAGCTTAGAAGCCTACTTTTTCAAATAATGATTGCAAGAGAACGAAGAAAAATTGATAATAGGAGTAAATTAGAAAGTTGCTTAAAATTGCACACTCTATCTGAATCATGAAAAAAAATTGGGGTTCAGTGTCCCTTTAAGTATTCTTGTCTCGGTAATGCTACGCCTCACAATAGGGGTGTCATATCATATACATGTAACTACAACCATACCTTAATAATGGCTCTTAAAAAAATTACAATAAACATTGCAAATATTTATAAAACAAGTAATTGCATGAAACCATATAAATAAAGCATGATAAATGCATACATAAAAACCAGACCATAAAATGGTATATAAAAGCGTATATATCCATATCTATATTTAAATAATGTTGCTGAATATCCAGTATTATTCATGTTGTCTTAACCGTAAAACGCTATCCTGGTTTAATCCAGTCAATAACCTTAAAAAATAAACATTTGGGGATACTACCATGAGATTCAGACATGCTGTAGTTTTTAAAGCTTTGTTTTATATTATAAACATGTTCATAGAGACAAATTCTAATATTTCTTTTAATATGACCTACTTAAAGGGATATGAAACACAAAAAAAATCTTTTGTGATTTAGACAGAGCAAGCCAATTTTAAAAAAGTTTTCCAATTCTCTTCTGTTATCAAATACGCCTAGATTTAGAGTTCTGTGTTAGCCTTCAAAAGCAGCGTTAAGGGTTCCTAACGCTGCTTTTGGCTGCCCGCTGGTATTTAGAGTCAGGCAGGAAAGGGTCTACCGCTCACTTTTAAGCCGCGACTTTTCCATACCGCAGATCCCCTTATGCCAATTGCGTATCCTATCTTTTCAATGGGATCTTCCTAACGCTGGTATTTAGAGTCTTGGTTGAAGTGAGCGGTAGACCCTCTACCGACAAGACTCCTACCGCCCATGGAAAGGCTGTAGTTAAGAGCTTTATGGGCTAACGCCGGTATATAAAGCTCTTAACTACAGTGCTCTAAAGTACACTAACACCCATAAACTACCTATGTACCCCTAAACCGAGGTCCCCCCACATCCCCGCCACTATAATAAATATTTTTAACCCCTTATCTGCCGACCACACATCGCCGCCACCTACATTATCCCTATGAACCCCTAATCTGCTGCCCCTAACATCGCCGACACCTACATAATATTTATTAACCCCTAATCTGCCCCCCCCAACGTCGCCGCCACCTAACTTCAAGTATTAACCCCTAATCTGCCGACCGGACCTCGCCGCTACTATAATAAATGTATTAACCCCTAAAGCTAAGTCTAACCCTAACCCTAACACCCCCCTAAATTAAATATAATTTTAATCTAACGAAATAAATGAACTCTTATTAACTAAAGTCTTCCTATTTAAAACTAAATACTTACCTGTAAAATAAACCCTAATATAGCTACAATATAACGAATAATTATATTGTAGCTATTTTAGGATTTATATACTTATTTTACAGGCAACTTTGTATTTATTTTAACTAGGTACAATAGCTATTAAATAGTTATTAACTATTTAATAGCTACCTAGTTAAAATAATTACAAAATTACCTGTAAAATAAATCCTAACCTAAGTTACAATTAAACCTAACACTACACTATCATTAAATTAATTAAATAAATTAACTACCAATAACAACAATTAAATACAATTAAATAAACTAAACTAAATTACAAAAACAAACAAACACTAAATTACAGAAAATAAAAGAAGATTACAAGAATTTTAAACTAATTACACCTAATCTGTTCCAATCAGCCAATAGAATGCCAGCTCAATCTGATTGGCTGATTGGATCAGCCAATCGGATTGAACTTGAATCTGATTGGCTGATTGAATCAGCCAATCAGATTTTTCCTACCTTAATTCCGATTGGCTGATAGAATCCTATCAGCCAATCGGAATTCGAGGGACGCCATCTTGGATGACGTCACTTAAAGGAACCTTCATTCATCGGGTAGTCGTCGGTGAAGAAGAATGTTCTGTGCCGGAGGTCTTGAAGATGGAGCCGCTCCTCGTCAGATGGATGAAGATAGAAGATGCCGCTTGGATGAAGATGTCTGCCGGTCCGGATGTCCTCTTCTGCCCAGATAGGATGAAGACTTCTGCCAGTCTGGATGTCCTCTTCTGCCCCATCGGATGAAGACTTCGGCCCGGCTGGGTGAAGACAACTCAAGGTAGGGAGATCTTCAGGGGGATAGTGTTAGGTTTATTTAAGGGGGGTTTGGGTGGGTTAGAGTAGGGGTATGTGGGTGGTGGGTTTTAATGTTGGGGGGTTGTATTTTTTTTTACAGGCAAAAGAGCTGATTACTTTGGGGCATGTCCCGCAAAAAGCCCTTTTAAGGGCTGGTAAAAGAGCTGATTACTTTGTAATGTAGAATAGGGTAGGGACTTTTATTATTTTGGTGGTTTTTTATTTTATTAGGGGCTTAGATTAGGTGTAATTAGTTTAAAATTCTTGTTATCTTTTTTTATTTTCTGTAATTTAGTGGGGTTTTTTTGTAATTTAGTTTAGTTTATTTAATTGTATTTAATTGTTGTTATTGGTAGTTAGTTTATTTAATTAATTTAATGATAGTGTAGTGTTAGGTTTAATTGTAACTTAGGTTAGGATTTATTTTACAGGTAATTTTGTAATTATTTTAACTAGGTAGCTATTAAATAGTTAATAACTATTTAATAGCTATTGTACCTAGTTAAAATAAATACAAAGTTGCCTGTAAATTAAATATAAATCCTAAAATAGCTACAATATAATTATTTGTTATATTGTAGCTATATTAGGGTTTACTTTACAGGTAAGTATTTAGTTTTAAATAGGAAGACTTTAGTTAATAAGAGTTAATTTATTTCGTTAGATTAAAATTATATTTAATTTAGGGGGGTGTTAGGGTTAGACTTAGCTTTAGGGGTTAATACATTTATTATAGTAGCGGCGAGGTCCGGTCGGCAGATTAGGGGTTAATACTTGAAGTTAGGTGGCGGCAACGTTGGGGGGGCAGATTAGGGGTTAATACTATTTATTATAGTGTTTGCGAGGTGGGAGTGCGGTGGTTTAGGGGTTAATACATTTATTATAGTAGCGGCGAGGTCCGGTCGGCAGATTAGGGGTTAATACTTGAAGTTAAGTGGCGGCGACGTTGGGGAGAGGCAGATTAGGGTTTAATAAATATTATGTAGGGGTCGGCGATGTTGGGGGCAGCAGATTAGGGGTTCATAGGGATAATGTAGGTGGCGGCGGTGTCCGGAGCGGCAGATTAGGGGTTAATTGTGTAAGGTTAGGGGTGTTTAGACTTGGGGTTCATGTTAGGGTGTTAGGTGCAGACTTAGAAAGTGTTTCCCCATAGGAAACAATGGGGCTGCGTTAGGAGCTGAATGCTGCTTTTTTTGCAGGTGTTAGGTTTTTTTCAGCCCAAACTGCCCCATTGTTTCCTATGGGGAATCGTGCACGTTTTGCCAGCTTACTGCTACCGTAAGCAACGCTGGTATTGAGGGTTGAAGTGGCGGTAAATTCGGCTCAACGCTCCCTTTTTGGAGCCTAACGCAGCCCTTCAGACAACTCTCAATGCCAGCATTGTTTGGAAGCAGCGGTAGGAAAAAAAGCTGCGTTAGCTACGCGGGGCTTTACCGACAAAACTCTAAATCTAGCCGTTAGTTTCCATGATATTCTGTGTTGAAGATATACCTAGGCAGGAAATAGTGTTAAATAAAGAAAAAATATGGAGGGTCTCCAAATATGCCAAAAAATATATTTTAATGTGAAAATTCAAGACATAGCTATGTCTTGAATTTTCACATTAAAAGATATTTTTTGGCATATTTGGAGACCTTCCATATTTTTTCTTTATTTGATACATTGGGAGTTTGGTAGTAACTCCAGGTGGGTCTGACTAGTTGGACTGTTGTGCTGGATACAGCTCTGTTTGCAGGAAATAGTGTTGCCACCTAGTGTTTGTGAAAATGGATAATATTCTTTCAAAACTGCTGCCATATAGTGCTTCAGAAATGGGCTGACTCCTAAGCATATGTCCCTGCTTTTCAACAAAAGACACCAAGAGAATGAAGAAAAATTGATAATAGAAGTAAATTAGAAAGTTGTTGGGGGGTGGAGCCTGCTCTCATTGCGGAAAGATGCGTCTTTATGAAGCTCCTGAAGTTCGAAAGATTTTCTGTGGGTTTCCTGCAGCAAATCCACATCATTTTATGCCTATGTGCACATCTGTTTAGCTGGGATCTGACAGATGTTAAGAGTGGATGATCTGACTGTGTTTTATCTATGTTCTTTGAGATAGCTATATGACCCTCATCTCCACAGGCCTAGAATCAATTTTGTACCTTGCTGCGTTTGAGCAGCGTAAGGATCTCAAGAAGTAAGGTCGGTGGGAGGAGTGAAGCGTAGGTCTGGAGCTGCCACAAAATTACCCCCCCCCCCCCAAACTCTTGGGTTAAGATATCCTGTAATAGGATAAATGCCTGAAATTAACAATTTATACAGCAAAGAAGTGCATTGATACCAGCCACTATCCTACAGAGACAACGTGTACCAATAACGCAATAAATAATGGATGCACTTGATAGATGAGAGACAAAAATCCTACAGCTACTTCAAACCTACTTCTCTATCCTGGAACAACAGTTTTCCCAAATCCTATGCCCATTAAGCGAGAGGATGCAATCCAAGGAAACTGACGAAGTTGAATTAGTCCAGCTTAATGGGAGCTCTGAGGAGTGTGCCATAAAGAGAGAGAAAGGAACTTCCTACACTACAACCTTCGGTTCCGAAGCAGGTACTCAACCCTTACAGCCCCTGCTAGAATCACCCAAAGGTGCTACAGGAGACAAAAGTCTCTTAATTCTCAGTTACATCTTACAGTGGACGATTGAAGCAAAGACCTTCTATGGCGGCATCTTCCAGACCCAAAGGAGAGTATGTAGAGAAGAAGCGTAAAACCTCACTGTAGGGTGCCATTGGTTCCAGCAGTTGAAGCATGAAGGAGACACACAAATGGATCGGCACAGACAGGGGAAACAGGAGCAATTATTCTAAATGTCTGATTGCTCCCTGGTCAGCCAAAACTCCCTTAACAGCGAGTATGGATAGATATACGCCGCAACCTACAGCTGTCCATAAAACTGGAGTGGGGTAACCTACACATACTCTTTAGTTGCCAATTTGTTAAGTCTCTCAGCTTGGACGATCAGAATTCTTGTAAACAGACATACAATTCCATATAGACAGCTATTATTTTGGGAGTTCCCTAAAGACTGAACTATAGTGCGTTAAACAGCATTACTACAATATTTTGGCCATTATCTGTGACAATGTTAAAATACCAGGACACTAGTTTATGTTTGTATGATTTCAGTTATTTACTAACACTATGCGTTGCGGTTCGTAACGCTTAAAATATGGCATTTTCAGCGTTATAACAGCACCGCAGCTATTACAAGTCTTGTCGTTATAGGTGTACCGCACACCTTTTAGCCTGTACCACAACGTCAGTCCCGCACTTGTAAAAGTTACGTTTTTTTTATGGGATTCCCATAGCGCCGGTATTACGAGTTTTGCGGTATGGCTAAAAAGTGAGTGTTACAGTCTAAAACGACAAGATCCATAACGCCATCTAAAGTCAGTAGTTATGAGCTTTACGCTACAAAGCTGTAACATAAAACTGATAACTAAACTGCTACAACGTACACTAAACACACATAAACTACCTATTAACCCCTAAATTGAGGCCCTCCCGCATCGCAAACACTATAATAAATTTATTAACCCCTAATCTGCCACTCCCGACAATGCCGCAACTAAAACATTTTATTAACCCCTATTTCGCCACTCCACGATATCGTCACCACTATACTAAAGTTATTAACCCCTAAACCGCCGCCCTCCAGCATCGCAAACACTATTTAAATATTATTAACCCCTAATCTGCCGTCCGCCCACATCGCCCCCGCTATACTAAAGTTATTAAGCCCTAAACCGCAAGCCACTATAATAAACCTTAACCCTAAACCGAAAGCCCCCCACAACAAAATATACTAAATAAAACTATTAACCCCTAAACCGAAAGCCCCCCACATCGCAATAAACTAATCTAAACTAGTAAACCCTAAACCTAATGCCACCCTAACTTTATATTAAAATTACAATTTTCCTATCTTAAATTAAATTAAAAATTACCTGTCAAATTAAAAAAACTAAGTTTAAACTAACAATTAAACTAATATAATTATTAAACTAAAATTAAACTAACTACCAATTAAATTAAACTAAACTACACATTAAAAAAATCCTAACACTATTCTAAAAATTACAAACTAATTAAAAAAAAAAATACTAAGTTACAAAAAATAACAAACACTAAATTACAAAAAATAAAAAACGAAATTATCAAAAATAAAAAAAGAATTACACCTAATCTAATAGCCCTATCAAAATAAAAAAAAACTCCCAAAATAAAAAAAAAACCCTAGCCTACAATAAACTACCAATGGACCTTAAAAGGGCCTTTTGTGGGGCATTGCCCCAAATATATCAGCTCTTTTACCTGTAAAAAAAAAACAAAGACCCCCCAACAGTAAAACCCACCACCCAACCAACCCCCCAAATTAAAAAACCTAATTCTAAAAAACGTTAAGATACCCATTGCCCTTCAAAGGGCATTTAGCTCTTTTACTGCCCAGACCCTAAACTAAAAAATAAAACCCACCCAATAAACCCTTAAAAAAGTCTAACACCAACCCCCTGACGATCCACTTACAGTTTTTTAAGTCCCACTTGAACGATCTTCATCCTGGCGAAGTCTTCATCCAGACGGCCTCTTTAATCTTCATTCCGGCGGCGACGTCCTAATCCAAGCGGAGAGAAGTCTTCATCCAGGCTGCCTCTTCAATCTTCATCCAGGCAGCATCTTCTATCTTGAGCATCCTCTTCATACGGTCGCCACCGTAGACTGGATCTTCAATGCAAGGTACGCTATTCAAGATGGTGTCCCTTGCAATCCTATTGGCTGAAAATTTTGAATCAACCAATAAGAATTAGGGCTGCTAAAATCCTATTAGCCAATAGAATGAGAGCTGCTTAAATCCTATTGGCTGATTTGAACAGCCTATAGGATTTTAGCAGTCCTAATTCCTATTGGCTGATTCAAATTTTTCAGCCAATAGGAATGCAAGGGACTCCACCCTAAACTAAAAAATAAAACCCACCCAATAAACCCTTAAAAAAGCCTAACACTAACCCTCTGAAGATCCACTTACAGTTTTTAAAGTCCCGCTTGAACGATCTTCATCCCGGCGAAGCCTTTATCCAGATGGCCTCTTCAATCTTCATCCAAGCAGCATCTTCTATCTTGAGCATCCTCTTCATACGGTCGCCACCGTACACTGGATCTTCAATGCAAGGTACACGATTCAAGATGGTGTCCCTTGCATTCCTATTGACTGAAAACTTTGAATAAGTCAATTAGAATTAGTGCTGCTAAAATCCTATTAGCCAATAGAATGAGAGCTGCTTAAATCCTATTGGCTGATTTGAACAGCCAATAGGATTTTAGCAGCCCTAATTCCTATTGGCTGATTCAAATTTTTTCAGCCAATAGGAATGCAAGGGATGCCATCTGGAATTGGGTCCCTTGCATTTAAGATCCAGTGTACGGCGCCGACCGTATAAAGAGGATGCTCCACACCGGATTTCTTCAGGATGGACCTGCTCCGCGCCTCCAGGATCAAGATAGAAGATGCCGCCTGGATGAAGATTGAAGAGGCTGCCTGGATGAAGACTTCTCGCTGCGTGGATCAGGACGTCGCTGCCGGGATGAATATTGAAGAGGCCACCTGGATAAAGACTTCGCCGGGATGAAGATCGTTCAAGCGGAACTTCAAAAACTGTAAGTGGATTGTCAGGGGGTTAGTGTTAGGCTTTTTAAAGGGTTTATTGGGTGGGTTTTAATTTTAAGTTTAGGGTCCGGGCAGTAAAAGAGCTAAATGCCCTTTTCAGGGCAATAGGTAGCTTAGGTTTTTTTGTGTAATTTATATTTTTAGGGGATGGTTTTTTTTTTAGCAAAAGAGCTATTTATCTCAGGGCAATGCCCTACAAAAGGTCATTTTAAGGGCCCCCAAAATTCCCTTTTAAGGGCCCTTGGTAGTTTGGGGGGTGGGGGTTTGTATAGTGTTAGGGGGTGTTTGTATTTTTTTTGGAGCAAAAGAGCTGTTTATCTCAGGGCAATGCCCCCCAAAAGGGCCCTTTTAAGGGCCCTTGGTAGTTTATTCTAGATTAGGCTTTTTTATTTTGGTGTGTTTTTTATCAAAATAAAAAACCTCCCAAAATAAAAAAAAACCCTAGCCTACAATAAACTACCAATGGGTATTAGAATAGGAATACTCTTTATTTTTTTGGATAATTTCGTTGTTGTTTTTTTGTAATGGTAGTTTTTTTATTTTGTTTTAACTAGGTATTATTTAGTTAATTATAGTAACTTTAATTTAAATCTAATTTCATTATGTTAAAGTTAGGGGGTGTTAGGGTTAGGGTTATGTTAGGGTTAGGTGTAGGGGTTAATATAGTTTAATTTAGGTTGTTGCGATGTGGGGGCTGGCGGTTTAGGGGTTAATAGGTATTATTTAGTTAATAATTGTAAGTTTAATTTAGATCTATTTTAATTATGTTAAAGTTAGAGGTTGTTAGGGTTATGAAGCAGCGGTCTAAAGACTGCTGCTCCATAACCCTGTCCGCCTACTCTGAGGCAGCGGACAGGAATCACCACAATTCAACCCGATCGAGTACGATCGGGTTGATTTACACCTTCCTGCTGGCGGCTGCAAGTCTGCAGGGGGCGGCGTTGCACCAGCAGCTCTTGTGAGCTGCTGGTGCAATGCTGAATACGGAGAGCGTATTGCTCTCCGCATTCAGCGAGGTCTTGCGGACCTGATCCGCACTGTTGGATCAGGTCCGCAAGACCTTTAATAAATAGGCCTCAATGTGTCTAGCAGGTGTACTACATTTTAAGTGGGATCTCGGTCCGAATGCTATATGTGGATGCATTATGAGGAGGCAAAGGGACCAAACTATCAAGCCTTGAACAGAGCTTGATACCCCTGTTTCCGTGCGAGCAGTTATGACCGCTGCTCCATAACAGCAGTTAAGACCGCTGCACCATAACTGATCCGCTGCCTCTGAGGCTGCGGTCTGCAATCCACCTGATCCTATACAATCGGGCTGATTGATACCCCCTGCTAGCAACCGCGATTCTGCAGGGGGCAGCATTGCACAAGCAGTTCTGGTGAACTGCTTGTGCAATGTCGGCATTCAGCGATGTCTGTCGGACATGATACACTACAGTGTATCATGTCAGACAGACATTGAAAAATCGGCCCCAAGGTCTTAATTCTATTTCTGCCACACACTATAATAACATACTGCACTCAGTACAGAAGTTTCGCTCTGCTTTATTAAAAGATAAAAGAACAGGTACAGCACAACTGTACGTGCAGACAGGAGACACTGCTGAATCTTCAAATAATCTGAAAATCCAAAGAACGTCCACAGCACTCCAAGATTACTTAAAGCAATTTATAGTGATGAATAAAACAGCAACGTTTCAGGGTCCACTAGGTGTTTGATGCCAAACTAAAGGTTTAAAAGTCTTGTTAAGATATACAATGTATCAACCATGATTAAGGTGCTGTGACCCCGAAACGTCACGTTTTTATTCATCACAATATCACAATAAATTGATATAAGTAATCTTGGAGTGCTGTGGACATTCTTTGGATTTTCTGCTTTATTACAAGGTAGCCTGCAAATTTAGCCCGGAGGTATTGAGTTAGAAATGTAACCTAGGAGTTCAGCAAATGTAAGTTAGATAATTATACTGTCACACAATTTATTGCTCCTAGTTGTATTTGTTAATTTATGGGTATGTTTAGTCGAGCGTGACCCACTCTGAGACAGAGGGACTATTGAGTTGAAAACAGAATAATGTAAATGAGGTACAGTAATTGACTGATGTAAACTTTCGAAATATTTCCTTTCCTCATATCGTTCGTTATGCCGAATATTCAGCCAGATTTAACAATCTACCTTCTACTTATCTCTTGCTCTGCTAGCTTAGATTATATACCAGACAATTTACAATGACAGCTACAGTTCATGTGCTATCTGCACCTACTTCATGTTATGTGCCTGAGACTAGCAGGTTCACAGAGTTACCTAGGGTTATTTATTCTTCACTATGTTTTTTTGTTTTTTTGTTTTTCTTTGCCTGCATTTTCTGTCCCATATAACTCCAAGAGGCCTACTCATCAAGCCGTCAACTGTGCTGCATTCGCCGGCACCAATACGCTCGCCTAACATCGAGCGTATTCTATCAGCCAGTCGGAATTAAGGTTGAAAAAACCATATTGGCTGTTGCAATCAGCCAATAGGATTGAGCTTTCATCCTATTGGCTGATCCACTCATTGGCAATCAGCCAATAGGATTGAGCTCGCATTCTATTGTCTGACTGGAATAGCCAATAGGATGAAAGCTCAATCCTATTGGCTGATTGTAAAAGCCAATAGGATTTTTTCAACCTTTATTCCGATTGGCTGATAGAATTCTATCAGTCAGTTGGAATCTAAGGGACGCCATCATGGATGACGTCATTTAAAGGAACCTTCATTCGTCAGTAGTCGTTGGAAAGAAGAGGATGCTCTGCGTCGGATGTCTTGAAGATGGAGCCGCTCCGCGCCGGATGGATGAAGATAGAAGATGCCATCTGGATGAAGACTTCTGTGGGCTTGGATGAAGACTTCATTCAGGACTTCTCCCGACTTCTTGGAGGATGGATGTCGGATCTTCAAAACTGTAAGTAAATCTTCTGGGGTTAGTGTTAGGATTTGTTAAGGGTTTATTGGGTGGGTTTTAGTTTTAGATTAGGACTTGGGCTGCAATAGAGCTAAATGCCCTTTTAAGGGCAATGCCCATCCAAATGCCCTTTTCAGGGCAATTGGGAGCTTAAGTTTTTTGAGTTAGCTTTTTATTTGGGGGGTTGGTTGTGTGGGTGGCGGGTTTTACTGTTGGGGGAGTGTTTCTATTTTTTTTTACAGGTAAAAGAGCTGATTTCTATGGGGCAATGCCCTGCAAAAGGCTTTTTTATTTTCATAGGGCCCTTAGATTAGGTGTAATTAGTTTAAATCTTTGATAATTTATTTTTTATTTTTTGTAACTTACACCTAGATTTAGAGTTCTGCATTAGCCTTAAAAAGCAGCGTTAAGGGGTCCTAACGCTGCTTTTTAACGCCCGCTGGTATTTAGAGTTTGGCAGGTACAGGTGTACCGCTCACTTTTATTCCACGACTCGAGGCTACCGCAAATCCCCTTACGTCAATTGCGTATCCTATCTTTTTAATGGGATTTGCCTAACGCTGGTATGACGAGTCTTGGAGAAAGTGAGCGGTACAGCCTCTACCTCCAAGACTCCTACCGCATAAAAAAGTCAGTAATTAAGAGTTTTATGGGCTAACGCTGGAACATAAAGCTCTTAACTACAGTTCTACAAAGTACACTAACACCCATAAACTACCTATGTACCCCTAAACCGAGGCCCCCCACATCGCAAACCCTATAATAAAATTATTTAACCCCTAATCTGCCAACCGGACACTGCCGCCTCCTACATTATAGCTATGAACCCCTAATCTGCTGTCCCTAACATCGCCGACACCTACATTATATTTATTAACCCCTAATCTGCCCCCCAACGTTGCCGCAACCTAACTACACTTATTAACCCCTAATCTGCCGCCAGGACATCGCCGCCACTTTAATAAATGTATTAACCCCTAAACCGCTGCACTCCCGCCTCGCAAATACTATAATAAATTTTATTAACCCCTAATCTGCCCTCCCTAACATCGCCGCCACCTACCTACAATTATTAACCCCTAATCTCCCGCCCCAACGTCGCCGCTACTATAATAAAGTTATTAACCCCTAAACCTAAGTCTAACCCTAACCCTAATACCCCCCTAAGTTAAATATAATTTAAATAAAACTAACTAAAATTACTATAATTAAATAAATTAATCCTATTTAAAACTAAATACTTACCTATAAAATAAGCCATAATATAGCTACAATATAACTAATAGTTACATTTTAGCTATTTTAGGATTTATTTTTATTTTACAGGCAACTTTGTATTTATTTTAACTAGGTACAATAGCTATTAAATAGTTATTAACTATTTAATAGCTACCTAGTTAAAATAATTACAAAATTATCTGTAAAATAAATCCTAACCTAAGTTACAAATACACTTAAGACTACACTATCAATAAATTAATTAAATAAATTAACTACAATTATCTAAACTAAAATACAATTAAATAAACTAAACTATAATAAAAAAACACTAAATTATAAAAATAAAAAAATATTACAAGAATTTTAATCTAATTTCACCAAATCTAAGCCCCCTAATAAAATAAAAAAGCCCCCCAAAATAATAAAATTCTCTACCCTAAACTAAATTACAAAGTAATCAGCTCTTTTACCAGCCCTTAAAAGGGCTTTTTGCGGGGCATTGCCCCAAACTAATCAGCTCTTTTACCTGTAAAAAAAAATACAATCCCCCCAACATTACAACCCACCACCCACACACCCCTACTCTAAAACCCACCCGATCCCCCCTTAAAAAAACCTAACTCTACCCATTGAAGATTACCCTACCTTGAGCCGTCTACAGCCAGCCGGCCACCGATGGGACAGAAGAGGACATCCGGACCGGCAGAAGTCTTCATCCTATCTGGGCATCTTCTATCTTCATCCTTCCGGAGCGGAGCCATCTTCTATCCAGCCGACGCGGAGCCATCCTCTTCTTCCGACGGACTAACAACGAATGAAGGTTCCTTTAAATGACGTCATCCAAGATGGCGTCCCTCGAATTCCGATTGGCTGATAGGATTCTATCAGCCAATCAGAATTAAGGTAGGAAAAATCTGATTGGTTGATTTAATCAGCCAATCGAATTGAAGTTCAATCCGATTGGCTGATTGGATCAGCCAATAGAAGATGGCTCCGCTCCGGAAGGATGAAGATAGAAGATGCCACCTGGATGAAGATGTCTGCCGGTCCGGATGTCCTCTTCTGCCCGATAGGATGAAGACTTCTGCTGGTCCGGATGTCGTCTTCTGTCCCATCGGTGGCCGGCTGGCTGAAGACGGCTCAAGGTAGGGTGATCTTCAATGGGGTAGTGTTAGGTTTTTTTAAGGGGGGGATCGGGTGGGTTTTAGAGTAGGGGTGTGTGGGTGGTGGGTTGTAATGGTGGGGGGGATTGTATTTTTTTTACAGGTAAAAGAGCTGATTACTTTGGGGCAATGCCCCGCAAAAAGCCCTTTTAAGGGCTGGTAAAAGAGCTGATTATTTATTATTTTGGGGGGCTTTTTTATTTTATTAGGGGGCTTAGATTAGGTGTAATTAGATTAAAATTCTTGTAATATTTTTTTTATTTTTTTGTAATTTAGTGTTTGTTTTTGTATTATAGTTTAGTTTATTTAATTGTATTTTAGTTTAGATAATTGTAGTTAATTTAATTAATTTATTGATAGTGTAGTGTTAGGTGTATTTGTAACTTAGGTTAGGATTTATTTTACAGGTAATTTTGTAATTATTTTAACTAGGTAGCTATTAAATAGTTAATAACTATTTAATAGCTATTGTACCTAGTTAAAATAAATACAAAGTTGCCTGTAAAATAAATATAAATCCTAAAATAGCTACAATGTAACTATTAGTTATATTGTAGCTATATTAGGGTTTATTTTATAGGTAAGTATTTAGTTTTAAATAAGATTAATTCATTTAATTATAGTAATTTTAGTTCATTTTATTTAAATTATATTAAACTTAGGGGGGTGTTAGGGTTAGGGTTAGACTTAGGTTTAGGGGTTAATAACTTTATTATAGTAGCGGCGAAGTTGGGGGCGGGAGATTAGGGGTTAATAATTGTAGGTAGGTGGCGGCGATGCTAGGGAGGGCAGATTAGGGGTTAATAAAATTTATTATAGTGTTTGCGAGGCGGGAGTGTGTCAGTTTAGGGGTTAATACATTTATTAAAGTGGCGGCGATGTTCGGTCGGCAGATTAGGGGTTAATAAGTGTAGGTAGGTGGCGGCGACGTTGGTGGGACAGATTAGGGGTTAATAAATATAATATAGGTGTCGGCGATGTTAGAGACAGCAGATTAGGGGTTCATAGCTATAATGTAGGTTGCGGCGGTGTCCGGAGCGGCAGATTATGGGTTAATAGTATAATGCAGGTGTCAGCGATAGCAGGGGCGGCAGATTAGGGGTTAATAAGTGTAAGATTAGGGGTGTTTAGACTCGGGGTTCATGTTAGGGTGTTAGGTGTAGACTTAGAAAGTGTTTTCCCATAGGAAACAATGGGGCTGCATTAGGAGCTGAACGCTGCTTTTTTGCAGGTGTTAGGTTTTTTTTCAGGCAGCTCAGCCCCATTGTTTCCTATTGGGTTATCGTGCAAAAACGCTGGTATTGAAGGTTGAAGTGGAGCTAAATTTGGCTCAATGCTCACTTTTCTGAGGCTAACGCAGCCATTCATAAAACTCATAATACCAGCGTTGTCTTAAGGGTGCGCTGGAAAAAAAAGGCTCATTAGCAACGCACGGCTTTACCGACAAAACTCTAAATCTAGCCATTAGTGTTTATTTTTTTTTGTAACATACGGCTAGATTTAGAGTTTTGCGTTAGAAGGGGTGCGTTAGCTACGCGTCATTTTTACCTAACGCATGCTGTTTTTAACACTGGTATTACGAGTTTCAAAACAAGCTCCTAACGCGAATCCTAACGCGTATATTTTAGACCCGTAATCACGCCCGCGGTAGACAGTCTCCCATATAGATCAATGAGAAATCAGAAAATCGCGCTTTTTTCACCTAACACTCGATCTTGCAAGAAATACGCACTGCTCAGTCATATGACCTATACCACATAATGCACAATAAAAAAAAAATGAAAATGTAATAACAACAATCACAAAACGTAGCACACACACATTACACATTCATAAGCGGGGAAAATAAAACATTACACTAAACAAGGAATACACATATACCTTACAATCTGGAAACAAGGAACAAAATAACACGAAAAAAGAATTGCATACTCATACACAAGCAAAACACTCGCATTCTACATTACGGAATATTAGTACAAACAAACATTTACAACACTTCACAAATACGACACCATCACAAATCAACATTTACATTTACACATAATACTATTGGACAATGTCATGCAAAACAATCTCTATGACATCATCGCATTCTACACATTCCACAAATACTAACTCAATATGAGCATGCACAAATTCATACAACTAATACACATTGCACACATACTAATTACTAACAAAGCACACCTGAACAGAATTTACAAGGCAATCCGGTACATAATTAAACATTTACACAGGGTATAAAGCACCACACAAGCATGGCTTCTTTGACTGTGTTGCTGGTGGGGTTTTGGAGATTTGAGATTTAGTGAGTTATTGTGAGAGTTAGTGCGAGTTAGTGTTATTGGGAGAGTTAGTGTTAGTGTGAGAGAGTAAGTTAGTGTTATTGGGAGTGAGTTAGTGGTAGTGTGAGTTAGTGGTAGTGTGAGTTAGTGGTAGTGTGAGTTAATGGTAGTTTGAGTTAGTTAGTGGTGGTGTGAGTTAGTTAGCTGTAGTGTGAGATAGGAAGAGAGCGGTAGTGAGTGAGAGTTGGTTTGGGTGAGTGTGCGAGTGCTTTTACTGTATACGTAACACATTTACACGCAAACACATTCAATACATACATACACTTATCAATAACACTACATACACTCCATACCCCATATCCTCTCATACTACACTCCATACCCCATTCCCTGTAATCCCATCCCCCATTCCCTCGAATCCTATACCCATCCCATCGTTACATTTAGTTTACATATCCTCATTTTAGTCTACTTTTACGTTTTAGTTTGTTAAATAATCCTTACCCTCTTTTATTTATATCCCTTTCACACTTTGAGCACTTTTTTGTCTTTTTATTTATTTATTTTTATTTGGGCACATTCACTTTTTGTTGTAGGAGTTAGGGATTAGTGTAGGGAAGAAATGGAAGAGGAGGGCAGGCAGGAGATTAGTCAGGGGAGAGGGAGGGGGAGAGGGAGAGGAACAGGACAGGAAGGGGGGCAGGAAGGGGGGGAGGAAGCGGTGGGTGGACCCAGCCACTTAGTTCAAGATGAACAAGTGGCTGGGCCCAGTGGCGGACAGAGTAGGGCTTCACAGTCTGGGAAACGGAGGACACCATCACAGGGGAAGGCCAAGCTGACTAGGGCGGCGAGGTTTACTATGGAGGAGAAGGAGGCCCTCATAGAGGCATATGTGCCGAGGGCTAGGAGGCTGCAAGCTCAGAAGGCCACCCCGAGGGACAAGCGGAAGCTCTGGCTGGAGATAAGGGATGCAGTTAATGCAGTAGGGGGCCACAACAGGGATGTCGAATCCATTAAACATCACTACCGGGACTGCAAAATGGAGCTGAAAAGAAAAATGTCTCAGGAGCATCAACATGCAACTGCAACCGGTGGCGGGCCTCCAATGACCGTGGAGTATAACCGATGGGAGGATATGTTGCGTCCCAGCATCTCCGAGGTGGCCATAGTCGGTATCGGAGGAGACGATACCGGGTACCTGCCACTCAGCTCATTTAATAATTTCTCAACCTCAAAAATAAAGAATGGATTTAAAGGGACATGAAACCCAAAATGTGTCTTTCACGATTTAAAAATAGCATGCAATTTTAAACAACTTGATAATTTACTTCTATCATCTAATTTGCTTCCTTCTATAGATATCCTTTGCTGAAAAGCATATCTAGATAGGCTTAGAAGCTGCTGATTGGTGGCTGCGCATAGATGTCTCGTGTGATTGGCTAACCCATGGGCATTGGTATTTCAACAACAAAGGATAGCTAAAGAATGAAGCAAATTAAATAAAAGAAGTACATTTGAATGTTGTTTAAAATAGTATTCTCTATACTGAAAAGAAAAAAATGTGGGTTTAATGTTCCTTTAGGAATATGATTAATGCTATTACTTTTTTTTACACATTATTACGTAAACGCATTCACAATTACTTTGCGATTACATTAGTATCTAGGCTACAGGTTAGGTGTGCATTTAAACAGACTGAAAACAAAATCAAAAACATTCAGATAGACCAGATAGATATCAAAAACACGGTTTGGAAAATGCAGAAATCGTATTGATTGTTGTATTTCAAAGTGGATTAATGAGGCTGCATTTGTAATTCTATTGTAAGCAAAAGCATTTACATCTTTATTTGGCAATATGCTAATATATACATTTCTTTTTTTTTGCAATATACAGAGTCTGGGGAGCAACCACAGGCTCCTCATTCACCCAGGTATGAGAGTGGTGGGGATCAATTGCCACCTCGGGACACATCGAAGACATCCCTCTATACGAAGAAGCCACCCCCACTGCCGAAGAGATCCCTGCACCAGAAGAGCCTCTTGACCCAGAAGAGCCTCTTGACCCAGAAGAGCCTCTTGACCCAGAAGAGCCTCGTGCACCAGAAGAGTCTCATGCACCAGCAGCCTGCCGTGCACCAGCAGCACCTGAGGAGGAGGGGATAGCCGAGGTGCAGGTATTGCTGGATTTCCAAGAACAAATGCGTGCCTCCCGGAGGGAAAATATTCAAACTCGAGTCCAGATGTCAGAAGATATTCGTGCCCTTCGAGAAGGACAAAGAGAAATTATAGAAGGCCAAAGACAAATTATAGAAGGCCAAAACCGGCTTGTGCAGATTCTCACAGATCTATTTCAGTTCCTCCGGGAGGCGCATGCTAGGTCATCTGCTGCTGGGCCATCTGCTGTTGGGCTATCTGCTGCTGGGCCATCTGCTACTGGGCCATCTGCTACTGGGCCATCTGCTCCTGGTACTCAATCTCCTCCTCAGCCTGGTCATCCCAGTACTCCTCCTTCCCCTCTTCCCCAAACATCTCCTATGAGAACTCATCGGAGGGGGCAGTTGCCCCCCCCCAGAGCCTCAGTCTCGTGGGAAGAGGGGAAGGAAGAGGAAGGAAGTATTTTCTGGTATATATTTTTTTGGTGATTTAATGTTTAATGGATAGGTATGTGATGATGTGGTCTTCTTACACTTGTGGACCACACTCTGCATATAATCTGCTTCTATGGGACCGGGTCCATGGAGGCAGATTTTTTGCAGAGTGTGGGTTACAAGTGTGTGGACACCACATCATTACATACCTATCCTTGTTCATTTCATTGATTGGTTTCTGTGATGTGATGTCCAAACTGTTTCCCTAATCTCAAACAAAATGACCA
Source organism: Bombina bombina (assembly GCF_027579735.1). Classification (NCBI taxonomy): domain Eukaryota; kingdom Metazoa; phylum Chordata; class Amphibia; order Anura; family Bombinatoridae; genus Bombina; species Bombina bombina. Next base: position 365,616,920 of record NC_069501.1, on the reverse strand, counting down.
TTACAAATATACATGATGGCATATTACTGTTTGAATGCCAATAACACAGCTTAAAGGGACAGTCAGAACATTATTGTCGTTTACAAAGAAAACACTGTATTACGCATTATCAAGTTTTTAAAATGAAAATTTGAGAAATACACGTGTGACTTATGTGATTACCCTTGTATCTATGCCTCTGAAAAATGACCACTTATTTATGTTATTTTGACAGACCAACATTTTAGCCAATCACTGATCAATCCAGGGTCACTATGCTGTATGAGCTCAATGTTTTCTATATGAAAATTTGAACAAAATGCCCTATAGTGGTCAAAATTCATTCAGATTACATGCACTCTTCAAGCTCTAAGAAATGATCCGATGAACCTCCTAGGTTTAGCTGTCGACTAACAATAACAAGAGAATTATGATAAATTGGTGATAAACGTTTGAGATAATTTTTAAAAATAAAAATGTTTTTTTCACCATTAAATTCATTATTGGTTTCCCAGACTGTCCCTTTAAAAAATTACATATGCTAACATATGCTAATTCTTTGATTGTTGGTATATCTACATGTATTTGTTCAAACAAGAAAATATTGCAATAGGATTTCTAATGACGTGTTAAATAAAGTCTATTTTCTTAAAGAGACATTATTGAGTATTAATTTTTTTAAGTAAGACATTTCATTTAGAAGGAATATGGTTTCATGTCCTTTTATGAGTTACTTTAGAAATATATGCTCACAATAATATATTTGGAGATTAACCAATGTGGAACTCATACATGACACAATACTCAACATTTACATTAAAGAGACAGTATACAATCATTTTCAGACAACTGCACGTAATAGATACTACTATAAACAACCAGATGACCACATACTGATATCAAAATCCATGAGAAAACGTTTTAAAGACTTACTTTGAAAATCTGTTTAGCTATGTTGAAAAGATAGCTGGAAAGCCCATTCCAAGTGGAAAATAACACAATACCCCTTCATTTGCATATGAAAAGACCCTTTACACAAACAGGAGCAAGCTGGAGAAGGTAGCTGATGGTATTCACATCAAACTTTGAGGATTGGGGACTGGGGAGGAGTCAGAAAAACATGGCGCATCAATGCAATGTTATTTAAACATCATCAAAAATAGACATGTATTTTAAAATAAGCAAAATAAAAAAAATATAGAAAAAACATATTTGTGTTTTAAAAATGAGTGTCTAATGACCCTTAAATAAAAAATACCATGACATAACATCTTGAAAAAGTAGGCATCTCATATATTTAGCATATGATAAAGGTCAATGCATATTGATTACTTGATTCAAATACAATAGGGCATATTTCGGAATTAGATATGTTGAAACTTATAACCAACACAGTCATTATTCATATAAAGGAACATATTGTTGAGAAAAATATTAAACAAGATGGACTATATCCATGGATTCGCACTTGCCTCAAAATATCTTATGCAGGAAAACATTTTGCTTTCATTCGTTTCTTCAACGAGATAGCCATCAAAAGAGAATGTTGTGTTCTTTATCAGCTATGGGTCAACAATGTACATGATTCACACAATCCATACTCACCATGGTTTTAAACTTGGCTTCTCATTCACAAACGTGGGTTACGTGCAAATTCAAATATTGCGGGACTACGTAATCCAATCAGATGGATTTTACACCAAGGCATGTGACGTCTTAATTAACATGGCGCATCGTTGATCGCGTAAAAACGCCATCCAATCAAAGGCGCATCCTTGATCGCGTAAAAACGCAATACAATCAAAGGCACATACTTGATCGTGTTAAAACGCCATCCAATCAAAGGCGCATCCTTGATCGCGTAAAAATGCCATCCAATCAAAGGCGCATTCCTTGATCGCGTAAAAATGAAATACAATCAAAGGCGCATACTTGATCGCGTAAAAACGTCAGTAAATACAAAGAGTCATTGGACAGCCTGGCAGGTGACGTCTTAAGCAACATGGCGCATCCTTGATCGAGTGAAAACATCAGCCAATACAAGGACTCATTTGACAGCTTGGCATATCAATAAGAAACATATTTATATTTTATAAACTAGTATGTGCTATATTGCTAGCTATGAATGTCACGCGAGATAACGTAATACTGTGATATATGAAATAGAATCCATTACTGAAAATAAAGAGATATTTAATTAGAAGCAGAGGATTATTAACTCAACTTTTTTGCAAGCAGCATGGTTTAAATAGACATTAAAACAACATTTTAGGTTACCCGATTATTGCAATACGACATTGCAATTTTAAATACATTTCATTAGAAGCAGAGGATTATTAACTCAACTTTTTTTGCAAGCAGCATGGTTTAAATAGACATTAAAACAACATTTTAGGTTACCCGATTATTGCAATACGACATTGCAATTTTAAATACATTTTAGAAATAAATGTAAATATTTGTATTGTGTTTCATGTCACTTTAACTGCTTTATAATGCTAGGAGATGCATTAGGAAAATAGGAATGTGTTATATATTATATGTTACCTATAGCTATGGTGTCCATCTTTACCATTTAAAAGGTACACATGAGAAATACATATGTCATTGATGTTTTCAGATTATTTTTTTTTAAATACCAATAATGACACATGTATTGATCAAACGTGTCACTTATTCAAGTTTATATATGGTCAGCCTATCTATGACCATATATCGTTGCATAATTAAATATAAACTTTAATAAGAGAAACATATTCATCATCTAAAATATGCGCATTACACGCAGTGATTAATTTTGTTACACTACTACAATAGGATATAAGTGAAATTGGAATACATGTGCTGTCAACATTCAAATAGTCTTTTTAAAAAAAGATTTGATGTCCATGTTCATGTAAAAATAAAAAAAAACGCATTCCAAATGCATATCCATTACTTAAAGGGACACTGAACCTGAATTTGTTCATTTGTAATTCTGAAAGAGCATGCAATTTTAATCAATTTTCTAATTTACTCCTATTATGAATTTATCTTCGTTCTCTTGCTATCTTTTTTCAAAAATGAAGGCATCTGACCGTTTTTTTGGTTTCAATACTCTGGACAGCACTTTTTTATTGGTTGTTGAATTTATCCACCAATCAGCAAGGACAATCCAGGTTGTTCAAGAAAAATGGGACGGCATCTAAACTTACATTCTTGCATTTCAAATAAAGATACCAAGAGAATGAAGAAAATTTGATCATAGGAGTAAATTCGAAATTTGATTGACATTTCATGCTCAATCTAAATTTTTGGGTACAGTGTTCCTTTAACAATTGTGCTCAGCATCACTTAAAGGGACATAAAATAAAAACTATTCAGTTTCCGGATTCACAGAGAGGATACTATTTACATCAAATTTATATTTTTAATAAATTATCTCATTGTATCAATCCTGGGATCATTTGTTAAAGGTGCATCAATTCACGAATAGTTTACAAATGAACACATGGATGTGAAAAAAAAATATATTAATATATATATATATATATATATATATATACAAAATTATATATATATATATATATATATATATATATATATATATATATATATATATATATATATATATTCATTCCTATGATAATCCTAATCTTGAAAAGGTAAACCTTGATGAAAAGTATATAAAGAAAATGATTCACATTAAATTGGAGATGTAAATATTAAAGATTGGAGCCATCTGACAAGGTAAAAGAGTGCATCACAGTCCTTTGAAGGAGTTGACAAGGGCCAACCCAGCCCCATTGGAGCCATTTGACAAGGTAAAAGAGTGCATCACAGTCCTTGGAGGGAGTTGACAAGGGCCAACAAAGGCCAGCACAGCCCCATTGGAGCCATTTGACAAGGTCAAAGAGTGCATCACAGTCCTTGGAGTGAGTTGACAAGGGCCAACAAAGGCCAGCACAGCCCCATTGGAGCCATTTGACAAGGTAAAAGAGTGCATCACAGTCCTTGGAGGGAGTTGACAAGGGCCAACAAAGGCCAGCACAGCCCCATTAGAGCCATTTGACAAGGTAAAAGAGTGCATCACAGTCCTTGGAGGGAGTTGACAAAGGCCAGCACAGCAGCCACATTGGAGCCATTTGACAAGGTAAAAGAGTGCACCACAGTCCTTGGAGGGAGTTGTCAAGGGCCAACACAGCCCCATTGGAGCCATTTGACAAGGTAAAAGAGTGCATCACAGTCCTTGGAGTGAGTTGACAAGGGCCAACAAAGGCCAGCACAGCCCCATTGGAGCCATTTGACAAGGTAAAAGAGTGCATCACAGTCCTTGGAGTGAGTTGACAAGGGCCAACAAAGGCCAGCACAGCCCCATTGGAGCCATTTGACAAGGTAAAAGAGTGCATCACAGTCCTTGGAGGGAGTTGACAAGGGCCAACAAAGGCCAGCACAGCCCCATTGGAGCCATTTGACAAGGTAAAAGAGTGCATCACAGTCCTTGGAGGGAGTTGACAAGGGCCAACAAAGGCCAGCACAGCCCCATTGGAGCCATTTGACAAGGTAAAAGAGTGCATCACAGTCCTTTGAAGGAGTTTACAAGGGCCAACACAGCCCCATCGGAGCCATTTGACAAGGTAAAAGAGTGCAACAGGCACAACAATAAACAAAAAAGGCCAAATGGCAACATGAAAAAACAAAACAGCAACATGTGGAAGGAAGATTCTTATCTGTGCCCTTGGAGCACCTCCAGATCCTCCACTTATTGGGCATCACCTTCATCGTCCTGTGCATGTCCAGCTCCAGATTCAAGCGTTGACTGTACATGCATCATACGTTGTAGAGTCAAACGCTGAACCTGTAGTTCAGCATGCATTGTGTCGTTCATCCTTCCAAGGACCAAGCGAGTTCCTCAACACGGCCTGTTCTATGCGTGCTAGAGCTTCTAGCATGAGCCATATTGAGTCAAAACCTAAAATAAAGAAAATTAAAAATATTAATGATAATTACACAACATAATAAAAATTGAGCAAAGATACATTGTAATAATAAAGACAAATCATTCTTTAAATTAAATTTTCGAGATTGATTATTTACACATTAAATATGTTCTTCAGACATAAACCATTGAAGGGAGAGTTTACTCAGACATGTTCTCCCCTTTAATTTGTTTTCAATGATCCACTTTTCAAGCTTGAGTGTATAAAATCTTGTAAAAGGATTTCCATTGTACTTACATTGGCAATTTAAATAGTTTATTTATACTGTGGTATCCACACCTATCCTTAAACCTTTTGGCCTTGAGGCCAAGCTGTGTAAACATAGCAAGCAGAAGAAATTACACTTCCACTGAGATAAGGTATGAAAACTTTTAAAGAAATTGTTGTATTCAAGTAGTGGGGATTGGTATATGGAGTGATATCATATTAAAGGGACACTGAACCAAAATATTTTATTTTGTGATTCAGATAGAGCATGACATTTAAATCAACTTTTTATTTTACTCCTATTCTTAAATTTTAATCATTCTCTTGCTATCTTTATTTGAAATGCAAGAATGTAAGTTTATATGGCTGGCCATTTTTGGTGATCAACCTTGGTTGTCCCTGCTGATTGGTGGATAAATTCATCCAACAATAAAAAAGTTATGTCCAGAGTTCTGAATATTTTAAAAAATTATATGCCTTTCTTTTTTTAAATAAAGATAGCAAGAGAACGAAGAAAACTTGAGGAGTAAATTATAAGTTTGATTAACATTGCATGCTCTATTTGAATCACAATAGAAACAATTTACCTTCAGTGTACCTTTAAATATGTTATAATGTTGATTTTGAATGATACTTACAGTTGTGCCTGGGAAGGACAATCCGACACCCAGGAAAATGAAGGTTGAGACAGGGGGAAGGGATGGGATTGGGCTGGGGAGGGATGGGCTGCCGCTCTGGGGTAGCCCGTACAGCTGGGGAGTGGTGAGTTGGGGGCTGGGCAGGTGGGGGAGCTGTACAGGCCAAAAGACGGGGAGAGCGGCGAAGGGGGGTAAGGAGCGTTTTTTGGGAGGGACAGGACAGGCGAAATGGGAAGGGCCGGGAGTTTCTTGGGCCTGGGAAGGGGCCTGGGCAGGGGCCTGGGAAGGGGCAGGGGACTGAGCAGGGGCCTGGGCAGGGGCGGGAAAATGATGCCCAAAAGTGGAGGTTCCATCTGAAATATATAATAAAAATATATTAACATCTCATACATCATGAAATTAAATCAAGGCATTTCAACATGATTATGTTTTAGATATACTTAGAAGTGGGTTTGAATTTATAAACAATGATGACATAAGGATATGGTATGCATATAGGCACTCAGATGAATAGCAATGACTGTCTGTACAATTAGAAAATGATTATTGTGGTTTGGCCTGGAATATGCATGTGACATCATGATGTCATGAATTACAAATCAGACAAAAATGATAGAATAATCAAAGCATATGTTCATGCTGCATGATATAGAAAGGGGGCAGTAGTATATTCTAAAAGAAAAGGAATATTACTTTTTAAAGTGCAAAAGCTGTAGACTTTGATTTTCTTCCAGATAATGTTTAAAATAAAAAAAACATGTTGGATACATGTTAGATATATTTCACATACCATCAGACTTCAAGGGAGCCTCTTCCTCCTCCGTCCCACATGTTACATTAATCTCTGTAAAACAAACATGTTGCGTACACATTAAGATCAGATATTATAACATATGTCACTGTTGCTCAAAGACGCACATCAATGTTGCATTGAAGATATACACAGCCAAAGTTATGATTTACATAATTTTGATGGAGCATACAAATGACATTAGATTTGTTATTCTCAATGATTCAGATTTTCATTTTATTGTCTGTATTATTTTTAAAATCACAAAAGCAGAGTACATGGAACATTTAAGAGTTCTCATGTGTGTATCACTTGATAATTGTTATCAAAATTGAAAATCAAAGCAAACATATGCTATCCATCTTCTGAAGAACAAAGGTGTAGACTAAGAAGCTTTGAGATCTTAATCTTTCAATATTAAAATAAAATCGATATATAATCAGAGTAGTAAATTATATGTTTAATTCAAATGTAATGCTTCATCAGAATCATGATCATAATATTGATTACCAATACACCTTCAATGACATATAAATGAGTCAATGGACTTACCAGAAGACTGCAAAGGCAGCTCAGTGTCGGTGCTGGATCCCTCTAGGCTCCCCACAATAACTATATCTATGAATGATATAGATATATATTAGTGAACACAGTTTGGACATCAGTAAATCACATCAGTATCGATTTTTAGGAGTCAATTATAAAGTTGATTAATATTGCATGCTCTATCTGAATGATAACAGTAATAATTTGTGCTCAGTGTCCCTTTAATATAAAAATATCTGGATTTAACAATGTCGCTGTTAATGAATTGTCGAGTCCATATGTTGATGTAATGAATGGGATGGAGCATGCAATTACAATCTAATATGTCATTTAAGGATATCCTCAAGATTCTTTAATTATCCTCTCTTAAAGGGACATGAGTCTCCAAATGTGTAATTGGATAATTTTTGCATTAAAATCAAGCCTGTGATTTTTTAATAATTGATAAATAGACTTATTTTGGACTTTTTTGCTTCATTGTGTTATAATCTTTTTTGAAAGGAGCAACTATGTACTACTGTTATCTGAACGCATGATTTGAACCTATGAAAATAGGCAAATTTCAGCATAAAAAAACAGCTGGTTAATCCCAGTAATGCATTGCTTAACCTAAACCGACCTAGATATGATTTTAGAATAACAATAACAATAGACTGAAGCAATTTAGCTAATCAAATGTTTCAAAAAATCAGGCAAATCACGTGTCTAAATCATTAAATGTAAAAGTTAGTTGTCATGTCCCTTAAATGACTCGAAACAATAAAAATATGTAATGTATATTTTTAAAATCAAAACATATGCAACAATGTGTGAATGTTGTCAAAATGTATCCCAAAAATATCAAGCAATACACAGGGGCAGAATATAAATTGGCCATGAAAATAATCTTACAGTAAAATGAAGATATCAAGAATAGAAGGGATATCTTCAAATAGTCCAAATTTCATATTTGTATTACAATGTAATCCAAAATTTGATTTGTGATTCTTAATTTAAAGTATTAAAAAAAATAGAATTAGAGGATCCATATAAATATCGATCAATGTGGATGTATTATGTAATGTTCTGTCCATGTTTCTAAGACAAATGTCAATTAAAAGGAGACATACCATACTGTAACAAGCCCTGGCTTGAGGTTCCAGCACCAACATCCAGATCTGTAAAATATTCAATGAGGATTGGATATCATTAATACAAATCAGGCCATGTTGAAAAACTTTTTTTTATAAAATTTTCAGTGACAAACTAATAATCGATTTTTATTCACATGAGTTCATTGTTTCCTCAATTAATGTCATAAAAAAATATATCCTGTACTCTTATTTTCAATCTGTTATGTTGTTGACTGTAGCTTTAATTAATTTGTTGTGTTCTTTCATTCTCATCAATTGATGGATATAGTTCATTGTTTATTTTGATTTTGCTAGTATATTTTTTTGAATTTAGAAGATTGAAAATAAGGATACTGTATTCTTCACATATATACTAATTAACATATACATTTGATCAACATGTGTAAAGCGATGCCAGTTAGAGCAAACACGGGTTCACATGTGTGAGCAATTCTATTTTTCGTGATCATTGCGCAAAGATTCCAAGCGGAATTACGCATCCGTGATATGATCAACATGTGTAAAGTGATGCCAGTTACAGCAAACACATGTTCACGTGTGTGCACAATTCTATTTTTCGTGATCATTGCGCAATGATTCCAAGTGGAATTACGCATCCGTGAATCTAAATTAATTTTGATATAGTAGTGTGATGAGTATCATTTCATAAAGACTTCAAATATATTTGCAATTGGGTGTATTACGAGATGGAAATCGTATATTGATTAATATTGAACAATATCAAAGAATATTTTTAACTGGGTTATGATTCGATAGTCAATGTATGAAATGGCAGATGATAGTGATTTCACGGATGCACAATTCTCTTTTCGCTCTGTGACGCATATTCTGGAGAGTGCAACAAACATCACTCCTATTTCATGTGTGACTAATCTAAATTCAGATATCTAAACATCATATGTAGCGTATGTTGTGAGATCTATATAGGTTGAATATATGACTATATACACATTTCTTAAAAGTCTAATCAAATATTAATATATTATATGAAGTTGGATAGTTACCTGGTTCACATTCTCTCTCTGCTCCTCCCAGGCCAGGATGAAGAAGCAGCTGCACTGGCCCCCGGGTCCGGACTTTGTGATCCAGCAGCTGGTAGGGAAGAAGAGGCGGAAGAGGATGGAGAGGATCTAAATTTGCGGGGGACCCGGAAATTGAGGAGCTGGCATAAAGTCACCTCATAAGGGAGTAGGTAGAGTTTCCGTGGGGGTTTAACTTTGCGACCATCTCTCTTACGGGCTTGTACCCACTCCCTTATGAGGTCGACTTTTTTGTGCAATCGCAACCTCATATCTCCGAACCTCCGCATGATCTGATCCTGGTTCCTCTGGACGCCCAACACCAATTGAACCGCACTGGTGATAGACTCCCAGAGGGCCTTCTTAACATGCTCATCTGTCAACTTCCTCTTGTTCCCAAACAACTGTGGATAAAAGTCCTGGACGGCATGGACCAGTGCAGCACTCTCCTACTTGGTAAAACCTGGGAGGTGTCATGCCTGCTCGGTTTGATACGAATAATATATAATATATAAATATATATATATTGCCTGCAGGCATTAGAATACTGACAAAGATGGCAACGTGTAATGGACTTTTATATGGTGAAGTAAACATGAGATGCACCATGTGACATGGTATCTGTACATCTGATTGGATAAAATTTAGAAATATTGTTATCATGTCTGTGAGACCATCCTGACTCAAGTTGTGTTTGTGTGATGAACTCTGATTGGCCGTTCCTTAATGTTTCATATCTTAGTAACTTCCATACACAAACCTCCTGGGGGTGCTGTTACTACATTTTTCATGTAGACGTATTTGTAACTCATGGGGCTGTTATGCAGATATGTGTGACGCAGATTTAATATACGTGATCCATTAAATATTAATGTTTCAATTGTCCAAAATCTAATACAGTCACATTATTAAATGTTGTAGACATTTCTATGTTTAATATCGTTCTGTTTCATTAATACAAATAAGTTTTAGTAATACCAATTTTACATTGTAAGTATTTATTGTTCATTAAATCAATTTTGTGACTTATTGTGAAGTATTGACATTGCTCTATTAAATGTATTTAACATTTGTCTTGTCTATAATTCACTAAATTATATATTTTTTAATGTCCCTTTAAGGACCAAAACATTAGGAATATGTGGAGTTAAAGGGACACTGAACCCAAATATTTTAATTTGTGATTCAGATAGAGCATGACATTTTAATCAACTTTCGAATTTTCTCAGATTATAATATTTGATTAATTCTCTTGCTATATATTTTTGAAATGCAAGATTGTAAGTTTATATTCCGTGCCATTTTTGGTGAGCAACCTATGTTGTCCTTGCTGATTTTTGATAAATTCATCTACCAATCAAAAAATGCTGTCCATATTTATGAAACCCCCAAAAATTAAATGCATTATCTTTCTCATAAAGTTAGCAAGAGAACGAAGAACTATTGATAATATGAGTCAATTCAAAAGTTGCTTGAAATTGCCTGCTCTATGGAAATCACAAAAGAAAATAAAATGGGTTCAGTGTCCCTTTAACATTGTATAAAGAAACTAAAGGGGAATGAAAATACATATAGATATGTTATATCTATCCAAGAGGTAGAATGAATAATTTAAAAAAATTATATTACAAGCTAGCTATAGTTAAATGAGCCTTCAAATGACTCCACTAGAACAGAAAAGTAATCGATATGGCATACAATAATTAGCTTGGTCAAAATATGAAATAAAATTAATTGACATTTCATAACAATTTTAAAGATTAAAAAATAAAAACAAAAAAAATTGTATACCTAAGGAAGATACATGAGATTATCCAAAAACAAATATTTTAAACAAAAAAATATGTCACTTTGATGTAAGTTAACCAATTTCATTTCTTACAAATGAAAGAACGAAGTTGTTCTGTCTAATTTAGACTACATATCCTCATCAGAAACATTTTTTAATTTTAACATCTAAAAATTATACAATAAAAACATCAATGGATTTAAATAAAAAAATATTTTCTAAAGATACTTGACTTTAACATTATCTGAATAGGCCATTTTTATATTATTAATTCAATACATGAAATTTGTTAGATCAGGCATGTGCTTATCAAATAGACAACTAACAGTCATGGTTGTATTTTTTTTAATTGGCATATTAGATGGATATCTTTCTTATAATATTTTAATAAAAAAAAATTAGAAATTCAACAAAAAAGATATCTTATAAAAATTTGTTTTATTGACAATAAAATAAATTAAATAAAAAATAAAATAGGGTAATTCCTCACAGATGAAACTCTGAAAAAAAGAAAATATATAAACATTAGTTATTTCATGAAAACTCTTTAAAAATTCATTAAAAGAAATTACATTTCATCTTGTGTCTATGCTCCAACATTTTTAGTTTTTAAACAATAGATATTTAAAAAAAAAAAATATACCTATCCATAATTTAAAATTACATTATATTGTCTCATCAATATTACATTTAAATATCAGCATTTTAAAATCTAATAAAAAAATGCACATAACATCTTCAAAAAACATTTATATAGTATGCTGAACATAAATGTAATGTTTGATGTCCCTTCAAATAATATACCTCAATATCAACTATAAAATGTATTCCTTTGTCTGATTGGTCAGAATGTGATTCCTCTGTAGCACAAAGTAGGGGTTATGTATGTAAAATTAAAATATTGTAATTGAGGACATGTAACTATTCCTAATTCTTAACATTCTTCCTCCTGTGATTCGTAACTAGCATGCATTGTGCAAACCAACCTGTATGCATGGTCTTTGAAAGTCAATTATCTTGAAAATAACAGTTTATCTCCATTAGGTGTTTTATTCATCGTTTTCAAATGAGGATTGTGAAATACCATCTAAAAAAAAAACAAAAAAACATCTAAGTGTCTCCAATAGGATGCATCCACAGCCTTAGTCCATCAAATTGTTGCCACTTACCATATGAACGTCTTTGTATGGTTTTCAAGGTCAGCACATTGGAAAGACAATGCCAAATATGATCCCATTGGTATTCTTCACTTTCAACCTTGGATTCTTCACTTTCAGTCTGGGATTGTTCACTTTCAGTCTTGAATTCTTCACTTTCAGTCTTGAATTCTTCACTTTCAGTCTTTAGATGAAGTCATCTCCCTAATGGCAGAGAAAGTGATGAACAAACAATTAATACAAGTGTGTTAATTATTTCTTCACACCTCTCCCACCCCCTATTTCTGAAATGATTTTTGTCACTAGCTTACTAAGCATGTGTAGCATCTTGTGTTATGTTCTATCAATCAAGTGTGAAGATGAGTCATATATTGAGCAGACCTAACCTCTAATGTGTGACTTTGAATCTGACTTTGAACCACAGTCTTGCTAGAGGATCCCTTTCTGAGTATCCCAAATTCAAGTTATGTGTAAACTAAATACTAGTTTGTAAAATGTATGCCATATGATGTCTGTTTGTGCCAAATTCCTGCCAGCCACAATCCATACATTATTTATACTTACCAGTTGATGTTGTCTTAAAAAACCAGGTGGCAAAGTCGTTACAGGACCCAATGACCAGAGCATCGCCTAAAGTAATAAATTAAAACATTTTAATCATTTGATGAGCAATCCTAACATATTTGCACAATTCTCTACTTGTCATTTCCCCAGAATTCACACATATTCGCAATACTCCTATCTAACTTCTATTATTTACCGTCTGAAGTGGCGGTTGATGATGTCTGCTCTGACATTGAGCCCCTCGTCCCGGAATGGTCCCTCTAGAACAGGGTCGTCCTCCTCATCTTGGAGGAGGCGTCGGGGCGCCTGGACGGCCTGCAGCATCCCAGCCCGCTGTGCAATGTTATGCAGGACGCTGCAGGCTATAACGATCTTCGCCACCTTACTAGGGCTGTATTGGAGGGCTCCTCCCGACCTGTCAAGGCATCAGAGTCTCATTTTGAGGAGCCCAAACATCCTCTCGACTACAGCCCTAGTCCGCTTGTGCACCCTATTGTAGCGCTCCTGGGGCTCATCAGTGGGGTTACGCAACGGCGTAATGAACCAAGGCCGGCTCATGTAACCAGAATCACCTATAAATAATGAACATAACAAAATTACAAATATTAATATTTTATGTATAATTATTAGATTAAAATACTTTTCATTTTGGTACACGAAAAAGCCCTAAAATAAACATTTTCATTAAAAAAGATTTATATGTTTAAATCGCATTCTCTATCTGCCCATTTAAGCTTAGACAAGCTACATATCTGTTTGTAGCTAAAACTATACATTTGTTGAAAGACAATTAAATGGTTAAATTGCATTCTCTATCTGTCCATTTAAGCTAAGACATGCTACATATCTGTATAAAAGTAAAACATGACATTTGCGGAAAGAGATAATGACATGGTTAAATTGCATTCTCTATCTGCCCATTTAAGCTAAGACATGCTACATATGCGTATTTCGCATAAACCAGACATTTGCTAAAATAAAAACAAAATGGTTAAATCGCATTGTCTATCTGCCCATTTAAGCTAAGACATGCTACATATCTTTTTGGAGCTAAAACTATATAAGTGATTTGCGAGATGTCAATATTGTATGCGTCCCTTTAAAATCGCAATAATAATGACGATCTTCCAGCTGACATCTGTAGTATTGTATATATAAGTGATTTGCGAAATGTCAATATTTTGTACGCATCCCTTTAAAATCGCAATAATAATGATGTTCAAAACTGTCATTTACGTATATGTAGTATTGTAGTATTGAGTGCTAAACTTCTGAAAGGGGCGGTACAGTCCTAAAGCTGTAATCTGTATGGTTGAAGCTTCTAATGACGTAATCATATTATCAACCTGCCTGTGTAGTTATGAAATCCTCATTGTGTTGTTGTATTTTACTACATTGTTATTGTGTGCTGATTAAAATATAAATGTGTGCTTTGTGTTTTCGTGATGCGTGTTATGTACATATATACGTATATATTGTGATTGTGTCCCACATATGCTGACTTCTATAAAGCAGTATAGCATTGTTGTTCCTTCCCAAAAAGTGACAGTCGTAATCTGTTCTAATGATGTTCTTATTGTACGTAATTCCTAATGGTTTATTGTGAGTGAATCGTGATGTTAAAGGGACAGTAAAATCCATATTTTATGTTTCCTGATTCATATTGAGAATGTAATGTGTTTTTCCCCCATCATATGAAAGCACATGTATGAGTGAATGCTAAAAGTAATGTATGTGCATCCATTAATGATCATGTGTTAAGCCTATGTAGATATGCTGTTCATGCAAGCATATGAGTTGAATAAATGAAATGCTATAATAGAGGTAAATGAGAGGTGTTTCCAATAGTCTACTGTTTGTGAATCCTGAAATGTTCCAATTATTTTTCTGTCCGTTTAAATGTGATGCAATTATTCCAAATGTTTGTTACTAGTGATGGTGATTTGTAGTTGATGTAATGTGAATGTCTCAAACAATTTGATGTTGTAGTGAATTTCACATAAGTAAAAGCCATAAGTCCATAGGGAAATAGTCATTTCGTGATCTATTTGTCATAGCTGGACTAACGCATGAAAACATGAGTTAGTTTCACAATTGTAACGCTGGTATTTAGAGTTTTCTTGTCTACGCTTTTTGCGTGCGTTAGGTAAATCTGTCTGTCGCGTGCACAAGCATGTCTTCCCTATAGAAGTCAATGGAGGAGAAAAATGTGTGTGTAAATAAAATCCAAGACTGGTTTTGAGCGTAAAGTGAGTGACGTCATGGTCTTACGTGAAAAAGTAGCTAAATCGTATTTATTTCGTAATCAAATTCATATTTTTGTATGTAATGTGGTGTATATTGTTTGTATGTATCGATTAGTGTATGTATGTGATAATATTATTATTTAGATGTAGCTATATGAGTGTCTGTTCCCGTCTATCAATGTAAGTAAATGGAGAATGGATTTGTGTGGCTTTTTTTTCAAACACCCGAGATCACGTAACTTTGAGCCTTTATATTTTGCCATGAAAATATGAAAAATTAAAAATAAATATAGTGTAGTGTTTGTATGAGTGTAAGTGTACTTTGTGTAATTTTATTTTTGTGATTTGTGGATGTTTATTTTGGCGTTAGATGTTAACTACTGGGTCTGTGTTGTCGGTAATGATTTCAGTGTTAAACAATTTTGGAGTCGCGTTAAGGAAACTCTAAATACCAGCTGCCGGTAAAAAGAAGTGTTAGGACCCCTTAACGCTGCTTTTTAACCCTAACGCAAAACTCTAAATCTAGGCGTTAGTGTTTGTTATTTTTTGTAACTTAGTTGTTAGTTTTTGGTAACTTAGTATTTTTTTAGTGTAGATTTAAATTATTTGAGTAGGGTTAGGTGTTTAAATATAGAATATAGTTAATTTAATTTGTAGTTTAATGTAATTTTAGTATAAAAGTTAGGTTAGCTTAATTATTAATTTAATATAGTTTAATGTAATTTTATTATAATAGTTAGGTTAGATTAATTATTAGTTTAATATAGTTTAATGTAATTTTAAAGGTAAGTTTACATTTATTATAAGATAGGGATGAGTTGATATTTAATATAAAGTTAGCGGGTTGTTAGGTTTAGGGGTTAATAGGTTAATTTAGTTTATGCTGATGTGAGGGGCTGGTGGTTTAGGGGTTAATAATTTTATGTAGGTGGCGGCGGTGTAGGGGAAGCAGATTAGGGGTTAATAAGTATAATGTAGGTGGCGGTGGTGTAGGGGGCGGCAGATTAGGGGTGTTTAGACTAGGGGTACATGTTAGGGTGTTAGGTGTAAACATAACTTTTATTCTCCCATAGGAATCAATGGGATATCGGGCAGCAGCAAACATGAGCTTTCGCTGCTTTCAGACTCCCATTGATTCCTATGGCATCCGCCGCCTCCAGGGTAAAACCAGGTACGGTGGGCCAGAATAGTGGCGAGCGTACCTGCTAGTTATTTGTTAACTAGCAAAAGTAGTCAGATAGTGCCGAATTTGCATTCGGAACATCTGTAGTGACGTAAGCATCAATCTGTGTCGGACTGAGACCGGCGGATCATATGTTACATCACAAAATTCTACTTTTGCTGGTCTGTAGGCTTTGATAACTAAGGGGAATCAAGCTCTCCACAATTACGCTGCGGAATTCCAGCGTATTTGCAGTTGACGGTGTGGTGACATAGCTTACTGACCTAACTGTTATTAAAATCCCTTCCCCCAGTACACCTTTCTCTCTGAACTAAAGACACTCCCAATAGCCTTTGACTGGCATTTGATAAACCACTCCCTATTGAATTGGTGTATAAAAAAACTGGAACACTCTCTCTCTCCCTTCTTATCTTGTGCATGCTGAAAAGATGTCTGATGGTGGACACACTGAAGAATGTGGCTAAGTATATTCCTATGATTATTTTAGCAGTGTTGGATAAACTGGGGTTATTGTAGTAGAGTTGCCCTATCTTAAATTTTTGACTGTTTTGCTGTAAAATAGATGTGTATTTATACCTGTAAATATTTCTCTTATTATTAACATATATTGATTCCAAATAAACTGTTTGGAAACAATAGAGACCCTCTCATAGAGTTTATGTCACAACTTACTTGTATTGGTTTAGTGGTTTTGCCATAGAGATTACTAAATTAGAATTATATTTAGTATAAAGTAAAAATATTTTAAATTAATTAGTAACCACAGACAGTTTGATAAATAGGCCCCCAAGTGTGTATCTCTTAATCATGAGACATTGGTATGTTGACTCTTAATGAGGATCAGAAGGTCTGAAGCTCTAAAGTCAATAACATAATGCCCCTATATCCTGTTGTTTATATTTCCTGGGACACAATAGTCACTGTTGCTTAGGAGAAATGTACACATTAAAAAAAAGTTATCATTTAATGAGGTTACCTTAGTTACAATGCCTTTACTTGTGAGACATTCAGACTAGTGCATTGTTTTCTAGTGCATTTTATAACTAGCTATATGTGAAGTTTACACTATCTAAGGATTGTATACCTCTACACCAGAGCTTTCCAAACTTTTCATGTTAGTGACACTTTTTAGACCTACATCATTTCGCGACACAGTAATTCAGTTGTACCAGCAAATAGGAGGTTAAACTCACTTGTTTTAAGAGATACGGGAAGATACATAAATTATATAATAACAAAATGTATTTACAAGTAACAGTATGTATGTGCAAGAATTAAAAAAAAGTTTAATAACCCCAATAGCTACTTACTATTTTAATGGGATGTATGAGGTTGATGGGATGAATTTTTTTTCTAAATATTTAGTGGAATATTGGCTAAAGAGATTTGCATTTCATTTTCAAGCATTTTTAAGCTTCTACTTCCTATCCATATATCAAGAGCAGGAACAGCACTACTGGGAGCTAGCTGCAAAAAACCAAAACACTTTGGGGGCTACTTATCAAGCCGTCTACTTTTCTGGCTTCGCCGGCCCAATACGTCCGCCTAAGCTCGCCTACCTTCGCCGCCGCGGACCTTGAATACGTTCGCCTAAGTTATCAAATAAAGCTGTCAAAAAGCCGCGGGGCGATGAGCAGCGGACTGTGACAGTTATCACTCATCCGATCTCGCTGCCCTTCGGCTTTTTCCCAGCTTTATTGCTAGCCTGTCACTAAGCACTCACACTAAACTACACTGTTCTACCCCCTATACCGGCGCCCCCGGAGGCCCCCGCAACTAAATAAAGTTACTAACCCCTAAACCGCCGCTCCTAGACCCCGCCGCAAGTCTTATAAATGTATTAACCCCTAAACCGCCGCTCCCGGACACCGCTGCCACCTACATTATACCTAGTAACCCCTATCCTGCCCCCCTATACCGTCGCCCTCTATTATAAAATTATTAACCCCTATCCTGCTGATCCCGCACCTCTCCGCAACTAAATAAATAGTTTAACCCCTAAACCGCCGCTCCATGAACCCGCCGCAACCTATAATAAATTTATTAACCCCTATCCTGCCCCCCACTACGCCGCCGCCACTGTAATAAAATGATTAACCCCTAAACCTAACCCTAACCCTAACGCCCCCTAACTTAAATATTAATTAAATAAATCTAAATAAATTAACTCTTATTAACTAAATGAATCCTATTTAAAACTAAATACTTACCTTTAAAATAAACCCTAATATAGCTACAATATAAATAATAATTATATTCTAGCTATCTTAGGATTTATTTTTATTTTACAGGTACCTTTCAATTTATTTTAACCATGTACAATAACTATTAAATAGTTATTAACTATTTAATAGCTTACCTAGCTAAAATAAAGAGAAATGTACCTGTGAAATAAATCCTAACCTAAGTTACAATTACACCTAACACTACACTATACTTTAATAAATTATTCCTATTTAAAAATAAATACTTACCTGTAAAATAAACCCTAAGATAGCTACAATGTAATTAATAATTATATTATAGCTATCTTAGGATTTATATTTATTTTACAGGTAACTTTGTATTTATTTTAGCTAGTTAGAATAGTTATTAAATAGTTATTAACTATTTAATAACTACCTAGCTAAAAGAAATACAAAATTACCTGTAAAATAAATCCTAACTTAAGTTACAATTAAACCTAATACTACACTATCATTAAATTAACTAAATAAACTACCTACAAAGAACTACAATGAAATACAATTACATAAACTAACTAAAGTACAAAAAATAAAAAAAGCTAAGTTACAAAAAATAAAAAATTAAGTTACAAACATGTTAAAAATATTACAACAATTTTAAGCTACTTACACCTAATCTAAGCCCCCTAATAAAATAACAAACCCCCCCAAAATAAAAAAAATCCCTACCCTATTCTAAATTACATAAATTTCAAAGCTCTTTTACCTTACCAGCCCTTAAAAGGGCCATTTGTGGGGGCATGCCCCAAAAAGTTCAGCTCTTTTGCCTGTAAAATAAAAATACAACCCCCCCCCAACATTAAAACCCACCACCCACATACCCCTAATCTAACCCAAACCCCCCTTACAAAAACCTAACACTAATCCCCTGAAGATCATCCTACCTTGAGTCGTCTTCACTCAGCCGAGCCACCGATGGAACTGAAGAGGACATCCGGAGCGGAAGAAGTTAATCCTCCAAGCGGCGCTGAAGAAATCTTCCATCCGATGAAGTCTTCATCCAGGCGGCGCTGAAGAAGTCTTCGATCCGGCCGATGTCATCTTCAAAGAGGCGCTGAAGAGGTCTTCTATCCGGGCGAAGTCATCTTCCAAGCCGGGTCTTCAATCTTCCTTCCGCCGACGCGGAACCACCTTCTTCACCGACGGACTACGACGAATGACGGCTCCTTTAAGGGACGTCATCCAAGATGGCGTCCCCTCAATTCCGATTGGCTGATAGGATTCTATCAGCCAATCGGAATTAAGGTAGGAAAATCTGATTGGCTGATGGAATCAGCCAATCAGATTGAGCTCGCATTCTATTGGCTGTTCCGATCAGCCAATAGAATGCGAGCTCAATCTGATTGGCTGATTGGATCAGCCAATCGGATTGAACTTGAATCTGATTGGCTGATTCCATCAGCCAATCAGATTTTCCTACCTTAATTCCGATTGGCTGATAGAATCCTATCAGCCAATCGGAATTGAGGGGACGCCATCTTGGATGACGTCCCTTAAAGGAGCCGTCATTCGTCGTAGTCCGTCGGTGAAGAAGGTGGTTCCGCGTCGGCGGAAGGAAGATTGAAGACCCGGCTTGGAAGATGACTTCGCCCGGATAGAAGACCTCTTCAGCGCCTCTTTGAAGATGACATCGGCCGGATCGAAGACTTCTTCAGCGCCGCCTGGATGATGACTTCATCGGATGGAAGATTTCTTCAGCGCCGCTTGGAGGATTAACTTCTTCCGCTCCGGATGTCCTCTTCAGTTCCATCGGTGGCTCGGCTGAGTGAAGACGACTCAAGGTAGGATGATCTTCAGGGGATTAGTGTTAGGTTTTTGTAAGGGGGGTTTGGGTTAGATTAGGGGTATGTGGGTGGTGGGTTTTAATGTTGGGGGGGGGGTTGTATTTTTATTTTACAGGCAAAAGAGCTGAACTTTTTGGGGCATGCCCCCACAAATGGCCCTTTTAAGGGCTGGTAAGGTAAAAGAGCTTTGAAATTTATGTAATTTAGAATAGGGTAGGGATTTTTTTTATTTTGGGGGGGTTTGTTATTTTATTAGGGGGCTTAGATTAGGTGTAAGTAGCTTAAAATTGTTGTAATATTTTTAACATGTTTGTAACTTAATTTTTTATTTTTTGTAACTTAGCTTTTTTTATTTTTTGTACTTTAGTTAGTTTATGTAATTGTATTTCATTGTAGTTCTTTGTAGGTAGTTTATTTAGTTAATTTAATGATAGTGTAGTATTAGGTTTAATTGTAACTTAAGTTAGGATTTATTTTACAGGTAATTTTGTATTTCTTTTAGCTAGGTAGTTATTAAATAGTTAATAACTATTTAATAACTATTCTAACTAGCTAAAATAAATACAAAGTTACCTGTAAAATAAATATAAATCCTAAGATAGCTATAATATAATTATTAATTACATTGTAGCTATCTTAGGGTTTATTTTACAGGTAAGTATTTATTTTTAAATAGGAATAATTTATTAAAGTATAGTGTAGTGTTAGGTGTAATTGTAACTTAGGTTAGGATTTATTTCACAGGTACATTTCTCTTTATTTTAGCTAGGTAAGCTATTAAATAGTTAATAACTATTTAATAGTTATTGTACATGGTTAAAATAAATTGAAAGGTACCTGTAAAATAAAAATAAATCCTAAGATAGCTAGAATATAATTATTATTTATATTGTAGCTATATTAGGGTTTATTTTAAAGGTAAGTATTTAGTTTTAAATAGGATTCATTTAGTTAATAAGAGTTAATTTATTTAGATTTATTTAATTAATATTTAAGTTAGGGGGCGTTAGGGTTAGGGTTAGGTTTAGGGGTTAATCATTTTATTACAGTGGCGGCGGCGTAGTGGGGGGCAGGATAGGGGTTAATAAATTTATTATAGGTGGCGACGGTGTAGGGGGGGCAGATTAGGGGTTAATAAATGTATTATAGGTGGCGACGGTGTAGGGGGGGCAGGATAGGGGTTAATACATTTAATATAGGTTGCAGCGGGTTCAGGGAGCGGCGGGTTAGGGGTTAATACATTTATTATAGTTGCGGTGGGCTCCGGGAGCGGCGGTTTAGGGGTTAATATGTATAGAGTAGCTTGCGGTGGGCTCCGGGAGCGGCGGTTTAGGGGGTAATAACTTTATTTAGTTGCGGCGGTGTAGGGGGGGTCAGATTAGTGGTGTTTAGACTCGGGGTACATGTTAGGGTGTTAGGTGTAGACAGCTCCCATAGAAATCAATGGGATGTCTGTCAGCAGCGAACTTGTACTTTCGCTATGGTCAGACTCCCATTGATTCCTATGGGATCCGCCGCCTCCAGGCTGGCGCTTTGAAAACCAGGTACGCTGGGCCGTAAAAGTGCCGAGCGTACCTGCTAGTTTTTTGATAGCTAGCAAAAGTAGTGAGAATGTGCCGCACTTGTGTGCGGAACATCTGGAGTGACGTAAGAATCGATCTGTGTCGGACTGAGTCCGGCGGATCGAAGCTGACGTCACAAAATTCTACTTTTGCCGGTCTCGAGCCTTTGATAACTAAGGCGTATCAGCCTCGCCACAAATACGCTGCGGAATACGCAGCGTATTTGAGGTTGACGGCTTGATAACTACCCCCCTTTGACTTCTGACTTCAGCTCAGCGTTTAAGCTTCTGCCCTCAGAGCTCTGCGAGTCCGACCACTGACTTCTGCCCACGCTGCAAGCACACTGCTATCCCACTCACTGACTACACATACAGTCACGAGCCGATTGAAGAGACTACACATGCAGTCAGGAGCCAATGTTCCGCCAATGGGAATAGTTTCAGTTTCCGCTAAGCTGCACCAATAGGTTAAGATGATCTGTGACCCACTAGGTATCAATCACGTGTCAACCACCTGATTTGCGTAGCAGGCAGGTGGAAAGTCGGAAACCATAAAAAATATTTAAAAAGAATTTTAAATTAAAAAATAAATTGTGCTGAAGCAGGGACACACCTACACACTTCCGCCGATACACTAATGTGTCACGACACACAGTTTGGAAAGCACTGCTCTACACACTATGCTGTATTAAAATGTATTTCCATTCTACTACACCTAATATCATAATCACACCTGCAACGTGAACATATGTACATAAGTGTTTATTTCTTATTATACATTAAAGCCTTCTAGGGGTTATAATTATATATTTCAATTTCATACGTAACATACTAATTGTTTATATATTTAGAAGAATAGCTTAGTTATTTATCCTATAGTGCTTAGTTGTGAATGTATACCTACAATCTCTGTTACATAAAACAGGCGTTGTGACAACAAATTAGTATGACTCTGGTCTTCAAATGCACATTTGTTATCAGGACCTTAGTTATAAACAAACTTCATGAGTGTCATATCCTATAGAGCTAGTTATCTGGAGTCTGATATGTCCCAAGAGGTCAAATGGTAACCCAAAACTTTGCTGGCATTTTACTGTTGCAGTTTGTAGAAACATACAGCATTTTCTCTGCTACTGTTTAGTTCATATTATAGTCAAGGATGTTGCATTACACTATGGCCCAAGAGAGGCCTTTGAGAGATATTAGTCCCCCCTCCTTTATATCACATGAATATACATAAGTCCAAGAGTGGCCGTTTGTTTAATGGGGGATTCATATAATATAAAACTGAGGTTTAATCTATGTTGGTTCATGTACTTTGCAGACACCATCTTGTGCCTTGGAATATGGAATACTGTTTTGTATTGAGTTTTATTTTCTTGCATGTTGCTATTACTTTTCATTTACTATCTGTAATAATTTTTCTGAAACCTCAATAAAAAATTTTTTACAAAAATTGAAAATTGTTTAAAATTTCATGATCTTCATGAAATAACAATTTTGGGTTTCATATCCCCTTGATTCAAATTACAGCTGCAAGCCAGTAGATAAACTATGTGGTTGGTTCCATAGCAGGTTTTATGTAACATAGTAACATAGTAACATAGTAGATAAGGTTGAAAAAAGACTGAAGTCCATCGAGTTCAACCTATACAAATCTAAAATACTTTCAAAAAGCTCCAGTTAAGATTAAATAACCTCATTAAAATGTGACCCATTTAATACTAGCAATCATATCCATTAATTTTGTTTATATACAGAAATGTATCCAGACTATTTTTAAATGTATCTATGGTATTGGCATTCACTACCTCCTTTGGTAATGAGTTCCACAATTTTATTGCTCTTACAGTGAAAAAACGTTTCCGTTGCAGGAGATTAAATCTCCTTTCCTCCAACCTTAAATTATGACCTCTTGTCAGAAACAATTTTCTTGGAATAAACAGAGCTTCTTCCATCTCTGTATATGGGCCTTGAATATATTTATATAAAGTAATCATGTCACCTCTCAAGCGCCTTTTTTCTAAAGAAAACAGACCCAGTTTGGCTAGCCTCTCCTCATAGGTTAATTTCTCCAATCCCCTTATTAGCTTTGTGGCCCTTCTCTGAACTTTTTGTAGTTCTGCAATATCTTTTTTAGCAATCGGTCCCCAGAACTGCACTCCAAACTCAAGGTGAGGTCTTACCAGGGCTTTATATAATGACAGAATTATGCTTTCCTCCCTTGAATCAATGCCTCTTTTAATACATGCTAGTATCTTATTAGCCTTTGAAGCCGCTGCCCTGCATTGTGCACCCATCTTTAGCTTGTTATCTATTACTACTCCCAAATCCCTTTCCTCCTGTGTTTGGCTAAGTCTTGTCCCATTTAAAAAATACGTAGCCTCTTAACCCAACCCTCACCTGGTAACTTACCATACTCTATAGACATGTGGGAAAGGGAGCTGGATGTAATTATTCTACCACAGGTAGCTGCTAACATATTTATTAACTCCAAAAAGCCCTCCACTTCAGCATCCATCCTAGAAACCAATTATAAAATGCTACACTGTTGGTATCTAACTCCACGGAAGTTATATCGATTATACCCCAGTACTCCAAATAAATGTTGGAGATGTGGCCACTTTGGGAGTGGCATGGGACACATGTGGTGGTGGTGCTCACAGCTAAACCACTTCTGGTATGAGATAATAGATGAGGTTAGAAATATTTTACATGTGACCTTGCCGTCTGACCCCCTCATTTGGTTGCTTAATAAATCCGTCAAGCTCCCTTTTAAATCTCTCCTCCCATTGTTCCGAATATTTACTAATAGCGTAAAAGTCCTGATCGCTAGACACTGGAAATTAAGAGATGTTCCCACTCTGGGAATGTGGAGGGCTAAGGTAACCGAGCTCCTAGAGTTAGAAGAATATTCCGTATATAAGAGAGGAAACACTGATACCTTTATAACCATACAAGCGATATGGGACGAATACCTCAAAACAAAGAGATCCAATTAGAATGAATATAAATGATCAGTATTCTTCCCTTGAAATAATAAAACCCTATTTTCCTTTTTACCATAATCCCGAGGCTGGACAATTTCTTAGTATCCCCTTTTTCCCCTCTTCCCTCCACCTAATCTTAACAGCCATACCTAGTTTTCACCCTTGTATGCATACAGTATAGCAAAATGTTTGGATCTGCGCCTTCCTATAACATCCCTATTATCTTAATGTTTATTGCAATGTATCTGTATGATGTTGGATGTGTATTGATTCAATCTAATAAAAAGAATTTAACTAAAAAATTCATAGCCTGCTTATTTTTACTTCCAAAATGTAGAACCTTGCATTTTTCCATATGAAATCTCATTTTCCATTCACTTGCCCATAGTTCTAATTTTAGCAAATCCCTTTGTAAAGAGAGTTCGTCCTGCTCTGACCTAATGACCTTACTTAACTTAGTATCATCTGCAAAAATAGAGATGTCGCTATTTAATCCTTGCTCCAAGTCATTTATAAAAATATTAAAAAGAACAGGGCCCAGTACTGATCCCTGGGGGACGCCACTGATTACCTTTGTCCAATCTGAGTATGATCCATTTACTACTACTCATTGCTCCCTATCTTTTATCCAGTTATTTATCCATGAGCTAACATTTTCAGCTATTCCCAGTCCCTTAATTTTGTGCATTAATCTCTCATGTGGCACTGTATCAAATGCCTTTGCAAAATCTAAGTATATCACATCAACTGATTGTAATGTTCTGAAGAATTCCAATTAAAGAAACATAATACTCATATGCTAAATCACTTGAAACTGATGCAGTGTAACTGTAAAAAGCTGACAGGAAAATATCACCTGAGCATCTCTATGTAAAAAAGGAAGATATTTTACTTCACAATTTCCTCAGCTCAGCAGAGTAAGTTCGGTGTAAAAAAAAATATACTTCAGCTGTTGCTCAGCTGCAGGTAAAAAAAAATAAAAAAAATGAAGAAATGAACAGCAGCCAATCAGCATCAGCAGTGCTGAGGTCATGAACTCTTTTACTGTGATCTCATGAGATTTCACTTAGCTCTCATGAGATTTCATAGTAAACTTCCTTAAACTGAATAGGGAAATAAGATGAGTGTGCACGTAAACTCACTCCCTTAGCTGTCCCTGGACAGACATACTGATTTGTTGCTTAGAAGTCCTTTACAATGGGATGTGGCTACTGAGGAATTTTTGTGGTAAAATATCTTTCTTTTTTACATAGAGATGTTCAGGTGATATTTTCAAGCCAGCTTTTTACAGCTATGCTGCATCACTTTCAAGTGTTTCAACATTTGGGTATCATGGCCCTTTAAGGAAATGTTCTCCCTATTTCATATACTTACACATATTGCAATTGTGTTTACCACAACAAAAAGTTCCTTTTTTTTATTAAATGTATATGACTCTCTGTCTCTCCCTTCTATAACAGATCTCAATTTACTAAATGCTAATACATATTTTAAGTCCTTGTTTGAAGCGGCACATTTGTCTAATGGAGTGTGAAGAGGAATTTAGTTCTCCAGTCATTTCAGTTGTGCCATTGATTTGTGCCCTTCTAGTACGTGCATTTTATCTTGTGTGAGTAAAAGTTATTACAGAAATTTCTACCTTGAATTGGAGTTGGGCTGAGTGTATTTATGTTTTTACCAAGTTCTACTATTTTGATAAATTTGCCTCTTCTGAGGCTGCTTTTGCCAGGAAAGTTCTGCAGGTTGCTGTGCCTGTCTAGTGCGATACCCGCCTTAACTTGTATCCCACTCTATTTCATTGTGGTCTTATGAACTTCCATGCTTGGGTATAGAATCCCATAAGATGGCTTATGGACTCTCACCACCTTATGAAAGAAAACAAAATGTACACTTTACTGATGAACTGTTGTTACTATGGTTTAGCAGCTCCCAAGAAAGTTTTAGCAGCTTGTAATAATTGGGTGGTGCCGCTACATCTACAGTGGGGTAAAAAAGTATTTAGTCAGCCATCAATTGTGCAAGTTATCCAACTTAAGAAGATGAGAGAGGCCTGTAATTTTCATCATAGGTATACCTCAACTATGAGAGACAAAATGTGGAAACAAATCCAGACAATCACATTGTCTGATTTGGAAAGAATTTATTTGCATATTATGGTGGAAAATATGTATTTGGTCAATATCAAAAGTTCATCTCAATACTTTGTTATATATCCTTTGTTGGCAATGACAGAGGTCAAACGTTTTCTGTAAGTCTTCACAAGGTTGTCACACACTATTGTTGGTATGTTGGCTCATTCGTGCATGCAGATCTCCTCTAGAGCAGTGATGTTTTTGGGCTGTCGCTAGGCAACACGGACTTTCAACTCCCTCCAAAGGTTTTCTATGGGGTTGAGATCTGGAGACTGGCTAGGCCACTCCAGGACCTTGAAATGCTTCTTACGAAGTCACTCCTTCATTGCCCGGGCGATGTGTTTGGGATCATTGTCATGCTGAAAGACCCAGCCACGTTTCATCTTCAATACCCTTGCTGATGGAAGGAGGTTTGCAATCAAAATCTCACGATACATGGCCCCATTCATTCTTTCATGTACACGGATCAGGCGTCCTGTTCCATTTGCAGAGAAACAGCCCCAAAGCATGATGTTGCCACCCCCATGCTTCACAGTAGGTATGGTGTTCTTTGGTTGCAACTCAGCATTCTCTCTACTCCAAACATGACGAGTTGTGTTTCTACAAAATAGTTCTACTTTGGTTTCATCTGACCATATGACATTCTCCCAATCTGCTTCTGGATCATCCAAATACTTCAGACGGGCCCGGACATGTACTGGTTTAAGCAGGGGGACACGTCTGGCACTGCAGGATCTGAGTCCCTGGCGGCATAGTGTGTTACTAATGGTAGCCTTTGTTATGTTGGTCTCAGCTCTCTGCAGGTCATTCACTAGGTCCCCCTGTGTGGTTCTGGGATGTTTGCTCACTGTTCTTGTGATCATCTTGACCCCACGGGTTGAGATCTTGCATGGAGCCCTAGAACAAGGGAGATTATCAGTGGTCTTGTATGTCTTCCATTTTCTAATTATTGCTCCCACAGTTGATTTCTTCACACCAAGCTGCTTGCCTATTGCAGATTCAGTCTTCCCAGCCTGGTGCAGGTCTTCATTTTTGTTTCTGGTGTCCTTCGACAGCTTTTTGGTCTTCACCATAGTGGAGTTTGGAGTGTGACTGTTTGAGGTAGTGGACAGGTGTCTTTTATACTGATAACAAGTTCAAACAGGTGCCATTAATACAGGTAATGGGTGGAGGACAGTGGAGCCTCTTAAAGAAGAAGATGCAGGTCTGTGAGAGCCAGAAATCTTGCTTGTTTGTAGGTGACCAAATACTTATTTTCCACCATAATATGCAAATAAATTCTTTCCAAATCAGACAATGTGATTGTCTGGATTTGTTTCCACATTTTGTCTCTCATAGTTGAGGTATACCTATGATGAAAATTACAGGCCTCTAATATTCTTAAGTGGGAGAACTTGCACAATTGGTGGCTGACTAAATACTTTTTTGCCCTACTGTATATGTAGTGGCATTTAATTCAACGTGAGCTGCACATTGTAATGACAGTGTTATCACTGATTAGCAACCATGATGCTACAATGTGCAACTTAACTGGTTCTGGTAAGGCTTACTTATTTAGGAAGCTTGATTTCTAAGACTCTGCAGTGCACCTCTTATCTGACCTCTTATCTGTGTGGCTGTGAATAGCTAATAACATATACTCTTTGTTCATGTGTGCCATAAATATAATATTGTGCTCACTCTAGTGGAGTTATTTAAGAGTCAGCACTAATTGTCTGAAATGCAAGTCTGTCAAAAGCACTGAGATAAGGATGCTGCAGAAGCTTAGATACAAGTAATCATAGAGGTAAAAGTATATTAATATAATAGTGTTGATTATGCAAAACTGGGGAATGGTAAATAAATGGTTTATCTATATTTTTCTACAATAACATTTTTTGTGTTGACTGTCCCTTTAACCTGTTAATTATTTTTCAACAGAGGGTTAAAGTTGTCTTAGTATTTGTGTCAGTTGTCAAAGAATTAAGGCTTCTTGAATGGATGCATCAAAGATTTCTCATAAATGTCTCATCTATGAATCAATTGTAGCATTAAATATGGAATATATTATACGATGCTCAATTGGTACTAAGGGGCCCAAAGTATGCCAATAAAATATCCCTCACACCATTACTAGTGATGTCGCAAATTGTTCGCCGGCGAATAGTTCCCGGCGAACATAGCTTGTTTGCGTTCGCAGCAGCGGGCGAACATATGCGATGTTCGATCCGCCCCCTATTCATCATCATTGAGTAAACTTTGACCCTGTATCTCACAGTCTGCAAACACATTCCAGCCAATCAGCAGCAGACACTCCCTCCCTCCCAGACCCTCCTAGCTCCTGGATAGCAGCCATTTTAGATTAATTCGGAAGCTGCATTGTTAGTGAGAGGAGGGACAGTGTAGCTGCTGGTGATTTTATTGGGAAATTGATAGCTAGGCTAGTGTATTCAGTGTCCTAAAGGACTCATCTGATATCTGCTATAAGGACAGCACCCCAAAAAGCCCTTTTTAGGGGTAGAACATCATTTTTAAAAAAAAAAAAATTCCCTGGGTAATCTAATTGCAGTTGCTTGCCTGCCAAGCCACTTGCCCAGTGCCACCACTCATATCTGGTGTAACAGTAGTATAAATAATTAAAAAAAACAAAAACTTTTTTGACTGTGAAACATCAGTCTGCTAGTGTAATCTAATTGCAGTTGCCTGCCTGCCAGTGTGTGTGCCAGGCCCACTTGCCCAGTGCCACCACTCATATCTGGTGTAACAGTAGAGTAAATAATTTTAAAATAAACTTTTTTGACTGTGAAACATCAGTCTGCTAGTGTAATCTAATTGCAGTTGCCTGCCTGCTAGCATGTGTGCCAGGTCCACTTGCCTAGTGCCACCACTCCTATCTGGTGTAACAGTAGTGTAAATAAAAACTTTTTTGACTGTGAAACATCAGTCTGCTAGTGTAATCTAATTGCAGTTGCCTGCCTGCCTGCCAGCGTGTGTGCCAGGCCCACTTGCCCAGTGCCACCACTCATATCTGGTGTAACAGTAGTGTAAATAATTAAAAAAAAAAACTTTTTTGACTGTGAAACATCAGTCTGCTAGTGTAATCTAATTGCAGTTGCCTGCCTGCCAGCGTGTGTGCCAGGCCCACTTGCCCAGTGCCACCACTCATATCTGGTGTAACAGTAGTGTAAATAATTTAAAAAAAAAAACTTTTTTGACTGTGAAACATCAGTCTGCTAGTGTAATCTAATTGCACTTGCCTGCCTGCTAGCGTGTGTGCCAGGCCCAGTGCCACCACTCATATCTGGTGTAACGGTAGTGTAAATAATTAAAAAAAAAAACTTTTTTGACTATGAAACATCAGTCTGCTAGTGTATTTATTGCAGGTGATTTATGCCCTTTATGGATTAAAACCAGACTCTGCATCAACTATGTAATTTTCCGTGGGAGTTTTGCCATGGATCCCCCTCCGGCATGCCACAGTCCAGGTGTTAGTACCCTTAAAAAATCTTTTCCATCACTATTGTGGCCAGAAAGAGTCCCTGTGGGTTTTAAAATTTGCCTGCCTATTGAAGTCAATGGCAGTTCGCCGGTTCGCCAACAGTTGCGGACGTTCGCGTTCGCCGTTCGCAAATGGAAAATTTTAAGTTTGCGACATCACTAACCATTACACCACCAGCCTGAACTGTTGATACAATGCAGGATGGATCCATGCTTTCATGTTGTTTTATGCCAAATTCTGACCCTACCATCTGAATGTTGCAGCTGAAATCGAGACTCATCAGACCAGGCAACATTTTTCCAATCTTCTATTATCCAATTTTGGTGAGCCTGTGTGAATTGTAGCCTCAGTTTCCTGTTCTTAGCTGGCAGGAGTGGCACCCGGTGTGGTCTTCTGCTAATGTAGCCCACCTGCTCCAAGGTTAGCTGTGCTGTGCGTTCAGAGATGGTATTCTGCATACCTTGGTTGTAACAAGTTGTTATTTTAATTACTGTTGCATTTCTATCATCTCGAACCAGTCTGAAAATTCTCCTCTGACATCAACAAGGCATTTTCCTACGTACAGCTGTCGCTCACTGGATATTTTCTCTTTTTCAGACCTTTCTCTGTAAACCCTAGAGATGGTTGTGCGTGAAAATCCCAGTAAATCAGCATTTTTTTTAAATACTCAGACCAGCCCGCCTGTCACCAACAACCATGCCACGTTCCAAGTCACTTAAATCCCCTTTCTTCTCCATTATGAAGCTGGGTTTGAACTTCAGCAAGTTGTGTTCACCACGTCTAGATGCCTAAATGCATTGAGTTGCTGCCATGTAATTGGCTCATTAGCAATTTGTGTTACCAAGCAATTGAACAGGTGTACCTAATAAAGTGGCCGGTGAGTGTAGATCATTCTTTATATTTACCATAACAAATTAAGGTAAACTACCTTGAACTGCAAATTAACTTCCATCATACAAATTCAGACTAAGGGGCCCATTTATCAAGCTCCGAATGGAGCTTGTGGGCCCATGTTTCTGGGGAGTCTTCAGACTCGCCAGAAACACCAGTTATGAAGCAGCTCCATAACCCTGTCCCCCTGCTCTGATGAGGCGGACAGGAATCGCTGGAAATCAACCGATCGAGTATGATCGGGTTGATTGACACCTCCCTGCTGGTGGCCGATTGGCCGCGAGTCAGCTGGGGGCGGCGTTGCACCAGCAGCTCTTGTGAGCTGCTGGTGCAATGTTAAATGCGGAGAGCGTATTGCTCTCCGCATTTAGCGAGGTCTTGCGGACCTGATCCCCACTGTCGGATCAGGTCCCCAAGACCTTTGATAAATAGGCCCCTAAATACCCCAGAGAATGTGAAATCCTTAGTGGATATTATAAATCATTTTAAAAAAATGAAGCTTAGCATAAAGGTTTGCAGGAAAATAACCTTGGCAATTAAAAGGTT
Organism: Bombina bombina; assembly: GCF_027579735.1. Taxonomy (NCBI): domain Eukaryota; kingdom Metazoa; phylum Chordata; class Amphibia; order Anura; family Bombinatoridae; genus Bombina; species Bombina bombina. Next base: position 365,585,062 of record NC_069501.1, on the reverse strand, counting down.
GCAGAATTGTTTATTGAAAATATCTGTACAATTGAATTTGACAAACAGCATGATTGTTAAAGAATGTTGTTTTACAGTTTAAGTGTAAAATAAAATGTTTTTGAGCAACTACACATGTATTATTGTGACAAGGTCAAGCTCTAGTTATAAAACCTTTCTTGTAACAAAGGATTCCGATAGCAGCAACCGCTGCAAGAAAGGTGCAGTGGCCAAATAATCTCACTGCTCCTTGCGCAGATGGCAGAATTCTTTCCAAAAATGTTGTAGGGAATGGCAGAGCAGGAACATCCTAGATGAAGAACACAGGTATGCTAGCATTTAATAAAGACATTGAATAAAAGAGTACATACAGAATATCAACAGTATCAATAGATAATAGCTTAGTGCTTAGTTTTAGTTCAGAAAGAAAATATAGGGCCATATTATAAACAGAGAGGTATTTAATGCTCCCGGTTGAGCGCTAACTCAGTTAGAAGTACTTTATTGTGTGCGTCGGGTAGCGCTCATATAACAAGTTGAAAGTAAACTGTTTTCACTCCTCCCATAGAATTCAATGGAGCAAAAAAGTGGGGGGAAAACTAACACCTGATTGCATATTTTCAAGTGCGCTAACCCGACATGAAAATGTGAATATTTCACATATTTCACATTCCAATGTTCTTTACATAGCAGAATATGTTCTATTTATTCATTCATATATTTAGATGAGTATATATAAGCATAGATATATACAGATGTATATAGGAATATATATTTAAAAATGCATAGAACATATTTCCCTATGTAAATAACATTGGAATGTAAAATATTTACAGTAAATACACAGTTAAACACTTTATTAAATATGAATATTGCATAAATATGATTTTTATGTTTTCATCTATATATATGTCTATATGTGTACTTATGTATTTATTTGTTTATATATATATGTTGTTTATATATATAAAATGTCTGTAAATACATACAGTATATACACATTTAAATACATCTGTACACACATATAAACATATATATATATATATATATATATATATATATATATATATATATATATACACACAGACATACATACATACATATACATCTTTCTTCACATAGGGAAATATGTTAAAGCCCTTTCACTGCTTTTTTTTTTCAAACACCTGAGACCTCATATCTTTGAGCCCTTATAACTTTTTTTGTGCAACATTTTTTTAATAATTTTTATTAGATGTTATTATTATGAGGGGAAGTGTACTTTGTAATGTATTTTTGATGTGGTTTGTGACACTTTCTTGTTTCGTGAAACAGTTAACTAGATATCTGAGAATGCGGTAATCATGCTAGCGTAAATCACGATTTTGCTTAAGCATTTACTTTCAACTTGTAATACGAGCAGTAAACCCGACACGTGCAAACACCCGTGATAATCCCCTTTTCGCTTGTGCGTAACTGTTAACGCGCCACTCGTATTCTGGCATCATGTTTTTCTAGGCAGTACCATTACCTTAGTAAGCATGTATATGTTCATTATAGGATGACTTATGATGCCCATTATAGGAACATGGAACCTAAACATTTTCTTTCATTATTCATATAGAGCATAGATTATTAAATAAAGTTCAAATTTACTTTTATTATCAATAAGCCAATGACAAGAAGCATTTCAGTGCAGCCACCATTTAGCAGATAGCTCCTCGCTCCTGATCCTACCTAGGTATTCTTTTCAACAAAGGATACAAAGAGAACTAAAGAAGATAGATAATAGAAGTAATATGGAAAGTTGTTTAAAATTGTGTGCTCTATCTGAATGAAAAGTTTTGAGTTCCATGTTCTTTTACTGGAGCTGAATTAAAATGGGGAAAATTCAAACTGAATAGATCGGATATGTTGATGAATTTTATTAAAAAACACAATTTGTGGAAAACAGTTTTTGGATGGAGAGGAATATGGTCTGGGTCCATTCCCATTGTAAGGTAACTTAGTAACATAGTAGATGAGGTTGAAAAAAGAGCTTTCAACCTATCGAGTTCAACCTATACAAATCTAAAATACTTACAAAAAGCTCCAGTTAAACTTAAATAATCCCACTAAAAGGTGACCCTGGTATCTATGGTTTACAGAAATAGAGAGGTTAAAAATCTTACAGGCCATGTGATCCCATTGTAAGGTAACTAAGATACTAAGATTTTTCCCAAATCTTGAAAAAAGAGGCTTTTCTTACAGCTTAAATAATCTTGAATGGAGAGTTGGCTTCATAGCAATGATAGGTAAAAACTCATAACAGAATGTGTTTCCAAATCAAACCCAAAAGGAAACTCTCAAAAGCTCTGTCAATCCAACTATACATTAAATATTAAGGAACTGCAGAATGACCCTCAGCAATCCCTTTAAAAGTAACTAAAATATCTGAATGTATGTATCTAAAAATAAATAAAAGGTTGAACCACTTTTATTTATTAAATAAATATTTTTTTCTACTAACCACTGATTCTGGTTCAATTTTCCATATTTCATTTTCTGCAATGAGTCCCAGCTTGAACATTATCTGAAAGTAAAAGACATAAATACTTTACATTAATGATTATGTGTAACTGTGTATCATTATGTTTTCTAAGTATTACCATAATGGTATCAAGATCTATGATAATTGCTTAAAGGGACATAATACCCATTTGCTTAATCATTTAAAAGTGATGCACTATAACTGTAAAATGCTGACAAGAAAATATCACATGAGTATCTCTATAAAAAAAGGAAGATATACCTTATTTATGTTCAGCACACCAGCGTAAGTGCTCTGTGATTATTTTTGCTGATGACAGCAAAAACAAAACAACACCAACCAATCATCTTAATCAGTGGCTAGATCATGCTTTGCTTTACTGTGATCTCATGAGATTTCGCTGACATGTAGAGAGATTTCATAGTTAACTTCCTTAAACTGAGGAGGGAATAAAGTGACTGAACATGCCAGATGCATGCATGCTCCTTGTAAGTCCTGGGACTAGCATCCTGACTGGATGTTTAAACTCCCTTTACAATGGGATGTGGCTACTAAGGAAATTTTGAGGTTAAATATCCTTTTTGGATATCATGTCCCTTTAAATTAACATCTAGAGAATCTTTTAGAAACATCATTCTTTAAATAACTAGTGTTGATTTATGGTATAAAATAAAAAAGTCTCTTTATTCCATAAAGAAAAAGTTAAAACATAACATGAAAACCATAACTGTAGTGATCGGGAATAACACAATCTAACGTGTTTTGGCTACAAGGGCCATAGTTAAATGGTGTTACACTGGGGAAAAAAAACTATTATGTCATTTTTACTGGCTCTTGATTCTGAGGGCTTTATGATCTAAACCTCTCCACTCAGGTGAGATGATCTAAAATTATCCTCCAGCACTGCGAGATCCCTAGTAAAATTCTTAAAAGGCAGATTTTGCTTTACTTCTCCAAAGGGCATACTCTGCATTTCTGTATGTAAAGGATAGACACGCCCAGTGCAATATAGCACTGCATGGCATGACAGTTTTGCTGTAATTGCACTTTATGCTTTCTATATTATATCACTTTACACATCAGATGAAGTTTTTTTTACATTTAAATTTTGCACTTTCTGTTTTGCATTTCATTTTGTAAACAACAGTGTATTTAGGATTGTGATTTTACAAATTCTGACTATGCTTTCACAGTTTCTGTGTAACTTTAAAAGACTAGGATCATATTTATATGTATATTTTAACATTTACATTGCACTTTGTATTTCTTCTTTAAAAATAAAACTGAAAAACTGACAGCTTCAGTTTGTTAGAGAGCTAATATCCTTTTATGGGCCCGATAAGCAAAGATTCTCTAGTATATAAAGAAATTATAGTGCAGATGTCACAGGGGCTGAACTCACGGAATTCTATAAGAAAAGGGGGGGGACCTGGAAGTCCCAGAGAGATAAGAGATGCCTGCCATGGAAACTATTGAAGTTTTCTGGGATACAAAATTTCACAGGGGAGAGAGAAGGTGACAGAAGAACACTTGGGGCTGATATAAAGGCTCACTTTGCATCAATTTGCATCAATTACAAATTAAACTGAAATGTTTTCACTGCAATTTAACTTGCTTTTGCCTGTAGTTAAGTATATATTACTTTTCTGTCAGTTAAATAAGTGTATTGTGATTATTGAGCGAACTTCACCTGCATCCAGTTGGAGAAAAATAATTTCACAAGACTTGTGACAGAGCTTCAGACATATCCTGGGAACTCCCCTGCACAGACCAGGGAACTCCCTTGCCCGTACCACTTTCTGAAGCTCTGTTTTATCTTACAATAGAGAAAATACCAAGTGCAATGTAAGTTGTAAAAGATGCACAGAAATATACAAAGTGTGATTGTAATTTGTTAAAGTAAAACAGAAACTTTCAAAACATAATTAGGGGCATATTTATCAAGCTCCGTATGGAGCTTGATGCCCCATATTTCCGGCAAGCCTTCAGGCTCACCGGAAACACAATTTATAAAGCAGCGGTCTAAAGACCACTGCTCCATAACCTGTCTGCCTGCTCTGAGGCGGCGGACAGATATCAGCAGAAATCAACCAGATCAAATACGATCGGGTTGATTGACACCCCCTGCTAGCAGCTGCGAATCTGCAGGGGGGGGCATTGCATCAGCAGTTCACCAGAACTGCTGGTGCAATGATAAATGCCGATAGCATATGCTGTCGGCATTTATCGATGTACAGCAGACATGATCCGCAATATTGGATCATGTCTGCTCGCAAAATGATAATCCTTAGTATGTTTAAAATCCCTGCTGGATCTAAATTTAAATGTATTAAAATATAAAATAGAAAGTGCAAATATTGAATGGGATAATACTGAAAGGACAAAAGAAGGTGCTGCACGCTCATAAAATAAAACATCCAAATTTATTGCAAAATGTTAAAATCGAAATGGAATAAGGCATACAAAAAGAGTGAGCAGGTGTAAGCAAGACAGACTTACGCGTTTCGGCTTTGCACCGTATTCATAGCCATACTGTCAACTTTACTGGGCACTTATTTAAATCCTTAAAACTCATCTGATTGGATAAAACTCTCACACCTATTTCTCACACATTTCCTTAAATATCAATGGCTGAGAACAACAAGACATGTGAACTAATTACATTGCACAGAACATGAGACCAGAAAAATTGGATATAAAGTTCAAATGTACATACATTAATTTGCAACATTATAGCTACGCTAAACATCAACAACTAATGCGTGTAGAATAGGGAAATATATCATGAATTATACACACCTGTTGAGTGGAAATAACAGATACATGAAATTAGATATATACAATTGCACACACTAAGTTTGTATCAATATATCTAAGCTATACGCCCAAGAATCCTAAATAAATGCAATTTGCGATAAGTCACTAAGGCCTAGATTACGAGTTTTGCGATAGCTGAAAAAGCAACGCTAACAGGTGCTAACACTGCATTTTTACGCCCGCTGCTATTACGAGTCTTGCAGGTTTAGGGGCACCACACACTTTTTTGGCCTTACCGCAAAACGACTTACGTAAACTTCATAAAGTCTTTTTTCTATGGGACTTTTCATACCGCTGGTATTACGAGTCTGTCCTGGGAAGCCAAAAAGTGAGCGATACACCCTAAAACTTCAAGATTTCTACCGCATTTGAAAGTCAGTAGTTATGAGTTTTATGGTACAACGCGGTAACATAAAACTCATAACTAAAGTGCTAAAAAGTACACTAACACCCATAAACTACCTATTAACCCCTAAACTGAGGCCCTCCCGCATTGCAAACACTAAAATACAATTATTAACCCCTAATCTGCCGCTCCAGACATCGCCGCCACCTACATTATGCTTAATAATCCCTAATCTGCTGCCCCCAACATTGCCGACATTTACATTATATTTATTAACTCCTAATTTGCAGCCCCCAATGTCGCTGCAACCTACCTAGACTTATTAACCCCTAATCTGCCGCCCCCGACATCGCTGTCACTATAATAAACATATTAACCCCTAAACCGGCGCACTCCCGCCTTGCAAACATTAGTTTATTATTATTAACCCCTAATCTGCTGTCCCTAACATCGCCGCCACCTACCTACATTTCTATCTATTAGGGGTTAATAAATGTAGGTAGGTGGCGGCGATGTTAGGGACGGCAGATTAGGGGTTAATAATAATAAACTAATGTTTGCGAGGCGGAAATACAATGCAAAAAGTGTAAGTGTAACAAACCTGTCATATCCTACAGTGCTATATTGCACTGTGCTTGTCTCTCCTTCAGATAAAGACATGAGATAGATCTCGCAGTGCTGGAGAGCTCCGCACTTTTTCTTTTAGCATTCCATGAGTTCAGCCCTGAACGGAATAATCTTTGATCATCAGACCCTTAAGTCACATTCGCACTGTTGTGATTGTCACTAACATTGCTGACGTCTTCATTACCAGGCTTTCAAAAATAACTGAGTGATCTTGAGTTCCAAAGGAACCTATTGCAATCTATTTCCATCCTGCAACTGCTAAACCATCTGAATGCCATTTGTATGTTGGCATAATGCGTGCTGGGCACTTTAGCTCAATTGTTATATTTTCATTGTTAAAGGGACACTGTACCCAAATTTTTTATTTTGTAATTCAGAAAGAGCATGCAATTTTAAGTAACTTTCTAATTTACTCCTATTATCAATTTTTCTTCGTTCTCTTGCTATCATTATTTGAAAAAGAAGGCATTTAAGCTTTTTTTTGGTTTTAGTACTCTGGACAGCACTTTTTTATTGGTGGATGAATATATCCACCAATCAGCAAGGACAACCCAGGTTGTTCACCAAAAATGGGCCGGCATCTAAACTTACATTCTTGCATTTCAAATAAAGATACCAAGAGCATGAAGAAAATTTGATAATAGGAGTAAATTAGAAAGCTGCTTAAAATTTCATGCTCAATCTGAATCACGAAAGAAAAATTTTGGGTACAGTGTCCCTTTAATATTTGCCAAGTATTGTTTTTTGCTATGGGTTTCTATTAAAAGAACATATAATATCTTCTTATACTGGATTTTAACAGTACTGAATCTTTTCAAGAGGGTGTGTTTTACAGGGTATGCAACTTTATTATTCAAATCACGTTCACAAAGGTGCAATCCCATTTAGGAGTTTAATAATGTAGGCGCTATCACTGTAAAATGTACTCTCTTGGCCGTGTTTGAACTTGGCTGTACAGACCAATTATTTATAAAGTACAATTGCACATGACATTATAACTAGGTACCTCTCTGGCAGCTCTTTCTCCAGCTTGCACAGCTCCTTCCATGTACCCACTCCATGTAGTAGCAGTTTCGGTTCCAGCAAAGAATATCTTCCCAACAGGTTTACGAATAATACTGCAGCAAAAATATAACTTTATAATTACAGAATAAATAAAAACAAATATAGAACAATATGATGTTGCAATAAACATGTATAACCTCAGTGCTAATTAATATTAAAGGGACAGTGTACACCAATTTTCATTTAACTGTATGTAATAGACACTACTATAAAGAATAATATGCACAGATACTGATAGAAAAATCCAGTATAAAACAGTTTAAAAACTTACTTAGAAGCTCCCAGTTTAGAACTATTGAAAAGGTTAGCTAGAACACCAACTGCAAGTGGTTCTATAGCAAAAAAAAGCAGACACTCCCCCCCCCCTCTTCCTCTGCATATAAAAAGACTCTTTACACAAACAGGAGCAAATTGGAGTAGGTATACATCAGTATTCTCCTAAAACTTTGGGGCTTGGTTAGGAGTCTGAAAATCAGCACAATGTTATTTAAAAATAAGCAAAACTATACTTTTTTAAATAATAAAAAAAAAAGCTCTATAGGCTATGTAAATGGATCATCTACAAGACATGTAGAGTAATTAAGTTACTGAAACACTTAAAGGGACAGTCTAGTCAAAATTAAACTTTCATGATTGAGATAGGGCATGCAATTTTAAACAACTTTCCAATTTTCTTTTATCATCAAATTTGCTTTGTTCTATTGGTGGTATCTTTGAAAAGCTAAACCTAGGTAGGCTCAAAATGATTTCTAAACCGTTGAAAACCGCCTCTTAGCTCAGAGCATTTTAAAAGTTTTTCACAGTAAGACAGTACTAGTTCATGTGTATCATATAGATAACATAATAATACCTGTTATCAGTGCCGCAAGTCGATTAAGTTCGAGCTTGTGCGCTATACCAGTATCCTATTATTATAATTATTATTGTGCTCACTCCCGTGTAGTTATTTAGGAGTCTGCACTGATTAGCTAAACAGCATGTCTGTCAAAAGCAATGAGATAAGGGGGCAGTCAACAGAGGCTTAGATACAAGATAATCACAGAGGTAAAACATATATTAATATAACTGTGTTGGTTAGGCAAAACTGGGGAATGGGGAATAAAGGGATTATATATCTTTTTAAACAATACAAATTCTGGTGTAGACTGTCCCTTTAAGATGGATTCCTTGAAATATAAGTTTAAAGTTTTATTTTTTTATCTTTTCACTATGACTCATTTTTATTTAGTTTTTCTGCACTAAGGCTATAGACGATTTAGGAAAGTCGATATTTTTTTTAAATCTTTTTATTGAGGATTTTGCATGTAACAAACAAAATCAAAAATACAAAGTGCATGCTCTCAAGATGAATATAGATATAAAACAATACAGACAAATGGGTGCGTACACATTTCAGTCTTCATGTCTAAATGCGTATCTTTGAGACCCAAGATGTGATAAACAGAAGGGGTATGGAATTGCTATGTGATAATATATCCTGACAGAGCGTGAACTGTATACATTGTTAAAATAAAATACTCCTAAAAGATATGTATAATACTCGCTCTCAATAACAGTGCAGTTCTAATTTAGTACAGTCACATGTAACATACTGGTGCTTGCACATTTCTGTCCTCATTTTTTAATATATAGCATGTTGGTGCTTGCACATTTCTATCCTAATTTTTTAATATATAGCATGTTGGTGCTTGCACATTTCTATCCTAATTTTTTAATATATAGCATGTTGGTGCTTGCACATTTCTATCCTAATTTCTTAATATATAGCATGTTGGTTCTTGCACATTTCTATCCTAATTTTTTAAATCCCAAATAGTATTTCTTTGGATCACTCTTGGATCCAAAATGTGATGAACAAAGGAATGTGGGAATTCTATGTGGTAATATAACCTAACAAAATGCAAACTGCATTATTTGGAACATAAATACACAGTAAAGAAAAATATATTAGAAATAAAGTAATTAAGTCTGGACAAACAATGTACATATATGACATCTGCTCCTGGTAAACGTGGTATGATAAATGAGTTTGGTATCACATAATCAAAATGTTATTTCAAATAGTGAGGAATAGTTTGCTATATGAGAGGGTATTCTCTGCTTGATTTAAGAAAGTAGATAATAGGGAAATCACATTGGTAACATAATCCTATATAGCACATTAAAGTTATATGCTTTAAATTAATAACCTGCATAGTGTTTGTTATGCTATTTGATTCTCTGTGAGGGTCTGGATTGATCTTTAAATATATTACTCCCGCGGTTACGGCCGCTAGCGCATGGAGTTAATTGGTATCAAGACAGCATTATGTATAAAGTTGCGTCCCTACAGGGATTCCCCATATAAACCACCACAAGAGATCAACCCCACAATCAGATAAACACTGTTTGGTAGTCAGATTGTCAGCTCTAAGGATCTTAGAATTCTTATAGTAATTTATAACGGATAGATCATATGCTATAATCAAAGTCACAAGTGATGGAAAGCAGTGCAGTAGACTTTCAAAGTTATACATTTCCCAATATTACCTATAACATTTCTAATATTCACCATAAAATTACTCTCTTTAAACTGAATTAAACATAAATAAAGGTAACATGTTGTCTTATACTGTTAGTATATGGTTTGAGATTGTTATCCCAGCATCTCTTCAGGTAAGACACCTCAGAGTCTATGTCCATGTGGTTTGCAGGGGGTGTGTGGTTGGGGGCTGTTATCATACCAGCTATGGTCTCGCATATATTTACTGATAGGAAGCTTGACAAGGTAGTTATTTTACTTTTTGGCTGGTATCTCCTGCCTCTCGGGTCAATAATGCTGACATCAATATTTTCTCTTTCCGCCATTTTCTGATCTTGGTGCCTCCGTAGCTAGCGTGCCCGGCTATGTAGTCCGGAAGTCAGTCTCTCCACGCAATGGCATCTCAGCCGCAACTGGCAACTCCCGACTTGTCATAGTGCTTAGGAAGTCTGCCCCATGTGTGTCTGAGGCCGAGTAGGGTTGTTCTCTGCCGAATGGTTCTTTTGATGTAGGTATGCTATTGGCAGCATCGGAACTGTGGTGTTGTTTTGTCTCTGACTGTTCCTACAAATGCTTTACAGCCTCTCTCTCCATTGTTGCGATTCAATAGATAATCATATGGTGCCCTTTCTATCAGCTTATGCATAAGGAATGCAAGTTTTGCAGGAAAGTCCTCAAGATGCATAAGGCTGCTTTCTTCTGTTTTGTCTGCCATATTTAAGGGTTGTTTCTTCTCTCTTCCAAAGAATATTATTGCAATAGAGTGATGTTGAGTAAGGGGTCAGCTTATTGTCCAGTTAACAATTTAAATCAAAGAGATTTAGTAAGTCAGATAGTTCTGAAAGCACTGATGACCCGGCTCTTCCCGCAGGGGGGGGGGGGAGGTGAATGCCTAATTGTAGTAGTCCTCCGCCTTAGGCCTTTATGCTCCGTTCTGAGCCCTCAGTGTCACAAAAACAGCCAAAAGAAGATATATAGGGCCACAATTACCAGCACTGTGGAGCTTTTGTATTTTGTAGTCTTATTTTCACTGTTAAAAGGTAGTAATCGGTGGATTACTTAGAATTCTACTGGAGCTAACAGAAAATGCGTCCTATCCAGAATGATGTACGGACATGCCCCCCCCCCATATTATTTTTTTATCACTTCACTACCACAATATATTGTATAAGTACTTAATATATTGTTTTTATGTATAGTTTAGTTTTGTTATCTGCTTATGATAAATAATTAGTATAAAATGTATTATAGATATATCAGGTCCGCAAGACATCGCTGAATACAGAGAGCAATATGCTCTCCGCATTTAACATTGCACCAGCAGCTCATAAGAGCTGCTGGTGCAACGCCGCCCCCTGCTGACTCGCAGCAAATGGGCCACCAGCAGGAGGTGTCAATCAACCCGATCATACTCGATCTGGTTGAATTGTTGCGATTCCTGTCCGCCTGCTCAGAGCAGGTGGACAGGGTTATGGAGCAGCGGTCTTTGTGACCGCTGCTTCATAACTGCTGTTTCTGGCGAGTCTGAAGACTCGCCAGAAACACGGGCCGTCAAGCTCCTTTCGGAGCTTGATAGATAGGCCCCATAGAGTTCACTGAGCGCAAAGTTTTACACCTGAAGAGCTCCCATGTTTCCCTACAAAAGCATACAGGTAATTTCCCCCAATTAGCCTCTCCAGAACCTTATTTGTAGGAGTTAAATACCTACTGCTCAGGAGACTTCATTAAAAATAAACAAAATAAAGTAGTTTCATGATTCTCTAAATCTAAAATTACTTTGTTTTGTGGAGATATATTTTTGCATTTGTTATCATGCCAGTATCACCTATAGAAAGTTTGATTCTTTGTATTTTATATCAGATATCGGCTTCTATAAGACAAAGTTTAGTTGGTGGATGTCATTTTGATTCCTATTGGACCATATCTTTCCTCCACCATAATCACAATGATAGCAGCGGCTCTATTTTTAGTTCAAACTAGCTATTAAATTGAGCCATTCTTCTACTGTGAATATTTTTCATTAAGATATGTAAGTTGTAGTTTTTTTGTGTAATGATACATGACTGGTTATGGCTGTTGGTTGATTTACTTTATTCCGAAAAAATTGCTACTTGTAAGATACTTGTAACCAAATGTAAGATTCGTGCATTGTGTTCTTGACTTCCAGTTATGAAAGAAGCAGCCATGGAGTCATTGAGCTGAGGCACTGACAGATCTCAGTAGATTACAACTATTTCAGTGCTTTTAACTTGTGAGTGAGTCTTTTTATTTGTCTCATACTTCTGTGAAGTTGATTACTATGCACTGTGGAGCACCATCTTGGCTTTTTATTTTTCTCTTTGATCTGATTCCCTACATAGTCATACCAATAGCTGCCTATAGTAGACTGTAAGCAACAATGAAGTTTTAACTCTTACCTGGTTTACAGATATTATCATGTAGTTTACAAACATATTTCATTTTGGTTTGTATATTTCTGTTATCAGAAAGGTGGTGCTGTCCATATAAATCACATATTGGTTCTTAAACAAGAGAAGAATCCATGTCTTTTAGGAAGCATGAAGAAACAGCAGTTCATCGCTGGAGTCCATATTAAGGTAGGTACCTACATTTTGGCAAATTTTATTTGAGGTGGGTGTCATTTTGGGTGGGTAATATCTTATAAATAGCGATCATTTGGGACAGCAGTGGGTCCTATGGATCTTATGGATGAGGTGGATATCAGAAATGGTGTCTTGTAATGGACCCATGTTTAATGTAGGGTGGGTGCTTAAGGCAGCAACCAAGATTATTGAGGTACTCAAGGGATTTTTGTTTGAATTATGGGTATTGTCTGAAGTATAGGTGAGTCTTTTAAGTGGGCACTTAAGGTGTTTTAGTTGTAGTGATGAGTCATGTGTTATGGGGTTAATTGCTTCCTGCCCGCTCCTCTTGTTCTCCTGTTATATCTGATTCAAGGAACAAGATCCTATCAAGTTTTTGGACTGTCTCCTGTTGCTCATTATTTTCAATGTTGCTATCTCTGACTACAAAAAGAGACAAAACCATAGCTAAATGATTGGATTATCTCCTGTCTACTCCTCTTTGTGCTACTGCTATTTAGCAAAGTTATGGGATGGTTTCCTGGTGACAGTCAAAATTCTTCAACTGCTACAATGACTGTCAAAGAACCAGACCTAGGTCATCAAGTAACTAATATATGAAATAACTTATTTTGACAAAAAGGTTCTGAATAATCTCCTGGTACATCTCCATTGTTGTTACTCATTCAGACAACTTCAGGTACAAATCTTCTTTGCTTTATATTGCATCTCCGTTTGCTTAATAGTTCATCTGCTAACTTCTTGCCTAAATATTTGTAACAATTGCCGTCCTGACAGGAGTTTATTGCAAAGGTGCACAGGTTCTGATTAAACTACTGTGGTGGTGTTTATTCCTGTAATAAATAATTGTTGTGTTGCATAAAGATCTCTGCTGTATATACAGATCACCCTGGTACATATATCATTTAGGTGTTACTGCTTATTTTTTTATATTATTTTATTTCAAGCTATTACTCATATACATTTTGTGTAGGGTCATTAGCAGAACCTATTAGGAGCCATAGATTTTATCATCTGAAGAAGTACAATAAGCTTGCAAAAGCTAGCACACTAGGGTGAGATTGATACATATCTAAGTATTAAAACATGTCTTTTATTTTATTACAGAACACTTTCTTTTGACTATGATGTTGCCTTTGTATTTTATGATAAAAAAGTGGTTATGTTCTGATGCTTTTTAACTTTAATTATATTTCTTTTTCTAGGGCAGTTTAATGTTAAAATAAAAATATTGAACACACCTTCTTATATACCACCTCTATCCGTGTTACTAATGTTTGAGTTTTTAAGGAAGGTTTCTATGATGATGATCAGTTCAAAACCAAAGTGCATATAAAGTTTTTTCATGCTCCATCTATGTGTGTGTATGCGCGCCAGTGAGTGCAACTTTAGTGCTCCCAGTAGTGCCCTGGCATTTATATATTTGTAATTCCCCTGCCAACTGATTGTTAACAGTCTTATACATTGTGAGCTGTCCCTGAGCTCTGTTCTTACAAATTCCGATTATTCTGCTTCAGATGACCTAGCTCTAAGAAGATACAGGTCCTACCTTTCCTCTGGGTGTGTGTTTACTCTTACTGGTCCTGGCTTGTTTCTTCACTTTAGTTCTGTTGCCTTGTACTTTCTACCTGTTACACTTTCTACTGTTATCCTACTGGGTCTGACCCTGGCTTGGGATCTCTCTCTTTGGTACTTTAAATAATATCTCCAGGTGCTTCATTCTCAACTAGGGTCCTGTAACACTATCAGGGCATTCTGGGAACAGGCGCAAGGTAAGGTGTGGTAATACTTGTAATTGGTCTCCAGAAAATATAACAAGATAACAACTTTACAGGTCCTAATTTGGATACAAATCACAGCCAGGTCACAAATGAACCTCACCGTTTGTAATTCTATAATTTGTGTTTCTAGTAGTGCATTAAAATACTAATTTCCTTTTAAAACATATAAGCCTTGAATTCAAGTAAAGAGCAATTGCTAGCACAAGGTAAATTATCATTATCGTGATCCTGTGCTATGTATGATGAATTAAAATAAAGTATTTCACTCGTATTTATACATATTATAGTGACAGTCTATTCAAAAATAAACTTTATAAAACTGCATGCCTTAGCTGAATCATTAAACATCTTTTCAATTTACTTTTATCAACAATTTTGTTTGTTCTCTTGGTATTCTGAGTTAAAAACTAAACCTGGATATACTTCTATGCTAATTTCTTAGCCATTGAAGGCTGCCTCTTATCTGAATGTATTTTGACAGTTTTTCACAACTAGAGGGCAATAGTTCATGTTTGCCATATAGAGAAAATTGTGCTCACGCTCGTGGAGTTACCTAGGAGTCAGCACTGATTGGCTAAAATGCAAGTCTGTCAAAATAACTGAAATAAGGGGGCAGTCTGCAGAGGCTTAGATATAGGGTAATCACAGAGGTAAAAAGTATATTAATATAACTGTGTTAGTTGTGCAAAACTGGGGAATGGGTACTAAAGGGATTATCTATATTTTTAAACAATACTAATTCTGGTGTAGACTGTCCCTTTAAATGTAAAATCAAGGGTTATTATTAAAATACATGTTTTAACAGTGATCTATGATCAGGTGATGGTCAGGTATTTGTGTGTAATTTCCATGTGTGTATCTTATATTGTGTGTGTGTGTGTGTATATATATATATACATACATAGTTATGTTTCAATACAAAATCATAGTGTAAAAGCATGTGCAAGTGAAGAACTCCATTATTTGACCTTTTGCTTAGCACTTGAGCGATAGTCGACAAGTTTTTCAGCGCATCCCCAGAGAAGTCTAATTATGTGAAGGATTTAGTGCACCTGCACTATACGACATCCATATGTTAGCATGCATTAGACTTATGCTCAAGCCCTAATGTATTACTTTCAACTTGTAATATGAGCACAAAAATAAAAGATCATTTGATTTAAGTTGAGCAATGTTCTTGCACTATAATGCTAATATTTTTGAGCTCCACTTGTAATCTAGCCCATAGTAGGCCATATTACGAGCAGAGCGGTAGTTTACTTTCAAGTGTTAAAAAAACGCAAAGTCTCGGTAACAAATAGATTTTGAGAAATCTTGAAAGCCAAATCACATTCCTCCATAGACTTCAGTGGAACCTGAAAAAGTTGAAAAAAAACCTAACACCCACAAATCGCACAAACACGATTGCGGTTAATTAAAAGCGCAACTAAACAACATAATATTGCATATTTTATAATCCAATGTTCTGCACATAGCAGAATATGTTCTATTTATTCTTAAAGGGACAGTATACACCAATTTCCACATAACTGCATGTAATAGACACTACTATAACGAATAATATGCACAGATAATACTGATATAAAAATCTAGTATAATACCATTTAAAAACTTACTTAGAAGCTACCAGTTTATCTCTGTTGAAAAGGTTAGCTAGAACACCCACTGCAAGTGGGTGTATAGCAAAAAAACAGACACTCCCCCCTTCCTCTGCATATGAAAAGACTCAGAAGCAAACTGGAGTAGGTATAAAACTTTGGGGCTTAGTTAGGAGTCTGAAAATCAGTACAATGTTATTAAAAAAAAAGCAAAACTATCCTTTTTAAAAACAAAACAAAACAAAAACCTCTATAGGCTGTATAAATGGATCATCTACAAAACATTTATGCAAAGAAAAATCTAGTTTATAATGTCCCTTTAAAGAGATATTTAGATATCATTTGATGGATTTTTACACAATATATATATATATACATGAATATATATAATTATAGATATATACAGATATATATATAGAAATATATATTTAAAAATACATGGAACATATTCTGTTATGTGCAGAACAAAGGAAGGTATAATATGTACAGCAAATACACAGTGTAACACTTTAAATATTAAATATAAATTTAATGTGTGATGTTTCGGGGCATTCACCCCTTCCCTCAGACAACCATAAAGTGAACAAAACAGTGCATAAATAATCAAACAGGCGCCTCCTACTTCCTCCAAAACCAATCACAGAGGTATCACAGTTGGGATATGTAACACATATCAAATACTGCATAAATCAAAATTTCTTATTTATAATACATCCCTCGTGTAAATAATGTGCCTAATCAGTAACAAAATATTCCTAAGCAATGGAGATCTGCATCTGTTAATACATATCCACATATTGCTAACACATCACAGTCATTGTTACCCTGTAATAATATATATATATATCTTGTGAAATAAAAATTGTCATATTCGTATTACCCTTAAGTATGTTCATAGGTAAACAACATCGATACTCTGATCACCACCATTACCAAACAATTGTAGCGTGGTGGAATCTAACTGAAACTGAGGGATGGGGGGCGTTTCTAGCTGCGTCATAGAATGAGTCCTGAGGCATAGCCAAGCATCCGACGTTAATAACGTTAATAACGATCGCATACAAGGACACAATCCCCATATCTCTGTTAGGAGTGTATTTAATAACCACTTTTCTCATATCGGTGTGAGAGACAAATTACACTAATGTGTGCAATCACATACCTTAATCATAGCACATAACCCTATTGTGCCCCACAGCACCACTAGCAGATACTGGCAGTGTAGTGAAGTCTAGTTGAGATATAGGGGCATGTCCAGCCGCGTCATAATATGAGACATCAAGCTTAGCCAATCAGCAAGCGTATGTTACGATCGCATACGTGGTCACGATCCCCATCTCTCAGTTGCTAGTGTATTCAGTATACCACAGATCATCCTGACAACTGAGAGTAACATTGTAAAAAATGTATAAAATAATCCCAAAAACATAAAGTTATGCACCAAACCACACCTGTATACTGATAAACTATTTACATGAATATAACATTCCAATGTATTGTATAATAATGTCATCATACATATTCCCTAATTCCAAGAGAATAAGATAGCTATTCTAGGGATATGGAACAAACCTATCCAATACCTATTGGTTGAGAATTGAATATAGGGCCCCATATCTCAGGAGAATTAGTCATTCAGGTCATATCTGGCACTACATACTAGATAGGAGCCCATCAGGAGAAGGCCATGGGTACATAAACTAATGTAAGTAGTGGGTCTCTCAATTATGCCTTACTACCTCATGTCTTCATGGATTATGGTAGTGAACTTTCCATTTATCAGTGTTTCCCAATACAGGAAACAATGCCAGTCCACACTAGTATTAAGTCCTCCTGGATGCATAGTCCCCAGGGTATAGGTCCATTTCGTCTCCAATTGGAGGAGCTTTCTCTTCCTGTTTCCACCTCTTTCAAGGGGGGGGGGGGTACGTGGTCAATCAACACAAAGTGTAGATCCTTCACCGTGTAATTCTTCTCCAAGAAGTGCCTTGCCACAGGTTGGTCCATCTTCTTTTTAGCCAATGCTGTTCTAATGGCACTCCAATGGTTAGCCATCCTTTTCTTAATATCATCATGCATTTTTCCCACATAATACTTCCCACAAATACAATTGAGTAGATAAACCACATACTTAGTTGAACAAGTTGAGTGGAATTTTATCTTGTATCTGTAAATAGAATGTGGATGATGGAAAGACATACTTTGGATCATTGAGTTACAAGTTGTACAGCTAATGCACTTGAAGCATTCCAGTGTTTGAGTCTGTAACCATAACTCCTTGGTGTATGCATGTTTGGGATCCGTTTTCATCGGTAGATCCTGCAAGTTGCGGCCTCTCTTATAGACCATTCTAGGGGGTTCTGATTTATAGTTTACAATGTTCCCTTATTGATTTTGCCAATAAATCTGTTGCAGGTGTGTAGGTAGTGACAAATGTCATCCATTCTTTTGTACCCTCTTTCAGTTGATTTATGAGTAATTCCATCCTAGTGCATTCATTAGCTGCCTTCTGAGCTCCATTAATGATATCAAAGGTATATCCCCTCTGTGACAATTTGATTGACATTTCTTGTAGTTGTGTTTGTGCTTCCTCTTTTTGGAAACTATTCCTCACCACATCTGAGCCTTAGGTATAGCTCTAATGAGAGATGGTGGATGACAACTACTTGCTAATAGCAGGGATTTTTTGTCCGTGGGTTTGTGGTACATTATCGTCTACAACTGGATCCCATTCTTATAGATCTTTAGATCAAGGAAATCGACTTCTGTTCTACTATGTACCATTTTGAACTTCACAAGTGTAGTATGATCATTCAGGGATTCAAACCAGGCCATGAGACTTTCTTCATCACCTCTCCAGATCAGCAGGACATCGTCAATGTGTTGCTTGTACATGGTAATGTTGGGATTCTCATGGACTCTCATCACGTTGGTCTCATAATCCTCCATGTACAGATTTGTGTATGAGGGGGCCATATTCAACCCCATTGCCATTCCTGTGATCTGTTGGAAGTATCTTGTTTCAAACCTGAAGTAGTTGTAGGTCAGACAAAGTTGTGGAATATTGATTATGTACTCAGTTTCAGGTCCCACATATGGGTATCTTAATCAAACTTTTCGAATCGCCTTCATCCCATCCTGGTGTGGGATGATCATGTACAAGCTTGTGACATCCATAGTCAGGTGGGTGGATCAGCTGTTTGGAATTATATATATATATATATATAGAGAGAGAGAGAGAGAGAGAGAGAGAGAGAGTATATATATATATGTATAGTACAGGGTAACAATGACTGTGATGTGTTAGCAATATTTAGATATGTATTAACAGATGCGGATCTCCATTTCTTAGGAATATTTTGTAACTGATTAGAAGCATTATTTACACAGGGGATGTATTATAAATAAGAAATTTTGATTTATGCACTATTTGATATGTGTTACATATCCTTATGTTTGCAATAAGTTTTTTTAACACTATGACAAGAATGTAATTAAGTCAGTATCAACTGTGTGATTGGTTGTGGTGGAAGTAGGAGGAGCCTGTTTAATTATTTAAGCACTGTTTTGTTCACTTTATGGTTGTCTGAGAAAGGGTAAATGCCAAGAAATGTCACACATTAAAGGCTGTTGTGGTTTAAATCCAGTATATATATACTGTGAGAAATAGAGTAAACCAAGTCTCTATGGGAGGTGCGCAAAGTTCAAAAGGATGTTCAGTATGAGGATGTTCCCAAGGTCTTCCGAAGAAGGGGGCAGCACTCTTGTAAAGTGAGGGTGGGTACCTGTAAATCAAAGAGAAAGAGAGAGGCGCCTCATGGGACAGTATTGAAACAACCAAATCAGGTATACAATGGGACAGCCCGTAATGGGGTATACTCACAAGGAGAGCGGCATATAAGGATGCCTAGTAGAGCGGGACGGGACTACAAGTCGCCCGACAGACGTGCACAGCAGTGCGTGGAGACGTCAGGTCACGGGGTCCGTTCAGCCAATCAGCGGCCAAGGAGAACCAGCATCGAACGTCACAGCTGTTCAAGGAGTGACCTATGCAAGGCTGTAGACGTATGGATGTGACACTATCAGATGACTCAGCGGTAGTGCACGGAGGAGAACTGTATGTGTGTGATCAGGTGAAGACTGAGGAGGATGAAGTTCCTATAAATACGTCTACAGCCTTGCATAGGTCACTCCTTGAACAGCTGTGACGTTCGATGCTGGTTCTCCTTGGCCGCTGATTGGCTGAACGGACCCTGTGACCTGACGTCTCCACGCACTGCTGTGCATGTCTGTCGGGCGACTTGTAGTCCCGTCCCGCTCTACTAGGCATCCTTATATGCCGCTCTCCTTGTGAGTATACCCCATTACGGGCTGTCCCATTGTATACCTGATTTGGTTGTTTCGATACTGTCCCATGAGGCGCCTCTCTCTTTCTCTTTGATATATATACTGTGTATATATATATATATATATATATATATATATATATATACATACATACATACATACATATGTATTTATATGTGTATATGTCTTTAAATACATAAATACACATAAAAATACATAAATACATATGTACACACACACATATAAACATATAATTGTCTACAATTGTCTGCAGAGCCAAATTAATGTTTTATACTATTTAGTATCACATTCTTTAGATCAATTACACCAACAATTATAGATCATCTATGCAATGTTCTTTATTTTATGTTTTTTTATTGACAGCTTACCTTCCATATTGTGTCATAATTCCCGGTGGAAAATAGGCAGTATAACATCCACCAGAGTATTGTTCCTTACACCAGTCCTTCTCTTCGTAATGAACTGGCTGTTAAACAATAGAACAATTTGAAAAACTAACAATTTGGTGGAATGCTTTGTGACTCAAATGAGCTGAATTCAATATTAGCATAATTTTAGAAAGAAAGCTACCTAAAAGGAGAATTTCCCTTACTTGTCCCTTAGCAAACGCAAAAAACATTCTTTGGGCAGGAGGACAATACATTGCTGTCCTTCACTCAGGGGGAAACATGCAAAGAATGGGAATGTGTTGTGCTTTATATTCTGTGGAGCTAAATTAAAATGTGATTTTGGAATGGAGAATTGAGAGGATAAGAGAAATATAATTGTTTGGTACTTTAAACACAATAGTATGTTTGAGAAAGTGTATTGTAAAGGAACTCTAAAGCACCTTCATGGTTTTAGATATCAGCTAAGTACACACGCACACTGTGTTCTGGAAAATATATGACAATTTAATAGATAACAAACATTTAATAGTTGTAATTATTTGATTAAATAAAGAACATGCAATATTAATAAAACATAAATTAAGTACATTTTTAAATTACTGTCCTCATTTACAGTTTATGAGCAATAAAATTATAAATAGTAATGCACTTTTAAGGTCATATAGAGCAAATATGTCTATCAAATTATATATACTATAACTGTGATTTTTTTTTTGGGGGGGGGGGGGCGGGTTTGCAGCAAGGAAGAAACCAATACTTAAAGGGATAGGAAAGTCACACTTTTAAATTAACTTCAATTTTCAAATGTGCTTTGTTCCCTTAGTATCCCTTATTAAAAAATTAATACGCACATATCATACACTAGTGGCAGCTGCTGCTAATTGGTGCCTGCACACATTTGTCTCTTGTGATTGGCTAAATAGATATTTTTGGTTTCCTGAGTAGTGCAATGCTGTCCCTTCAACAATGGATAACAAGAGAATGAAGAAAATTTGATAATAGAAATAAATTGGAAAGTTGTTTAAAATTGTATGTTCTATCTGAACCATAAAAGAAAATTTTGAGGTTTACTATCCCTTTATAAGCTATGCGCCCTTCATTCTAATAGCTTGGGTGATAGATATGTTGATTGTCTATATAATAATCTAAGCATTTTATTTATATATTTATTATAAGTCAAAATTAAATTTTCAGGAATCAGATACAGCATGCAGGGTTTTTGTTTTTGTTTAAAAATCTAATCAATTTCCTTTATCATAAAGGGCACACTAGTTTATATGTATACTTTCTGATTCATCAGCTAGTTCTGAAAATGTACAAGAGTTCGCAATATATATACATATATGCAGTTTGTGATTTGCTGATGGCTGTCATATGATACAAGGCAGTGACAAAGGAAGTCACTTTGAAATTTGTCAGAAAAAAATGCTTTAATGGTATCACTATTCTATACAAAGGGGCAGAAAGTGAAGCATGCAACGTAAAGGGACAATAAATTCATTTTTGTTGCATCTAAGAAAGCATCTAAAATACAGTATATGTTCCTGTGTGTGTCACTGTCATATATATATAAATAAATTATTTAATTTATATCAAAGAACACTATTTAAACATGTTTTAAATAACCTTTTCATTACGCAAAAATATTTTATCTGTTGATTTTCTTTTTCAAACTAACAGAAAGTTCATGTTTCTATTATTTTTGTTCATAGGATAGAATCCTACAGAATTATAAGCAAACCTCCCTCACTGCCACTCACCATAAGAATAAACACAAATGGCTTTTTTGCTCAGTACTGGAACATCCATTTTAGGGGGGGGGAGATGCAATATATTTTAAAATGCAACAAAGAAAATACAATTACTTATTTGTCCATTAAAATATAACATATGTAGTAAACAATTGACAGATTTTTGTGAAACTTACATGCAATGCTTCTTCAGTGCCCAGCACTTTGGCATAACACTCACATATTTTTCTTTTTCTACATAAAAATGTTTACAAAATATAAAACATGTAAAACTTTTCTACTAAAAGGTTTGTTATTTTATATCATTTTTTTTAACTATAATTTATGAAACAGTCTAAAAAACATTTACCAGGACTATAGATCTTTTTTGTTGTTGTATATATTTCGTGAGGATCTGAATGCAGAAGTAAGCACCGACTCGTGCCTTTCGGATATTTTCGTAGCTGGATTGGTTCCTGTAAAAGATCCCCACACTAAGATCTCTGCAAATCCAGATCTTAGAGTGGGGATCTTTTACAAGAATCAATCCGGCTAAGAAAATACCCAAAGGGCATGAGCTGCTGCTTACTTTCGCATTCGGATCTTTTGTGAGGATCCAAATGCAGAAGTAAGCAGCGGCTTCATGCCCTTCGGATTGATTCCTGTAAAAGATCCCCATGCTAAGATCTCTGCAAATCCAGTTCTTTACAGTGGGGATCTTTTGCAAGAATCAATCTGGCTATGAGCCACTGCTTACATCAGCATTCGGATCCTCACAAAAGATCCGAATGCGCATCCCTAATAATCAGTGCATTGAGGATATTCTGGCACCTGAATATCATCCAATGTTTACGTCTAATTTAAATATCATCTTTAGCCAAAAAAAATAGGCAGTTTATGAAATTGCACGCATTTTTATATACCCTTTGAATCTCTATTAAAAAAAGTGTACACAATTAAACAAACCTCTAAGGGTAGAATGAACAATTTGGACTAGCTAGGTCTCATTACAAGAAAATTTAGAATTTAAGAACAATTGCTTCATTAGATGGATTGTACATTCATAGGTTGTGTATTGTTTTGTTTATACAGTATGTTCTATAGTTATCGTCACCTTCTCAACTTATTATTTATGATGGTAAGCATAAGAACCTCTCCAGAGTCTCCGTGAAGTCTCTTAGATCATATCATGTTTAATGTAATGTTAATACCAAGGAGTAAGGCCTTACTTATCTCTAGGAATCAGGCAGCCATGAACTCCGGTAAAAGCCATTTAAGGCATGTAAAAGTCAAATTAAACTTTCATGATTGATAAAGCATGCAATTAAACAAAAAAATCAAATTGTGCACAAATTGTATGCGCACTTTCTGAGACACCAGCTCATAAGCATGTGCAAGAGTCCACATTATATATGCAAATGAGTCTGTACATACATCATAGTGTTTATATAAACTCACCTTTCTTCTTTGCTAAGCAATGCCAATGAAGTTGCTTTTCTTGCCAGAATAAAGCTGCAGAAAATCATCAAAATATAATTACACTGGTATAACATATGTGCCTAGATTGTTTAGCTATAGAAATATATATCAAAATATTAAAAAAAATAAAAATTAAACACATTTAGGATTAACCGTGTTTATTTGAATTTAATTAGTCAGTGGCTAGATTAAAGTTTAAAAACTATAGATTAAAAAACTATGCATATGAATTAAAAGGTTAGAGAACTCCTGAGAACAAAACTAAGAGGCCTTTTTTTGAGACATGTTTAATGTATGTAGAGTATATGTCCTACTTTTGCATAGATATTGTTCAGTTACCTCTCCTATAGTCATAATCTGCACTCAATTACCGGCTTGATACAGCCTGGTTATGTTTTAAAAGTAAGCTTCTTACTGTTATTCTCCCCACCATCATGTTTATTGTTTTTGTATAGATATGTTTTTGCATTAACATTGTAAAGGTTCTTCTGTTCAAAATGGAATCTCGTTTTTGTTATACTCTAGAACCAGCTCAATTTCTGAACAGTTTTTTATGAAAAAATCTGTTTACGCATATTCTCATCTATCCATGTGACTGCTGAGAAAATTTCTGCTCTAGTTTGTAGGCCTTAATTTCAGTTTGATAACACCTACTTTTTTATTTAAAAATCGGAACATTTCCTGTACGAATTTATTCACCGTTAATCTGCACATTATCTTTATAAAGACAGCATCCAATAAGCAAATGTATAAATCAAGTCCATCAGTGTTCTGGTTATTCAGTAATTACAGCAATATTTCTTACTGTCCATAAAACTTAGCTCAGCTTTGGAGAATAATTCTGACAAGAGTTTTATTTCTGCCAAAATGATTTTTAAAGCATTTCAGACAATCCATAAACTCCAATGCATGTTATCTGCCCCAGCGAATAATTGCATGGGGACTATGGTTTTAAAGAGACATTAAATCCCAAAAAAATATTTCATTATTCAGATAGAGAATTCAATTTAAAAAAAGTTTCCAATTTACTTCTATTATCAAATTTGCTTTGTTCTCATGTTATTCTTTGTTAAATGGATACCTAGGTAGGTAGCGTGCACATGCCTGAAGCACTACATGACAGGAAATAGTTCTGCCATCTAGTGTTCCTGTTAATGTAATACATTGTTGCAAAACTGCTGCCATATAGTGCTGTAAACACGTGCACACTCACGAGCTTACATTCCAGCTTTTCGACAAAGGATAACAAAAAAACGAAGAAAATGTGATAACAGAAGTAAATTGGAAAGTTGTTTAAAATTGTGTGCTCTATCTGAATCATGAAAGAAATTTTTTTGGGTTTTATGTCCCTTTAATGGTGGAAACCTTAGAGTTATACCTTCTGCCAAGTTATGCAAGAGGCATTGACAGATAAATATATGTGGGGCTGTGATCAAAGACAGGATATAATGCCAAAATATTTATCTAGCAACATGACATCAGCCATAGCTTTACTGTGCAACACAGTGAAAAGTACATACTGAATAAGGTAGGAGTGAAACAAAAGGTTGAGTTCAGATATTCAAGGTTCATAATTACAAGGTAGGTTTCCTAAGCCATCATAACAGTAATGTAAAATTAATGGTTATTTTATAATAGGGAAATCCTTAAATAGATTTAATAAATTTATATTATTGGAGCATAGCTTAATATATGATAGATGTGGGGACTCCTAAATACAATCCATGGAAATTCAGCCTTGCATAAGTTTTTCCCCAATGTTCATGCTTTTTATATGTAATGCAAAAGATACTGTTGATCAAGGAAATAAGTGACTAATATTCCTCTTTTGCAAGCAAATTGGTTGCCTCCCTGTTATAAGTACAACTTTTAGTTGGGCCATTATTTACAAATGCAATTCCTATGTAAATTAATGTACACCCTCATGAAGATTATGCTTTATGTATGTGGAGTGTTTTTACCAAAGTTTTAATTTTTTTTCTCTATATTATTTTTGCTAATTTGTTTCCCTTTTTTTTTAGGTTTTCCTTAAAGGGATACTAAATCAAAAATTTTTCTCTAATGATTCAGATAGAGCATGCAATTTTAAGCAACTTTCTAATTTACTCCTATTATCAATTTTTCTTCGTTCTCTTGCTACCTTTATTTAAAAAGCAGGAATGTAAAGCTTAGGAGCCAGCCCATTTTTGGTTAAGAATCTGGGTTACGCTTGCTTATTGGTTGGCTGAATGTAGTCTAAAATAGTTTTTGTATTTTAAAATAGATATTCTGTATATATCTATACCTATATATAATCATCTATGTATATACTTTAGGTATAAATATATTTTTGTTTAAAAACCATCAGATATATATAGAAATATTTCATTATGAATAAATAGAACATATTCCGTTACATAAAGAACATTGGAATATGAAATATTCATATTTTCATGCCTGGTTAGCACTAATGAAAACATGTGATCGGGTTTGCGCGAGAGTGGGTTGTTAGGATTTTTTTAACTTTTTTTTCTCCATTGACTGCTAAGGGGGAATACGTAAACGTGCACTTGATATTCTAATTTGGGATTTTTGCGCTAGTTGGGTTACCACTACAGCAGAAACAGTTTGCTTTCAACTTGTAATACCAGCGCAACCCAACTAGAGCAAAAATCTTAATTCTAGCACAGTTATCGCTATAGCAGAAACGCAAAATACCTGCACTTGTAATCTGGCCCAATAAATATTTTGACGATGGCTAGAGTGAAATTTGGTTGAACTATTGTAATATGTCTATTCCTAAGGAAATTGATTTTCTATTTTCTGATAACTCAGATAGCAACATTTGTCATAAAAGTAAACAGCTATAGATTTATTTCACTTTCATGAAAATATATAATCCTAACTGAAAAGTGGATTAGTTTGTTGAAGTTAAAACAAACCCAAAATATACATTTAGCTACATTATAAGATTGCACAGCTACTATTTAGCTAGCTAAATCCATACTTTATTGTAGTTTATTATGATTGTTGTGGTATCTTACCCTATAATAGCAGGCACAGAACCATCAGGTTTAGTATCATCTAATGTGTATCCAATTGGTGTATCATCATCTTCAATTATCATGCAACCACATAAACCTTTTTAGGAAAAAACATAGAAACAGAACAGATAAATAAGTCGAAATTAATTAAACATATTAATAACACTTCTGTAATGATATTCTCAGGATTTTATAACCTGACATTCCCCTTTTCAATATGGACTAGCACTTGCATATTAAAACAGAAAAACCAAACCAAAGACATATGCAGAGAAGATTGTAACTTACTGGCAGGGGGGAAGCATTGCATTAATCAAAAAGTCTGTATTTTTGAATAATTCAGCATTTTGCAATTTCAAATTTGGGATTTGTGTCTTTAGATATATAAATATATATATATATATATATATATATAGATAGATAGATAGATAGATAGATAGATAGATAGAGAGAGAGAGGGAGAGAGAGAGAGAGAGAGAGACAGAGACAGAGAGACAGACAGATAGATAGAAAGATAGACCATTTGGCGTAACTAGAAACCACAGGGCCCAGGTGCAATAATCTAAGAAGCCCTCCCCCCCCAAAAAAAAGGTGAATTTGATACATATCTTTTTTTTACATTTAGCACAGAAAAAAATGTGAATTAAATTACATGTCTGCAAAAGGAGGTACCCTGTGCCCACAGTCTGTGAGATGGTCTGACCCCCTATGACTGTATATAGTGACACTGTTTAACCCACCAGTACTGTATAAAGTGAGTTAGCAACACAGTGAAAAGTCTGTAATCTGCCGGTGAGATGGCTGGCCTGACCCTACCCACCCAGTACTTTTTTTTTAATTTTTTTTTATTTTTTTTATTTATCATTGACATGGTGATTGAAAATACAGGGTCTCCACCATAACTGGCAGAGTACAATATATACATAAAAAGAGAATAAGAAATCCACAACATATGGATCCGAAATACATTTGAATAGATACAAACAATCAAAATATCACCACCCTGGCATTTTTAACATTTCAAACAAATGTAAAAAGAAAAATAATCCTTTTAGATAGTAGGGCTTTATATGTATACCATAGTATAGATAGACAAATTTTTTACCTTCTCATACTATATAAACAATAAAATACACAAGCATAGTACAAAAGTAAAAAAAGGGGGAGGAGAGAAAAAAAATTGTATACGTCCCGCCAAATTTCCTACCTCCTACTATCACCAGTCTTCCTGCTATTTTAATACCTTTAATACCAACTCACTGGAAATATTTCTCTCAGCATTAGACTTTCAAAATATTCAGACCTATGAAACACTTTGGTAAGTATGTATTGTGTAGATATAGGATGTCTGAATAATTTTCATCCATTTATTAAAGAAATACTGTATTTGTTTATTATGTGTATTAGATAGGTTATGTTGTTTAAGATAATCTGTGATTTGATTGCCTCTGTGAATAATCTAAAAGAGGGGGGCTTACTGTTTTTCCAGTTTCTCAAAATCAGATTTCGAACCAATACAATAACAGTGTTAATCAAATCATGGCTTTGTACATCTGAAATCAAAAAGAAAATACTTCTTGGCTCGAAAAGAAAATACTCTGGTATAAGTTTATTTAACCAGAAATTTACTTACTGCCATAACTGTCTCACTTTTGGACAATACCAGAAACAGTGGAGCAAGTCCGCTGCGGGAAGGTGACATTTATAGCAAAAACCTTGTTGTCCTACTGCCCAGGAAGCTAATCTTTTTTAGGGAAAAAGTACGCATTATTAAGAATCTTTAAGTGGGATTCCTTCCAGGAAGAAGAAAGAGGAGCGTCACAGATTCACTTAATACCTTTTTTAATAGTATCATGGTTAATTTCTTCAAAATATTTGATCCAATAAAGTAGAGAATGCTCTATAATTAACTGCCCCTGTTTTGCCAATAATATTTTACATAATAATGATATTGAATGATTCCCTTGCCTATATAGGTTAATATAATCGCCAATTGTTTCAAAATGATCCAACCAGGTTCCCGTTTGCAGTTTTTTATTTATGAAATGACGTAGTTGGAGATATGCATAGAAACACTTGTTTGACAAATTATATTCAGTAGCAATACTCTCAAACGTTCACGTATTCAGCCCCTCATCATGGAATTGTACTATCATTGATAAACCTTTATCAGCCCATCTGTTAAATATTTCATACTGAAACCCTGGTTGAAACTCTGGACAGCCTCTAACTGGTAGGAAGGCTGATATATGAAAATTGATCTCCAAGCGAGAGCATAATTGCTGCCAGGTTTTGACAACATTATAGATACTAAATGTTAACTTAATGTTTCCAGGGAGATGTGCATGTGGGCAATGTAGGCTCGCTTTAAGAGATAGTGGTTGTAAAAGATTTTCCTCCATTTTTATATTAGTTAGGTAATTAGAGGAAAGAAGCCAATCCACTCTGTGCCGTGCAAGTATGGCAATATTATATGCCTTAATATCAGGGAAGGCGAGGCCTCCAAATTCCTTGAGCTGAGAAAGTTTTATTATGGAGAGCATATGTCTATTCTTTTTCCAGAAAAATTCGGCACAAACCCGGTTAAAAGTTTGAATATCTTTGTCCTGAATAAACAACGGTAAATTATTCATAATATATAGTAATTGAGGGACAAGAATAGACTTAACCAACATCACCTTGACAATGAGATAGGGAAAAGGCTCCAGCTCTGTAGTTTAGCTAGTATATGTGAGAAAAAAGATGTATAATTGAGTTTGTAACAGATACTAGGATTCTTATGTAAATTGATTCCAAGATATCTAAAGCTGTCAACTTCTCTAAAGCTATGTTGTCTAAAACTATGTTTATTTTTATATATCCAGAGAATTTTTGACTTTACAGTTTTAACTTTATATCCAGAAATTAAACTAAAGAGCTCCAGAATCCTCAAGGCTATTGGGATATTTTTTTTGGTGTTTTTAAAATATAGTAACAAATCATCAGCGTATAATGACAAAACACATTTTTGTGCCCCCAGGCTTATTCCCACTAAATCTTGCCGAAGATGGATTGCTAAAGGCTCTATGGCAATGTTAAAAAGAAGGGGGGAAAGAGGACACCCTTGACGTTTCCCTTTTACTAACTTAAAAAAAGGTGTTTGACTACTGTTGACCAGGATAGCAGAAATGGGGAAATTATATATAGCTTTAATAAAATTAATTAACTTTCCACAAAAACTAAAATTAGACAAGGCATTATATAAATGCTCCCATATTATAGAATCGAAAAACTTCTCAGCATCAATTATGACCATAGCAAAATCCTGTTTAAAAACAACTTTATGCATATGTATCTTGTTCCTAAAATGTTCAAGGATCATATATGTCCTACGTATGTTCTTTGTAGGCGATCTACCTGTCATAAAACCAGATTGATCTGGATGTATAATTTCCTGCAATGGATTTCTTAGTTGGTTAGCAATGATAGACGTGAGTAATTTGTAATCTATATTTAGTAAGGAAATTTGTCTATATGACCCAGGATCTGTTGGCTTTTTCTCTTTTTTGAGAATTAGAGTGATAATAAATGCTGAGAAGAAATGCAACATTACTTTTATTTTATATAATAATCATTAAATAAACTAGTAAGTATGGGGACAATCTCTGACTTCAGTAATTTATAAAATTCGGCAGGGAGTTGGTCCGGGCCGGGGGTTTTTCCAAGTTTAGTTTCCTCTATAGCCTTCAGAACTTCATCCTGATTAATGGGAGTATTAATTAACTCAATCTTCTCTGATGGAACTATAGGGCAAACAATTTTGTTCCAAAAAATCAGCCTACTCTGTGGATCAACCTTTTTGGATGCATATATGTTTTCATTATAGTAAAAAAAATGTTTTTTGATGTCAGTGAGTTTTGTATGATTCTGTTCGCCCATAACAATATGCTCAATTATATTATTCTTTTTCCTGACCTTATCAAGTCTAGCTAAGTGTTTGGCAGACTTACCATAGTGGCCAGAGTATAGGGCATTCATTCTTATCTCTTCATTTGTCATTTTAGATTTTAAAAAAAGATCTATGTCCTGCCTAGCTATTTTGAATTTCTCCCAATATTTTTTGAGTAGTATATTTATATATTTTCTATAAGCATTAGTAACTGTGTTTGTCAACTGTAATTCATGTGTTCTAAGTTTCTTTTTGGCAATAATCATATAGGATTTAATCTCGCCTCTAAAATATGCCTTTGCGGCTTTCCAGAAAATCTCTGGTTTGTCTGTATATAGGTAATTATCTGCACTATAGTCTCACCACTTGCGTTGTAGCCAGCTTTGAAATGATATATTATTAAGTAAGTACTTTGGGAAATAAAAATTATTTGCTGCATCCATCGGAGCAGGATGAGACCCAATTTCTAGTGATCTGTCAGAACAATGTCATTTATCTCTGCCCTAGTTCCAGATTTGAGAAGAGAAGTAGAGATTAAAAAAAATCAATCCTCGAAAGGGATCTATGAGACTTGGATTCACAGATATAAAATTTAGTATTTGGGTACTGAATACGCCATATGTCATGTAGCTTTAAATCTTTGCATATTTGAAAAAATGGTTTTGATTTTTGAGAGGTGGCAGAACTCTGTCTGGGGGAAAATCTATCCAGTGAAGATATAGGAGTTAGATTAAAATCACCAGCAATAATTATATTCTGATCTAAATTTGGGCAAAGTTTAACAGTGATAGTATCCCATAATGTGTGATCAACACTATTGGGGCCATATATATTGCAAAATATATAATTTACATTTAAGATCTCAACGTGCAGAATTATCCATCTATCATTTGGATCTATTTGTATATTCAAGATATTGTAGTTCATATTTTTGTTAAATAAGAACGCAACCCCCTTCTTCCTCCTGGAGCAATCTGAAGCAATAAATTGACCAACCCATTTACATTTAAATTTCTCTGTCTCCAGTTTTTTTAAATGCGTCTCCTGTAATAGTACAACATCTGGTTTATATTTGGCAAGTTGTTTAATTATTCATTTTCTTTTGATAGGTGATGTTACCCCGCCTATATTCCACGAAAGACATTTGATCCTATTTTTCCTCATTTATGCTTATTGGTTTGAAGAGAAGGGAAAAAAAAAGAAAAAGGGAGAAGAGAGCGAGACGTTCTCTCAATGTGTCTAGTAATAATCTGATAATAACAATTATAGAGAGGGTGGAAACCAAATCATATACAGTATTAATCTTTATATAATGCAAGGCCCAATTACTAAAACATTTAAACTTTTGTTTATTCTGCATAGCTAAGATTTTTACATTTACCTAAGAACACAATGACATAAATTAAAATAAAAAACCCTTGACACTCCTGATATTGGAGCATAATTTGATTGCCTAAATTCCTATCAGAGTACCTTCTTATTTTTGCAAAATTCCCTAGCTGCTGACTCATTGTTTAAGGTAATATTGCCATCTTGTTCCTCACCTTGGCAGGGTATATAAGCCTAGCCTTGAAGCCTGCTTTGATCAGTTTGGTGCAGTAAGGGGCTAAGTCTTTCCTTTTAAGTGAAGTTTCGCTAGAGTAGTTTTGAAAGATTAATATCTTGGATTGACCTATGAACAAATTCTCCATCTTTCTATAGAGTCTTAAGATATTCATTTTATCTTGGTAGTTTAAGTATTTAACCATTACTGGTCTATTATAATTCTTATCTCTTGAGTTATCCCTAATTGGGCCCGATCTATGTGCCCTTTCAACTAATATTGGAAGGTCTTTCTGTACCATACCAACAGCCAAGGGGAGTATTGAACTAGAAAATGCAATTAGATCTAAATAATCTCCATTATCTGGGAGGCCTATAATTTTAAGGTTATTTCGCCGCAAGAGATCTTCTAGCTCATGGACTTTATCTTACAGTAATTTCAGTGTTTTACTGTTCTCGCCTATATTTTGTTCTTGTTTGTACAATAGGTCCTCATTACCTGATACAGGTAGCCCTCAGTTTACGCTGGGGTTAGGTTCCAGAAGGAATGGTTGTAAATCGAAACCGTTGTAAATTGAAACTCAGTTTATAATGTAAGTCAATGGGAAGTGAGGGAGTTAGGTTCCTGGCCCCTCTCAAAATTGTCATAAGTAACACCTAAACATTATTTTTAAAGCATTGAAATAAAGACTTTGAATGCTAAACAGCATTTTAAACCTAATAAAATAATCACACAACACAGATTATATAATTACGGTAAACTAAGTTAAATGAACAAAAACATTTGCTAAACAGCATTTTAAACCTAATATAATAATCACACAACACAGATTTTACTTGCATTTTTCTGCAAACAGTTCTTTCTATGCATTTCAATCTGGACTGATTTATAGACAGGAAGATCTTGTTCCTTTGAAATCTGCTCAATAGCTCAGGTCTAGTTACACAAATTAATTTCAGCTTGCTTGGCTTGCATATCTTTGCTGCAACACAAGCGGACAGCTCCACGTACTGGCTATTTTAATCAATGCATTGCTTCTCAATGCTTTTCAATAGCAGTCACATGACTGAAAAAAAAGGTTGTTATTCTGAAACGGCTTAAATTGAACCGTTGTAAACCGAGGGCTACCTGTACTCTATTTTCGACTTCTGTAAGCTGATTGGAAAATTGTCTTAATTCTACCATTAAACTTGTCATTTGAGTTTTTAAAGTTCGAATTGAGGTAAAAAATGTCAGTCATCTGAGTTACCAGTGGTTGTATATCGATTTTATGTAGTGTTGAGTCATTTGGATTTTCTAGATGTGCATCAGAGGTCCGCGTCTTTTTATCTTTTTGTTTAGCTGGCATGGCCGGTGAGTTAACTTTAGTGTTTGTGAAATATTTATCCATGTGCATCTATCATAAGTGTATATATTTTTTTTCTTTTCTTTCCCCTTTTTTTTCTTTTCCTTTCTTTTCCTTCCTTCCCAGTACTTTATAAAGTGACCACAGTAGTCAGTGACATGGTCCAGCCCCACCCCCCGTACTGTATATTAGGGTTGTCACCCATCCCTTAAAATACAGAACACTTATAAGTTACACATGCTGCAGGGTGTGGAGGGAGGAATATGAATAGTGCTGTCCAGAACAGGCACCCTCAGGGGTCCAGTCGCAGTTGCGCACTCTGCACCCCCTGTAGTTTTGCCCCTGTTTAAAAGCTACATGTATGCATTACAGCTAGGAAAATGTTTGTCTTCCTTAAAACATGCATTTCAAATGTAAACAATGATAACACCTCAATGCCAAAAGCATTTTGTTTACTACTTTGGTAATTTATCAAGAAAAACAAACAGTGTTATTGTATGAATTTCTTACCCATTTTTCTCCAAAAGGCTTCTTTGTAATACACCATACATTTGATAACAGATCCCATTGGAATACGTTGGATTAACTGATTTCTCATTGCTGGCAGCTCTGGAGTAAAATGGATCTTTGTGGTTAGAGGTGGTGGTATTGCACTAATAACGTACTTGCCCTGAAAATAAAATATATTTTATTTGTTTGATATAGTAAAATATAAAAGAAGTAAAATAATAGTTATAAATGACAATATGATATTGGAAGATGGCATACTTCAGAAACAACATTTTTTTTCCAATCATCGCTCTAGCTACAAAAAAAGTGCCATATGGGGAGAGCGCTGTTTGGACAACAATTTAAACCATTAGCACACAGAATAAATTACTTTTTAAGTGGGCAGCGGAGTGCTGGGTATTTAAATTGTATATCTTTATTAAAAAGTAAGTTATAGGGAAACTTCATTACAACTGATGAATTAAACTTCATCTAAAATATCACTAATATTCCGGATCTGTTTTTAAAAAGGGAAGAGTTTACCATAACTTTAAGTTGCATCATTGTTTCATGTTTTCAGTACTTATTAACCATTCTGAAGTTTAACCTTGAAACTGACAATGTTGATTTTAATGATGGAATGTAGGAATTTTAAAGTTATCTGAGTACACTCTTAGGAGAAATAGCAGTACGTGTGACAGACAACATTTATATATATTTTTGTCAATTGCATATACGAATGAATCATTTGGCACTAAAAAGAAGTAATAATATTTTTTTAAATTTATTTTTATCAGGAAAATCCTAAGTACTTATTGCATAGATTCCCTGTCTAACTAATATTAAATTATGTTAATTACTCATTTGCATTTTCTTCTCACACCTAAACACCTATTAATGAGAATATGCTTAGGTCTTCAAAAGGACCATAGATTTTTTTTTTTTTGTATTTTACTTTTTACAAAACCTTTTTGACGTGCTTACACATTTTCTCATCAATAAATGTAATGTATACAATATCATATTGCATTCTTAAAGGGACAGTCTACAATATAATTTTTATTGTTTTAAAAGATAGATAATCCCTTGTATTACCTATTCCACAGTTTTGCATAACCAACACAGTTATATTAATATACGTTTTACCTCTGTGATTACCTTGTATCTAAGCCTCTGCACACTGCCCCCTGATCACATGACTGTGTTTATTTAAAATCTATTGAGTTGCATTTAGTGCTGTGTTGTGCTAACTCTTAAATAACTCTCCGTGCGTGAACACATTGTTATCTGGCCCACATGAACTAGTAGTCTCCTGTAGTGAAAAGCAAATACAAAAGCATGTGATTAAGAGGCTGTCAATAGAGCCTTTGAAACAAGCAGAGCATTTGAGGTTTCAAGGTTATAATGTGCAAAGCTGGGGAATGGGTAGTAAAGGCGTTATCTATCTTTTTAAACAATAACAATTTTTGTGTAGACTGTCCCTTTAAGTAGTGCTAACTTAGTGCATTTACCTCAAAGATTTCATGGTTTAGAGTTTCCACAATGACATTGTCTCCAGACTGATCAATTCTTACTACGGGTTTTTGTAACTTCACCCGATCTTGCAGTCGTTCATGCATTTTCTCACTTATCTGGCCAGATCCTCCCACAAATTTTCTCTCCTGATAAAAATATTACCACACAAAAAAAAGAGAAATATAATGTTAGCAATGTTATTGATGTGTTTTCTTATGGGATGACTTAACACAGTAGAATAGTATAATCAATAAATGCACAATAAATAGACAATGCAAAAGCACGTTTGAATTTCATGAGTAGTAGATTTTTTCCTGACAAAATTTAAAGTTACTTTTCCTTGCCACTACATCATGTGACAGCCATAAGCCAATCACAAAATGCATATATGTATATTCTGTGAATCCTGCACATGCTCAGTAGGAGCTGGTGCCTAAAAAAGTTTGTATATAAAAAAAATGTGCATAGTTAGATAATGGATGTGAAATGAAAATGTGTTTACCATTGTGTGCTCTACCTGAATAAGGAAAATTTTATTTTGACTTTA
This sequence comes from Bombina bombina, assembly GCF_027579735.1. Taxonomy (NCBI): domain Eukaryota; kingdom Metazoa; phylum Chordata; class Amphibia; order Anura; family Bombinatoridae; genus Bombina; species Bombina bombina. The sequence continues at coordinate 365,548,860 of NC_069501.1, read as the reverse complement.
GTGGTCCTTTAAAGCTTTTAAAGTGCCATAAAACAGGTTGAGATCTGTGCATATCCTAAAAGGGCTAATTAATTTACAATAATTTGCATAAAAAAATGTTTAAAAATTGCTGGAAAGTATTTTAAAATAATTTGCAAAAATAAGCAAAATTAATTACATAGCTAAGCTGCCTGGAGCAGCTAACTCCACCCCTCTTATCAGTGTTTAGACACAGGCATTGTATTTCAACTGAGTTCACAGCTTTTAGGCATGCTCCAGCAGATAGTCCGTATTCACTTTTGCATTCTACCAAAAGAACAATAAACATAGATACAGCTATAAAAGGAATTGTGTGGGGGGAGTTAGAGCTTTACAATTCAGAAACTAAAAAGGAAGAGTTAATGGCGAGGCACTGCTGTATAAATTTGCAGGTAAAGTTATTAAAGTACATATTATATTATTTTTTTTTTTTTTTTCAAAAGAATTTTATTCATTTTCAAACTTGTAGAAGTAACAATGAGGGACACGCAGGTCCCAAACACATACATCAATGGCATACAGGAGTATATGATTACGGATCGAACCAGGGGACCCAAAGATAAGAAATAATACAGTAGTGGTAAGATTAGATGGACTCCCCTGGTGGAGAGATGACATCTCACATCAGTCTGAGAACAAATGGGATATCTGAAAAGGAACCTATACAACACAACGCATGTCTTGAAATCAGAACAAAGTCTAAGGGGAGGGGGAAGGAGGGGGGGGGGGGAAAGGAGGGGGGGAGCATAGAAGAGGAGAGGGAAGAAATGGAGGAAGATGGTAGATAGATCAAGGTTAGTCAGGCTGTAGGCTTTAGGACATGACAGGAGGGCTCCAGGAAGTATCAAACTTGTCCTTCCAATCAGCCCAAGCAAGCTCAAATATATCTAGTTTGTTTAAGTCGAAATATATAGTCTTTTCCATGGAGTATAAGAAGGCCATGGTTTTTTCAATCTCGTTCCATGAAGGAGGTTTTTCTTTTTTCCAGGACCTAGCCAAATTAGTCTTAATAGAGGCTAATAAGTAGGTACTGAAGATGCCTTGATGCTTAGGTAAGTCCTGTAAACCCAGGTGGAGCAAAGCAGTAGGCGGGCCAGGCGGAATTCTGATTCCGAAATCGGTAAGGGCGCGGAAACCTTGAGACCATAAGGAAGTGATTTTAGGGCATTCCCACCAGATGTGGAGCATGGTGCCCTGCAGACCACAGTTCCTCCAGCAAAGAGGTGACACTCCTGGGTACATCCTTGCCAGCCGTGTGGGGACCAGATACCAGTGGGAAATCACCTTGTAATAGGTTTCGAACATAGTGATGCAATGGAGGGTTTTCTTCGTCAAAAGGATGGCCCTTTGCCAGGTGTCCACCGAGATTTGAGAGTTCAGTAAAGCCTCCCAGATCTGCAAATGCGGGGCAATTTCAGGCGGGACAGTACCATCGAGAGTCCCATAATGGAACGATAATGGTCGGATAAGTCTGTGACCCGTCTTCCAGACAGACTCCCACGGGGTGGACTGTCGAGAGGTGGTGGGGAGAAAACCCCAGCTTCTCAAGAGGCTTTTAATCCTAATGGTCTCAAAAAAGAGGACCGGAGGAATATCCCCAGGGGAACCCAGGAGAGTTGGATCTATAAAGCCATCGGGCTGTGATGCGGACCAAAAGTCCGAGACCCGCCGAATCCCTAGCCTGGCCCATATATTCGGGTGGGTATCCGCCAGTCCAGAAAGCAGACCAGCCACCGAAGTGATAGGGGAAGGGTGGGGGGCAATTAGTTGGCGGTGCCGGATCTTGTCCCAGACCTGAAGGCATTCTGTGATAACTAAATTGTTGATACCTAGAGTTCTGTGGCTGTGTGGCGGGGTCCAAATAATATCCTTGAGCAGGACATTATGGGGTAGAGAGGCCTGTTCAATCTCGCGCCATTTATCACGGGACTGAAGAACTCCCCACTGGGAGATGTGGGTAAGCATGGCCCCCTCATAGTATTTTACCACAGAAGGGGAAGCCAGGCCTCCTAGGTGTATAGGAAATTTCAGATGTTTTTGTGCTATCCTGGGGGTCGAGCCCTTCCAAATAAATTTTGTTATTTCACTCTGAAACTGTAGCAAGAGTGGCATAGGGACTCTGATGGGGAGGCACCTAAACAAGTAGGTGAGCTTAGGGAGGAAAGACATTTTAATAGAGGCTATACGCCCCATCCATGAGATGGACTTGTGATCCCAAGCGTTTTTTAAGGATCTCAGTTCAGACAACAAGGGGATGTAATTGTCCTTGACCATTTTTGAGGCGTTGTTAGATATTCTAACCCCCAAATGTGTGACCTGCTCCTGCGACCATTTGAAGTTATAGCTCTTCTTTAAACTATTAATGTAATTGTGAGGGTATCCCCACCAATATATCTCTGTCTTTTGAGTGTTCAGTTTATAAAATGAGAGGTCGCCAAAGTTCTGTAGAACATCCAACAGTCTGGGAACAGCTCTACCGGGGTCCGCAGTGAAGATTGTGATATCATCTGCGAATAATGCAATTTTTTGCAGAGTGCCTGAAAGCATTATCCCTGGAATGGACGCATCATCGCGGATATGGGCAGCCAAGGGCTCGATTGCCAGGGCAAACAACAGCGGAGATAGGGGGCACCCTTGTCTAGTGCCATTGGAGATGCTGAAGGGATCAGCCTGAAAGCCAAGACCCCTGACAGCAGCCGACGGGGCAGAATATAGCGCCTGAATAGCCCTGCATGTCGACTGGGGGAAGTTAAAGGTTCTGAGGGTTTCCCACAAGTAGGACCAGCGGATTCGGTCAAAAGCCTTCTCGGCATCCAAGGAGATAACCGAGAAAGGCTTCTGCATTCTGGTAGATTCACACACAATATTAACAAGACGCCTAGTATTGTCCGGCCCCTCGCGCTTGTGAATGAACCCTACTTGATCCGGACCTATAAGGTGCGGGAGAAGCCTGCTGATACGATTGGCAAGAATTTTAGAGTAGACCTTCACGTCTACATTAATTAAAGAAATTGGCCTATAGCTTGCACAGGAGGAAGGATCCTTATCTGGTTTTGGCAGGGTGACTATGGCTGCTTTTAAGAATTCCTCCCTCAGGGAGCCTTCTTCACTTGCTAAGGTAAAAAACCTCTGCAAGTAGGGTGATAGTTCATTAACAAATACCTTATAAAACTGGGCAGAGAAGCCATCAGGCCCTGGAGCCTTAAAGGGTTTTAGATTTTTTATCGTTAGCTTAATCTCCGCCAAAGATAAAGGAGCTGTGAGGGAGTCTTGTTGCTCTGTAGTAAGAGTGGGGAGGTTAGCGGAGGTCAGAAAGTCTCTGATATCCTGACTAGTAGTTGGGGTGAGAGTCTCCGAATTTTCAATATTGTAAAGTTTGGAGTAAAAGTCAGCAAAGCATTCTCCAATCTGAGAGGGCCTCTTATGCAATTTGCCATTATAATTAATCTGGGAAATGCGGGAGTTACTATGCTTATGCCTGAGCCTATTAGCAAGCATAGTGTCAGGTCTATTACCTTTGTAATAGTATAATTGTTTTAGTTTGCTTAGATTAGTTTGTGTATGGCGGAGCTCTAGGAGGTTGATATGCTCCTTAACTGTAGCAATCTGCGCTGCCACATCAAGGCTAATGGAAGCGCGATTGAGGGACTCCAAGGATCTGAGTTTTGCGTGTGCCTGTGCAAGAGTAAGGCCCGCTCGTTTTCTCAGTGCTCCTTGTTTGCGAATGATAAGGCCCCTGATAGTTGCTTTTATCGCGCCCCAGAGAATATCGTCTGAGGTCTGGCCGTTGTCATTACAAACTAACAGTTCAGTCAGGTCCCGTCTTAATTCCTCCCTGAACGGAATATCGGCCAAAATGTGTCTAGGAAGGCACCAATTGGATTTACTTGGTGCTTTATCTGAGGGAAATAGATCCGCCGTTACAAGGTCATGGTCCGACCAAGAACAGAGTGGGATCCTGGAGCAGGAGACTGAGTCCAAAGACCCAGCCTGACAGAAGATATAGTCCAGTCGGGAGTAAGTTTTGTGGGGGATAGAGAAATGAGTAAAGTCCCTATCGTTAGGATGTAGACTTCTCCAAATGTCGAAGTATCCATATTGCGACATTACTGCCCTAAATTGGGCAGAGATATATGTCTCTTGCGAATGCTTACTGCCCGCTCGAAGCTGTTTGCGGTCGAGATTTGGCTCCCATGTCATGTTGAAGTCTCCCGCAATCAAAACCCTCCCTTGCCTAATCGTATCAAGTGTCTGCAAAATAGTACGGAGAGATGCAGGCTGGCGGGAGTTAGGAAGATAAATGGAGACCAATGTATGAAGAACATGGTCCAGTTTACAAACCAGAATTGTATATCTGGCTTGGGGATCAGTAAGTGCATAAAGTTGCTCGTAGGCGATCCTGTTGTGAAGCAGGATGGCCGTCCCTCTAGCTTTTTTGGAGAAGGGTGAGTGTTCCAGGACTTTATAGGAACGAGAGTGAAAATATTGAGGGGCGCCCGACTGCCAGTGAGTCTCCTGCAGGAAGACTACGTCAGGATTGTGGAATCTCAGTTCACGTGACAAAAGACTCCTTTTAAAGGGGGAGTTAAGCCCCCTAACATTATGTGTGAGCACCTTTAAAGAGTGCGCCATCTCACTACCGTGGCCTGGGGACAGGGGATAGGATGGAAATTGAAGAGAGGGGGTTAGAGGGGGAAATTAGGACAGGAAATCAGTTCTGAGGTGTTGTAATAGGAAATGAGGTGAAAATAGTTCACCTAAGTGGAACCCTGGCGTGGGCTACCTATGTGGGGGGGGAGCTAGGAATAGGTACAGGGAGAAAGCCGAGACCATCGGCCCCTCACTGTGCACAAGGGAAGGAAACAAATAAGTCTATAAACATATATTTAACCTGTGAAAACAGTAATGGATATGTACATACAACAACAAACCTGAGTAAGGTACGAAGCATCCAGATTAGGTAAATAGAAAATCAGTCATAACATGTTGAGGAGAAAAAAAAAAAAAAAAAAACGGTACTTATGCTATCTAAAGGGAGGAGGTAATACTATGCCTATTCATTTAGAGATGAATAACCTGTGCTGGGTTGACCACATAAAGTATTAGAAAGCATGTATAAACCCTGGTAATACAAATAAGCACACAAATTACAAGAAGGAAAAAATAATAATATTGACTGTAACTTTAGACCCGATATGGGCCGCTAAGAGTCCAGTGCTAGCTAAGTACCGCTGTCGCTGTGGGGCCATCCATAGAGAATGGACCCTATGTTAGAGCATGATGACAGATTAAAGTTGTTGTTGACCAATGGTGCCCTGCATTCAGGAGGAGGGATCTTGGGGCCCCCGGGAGTCCTGTGCCTGCTGTGTTTTTTGCCTTTTGGAACGCTGATCCTTAGCGGTCCATTCTGGGGCAGTAGCCCTCAATTTTGCCTTGATGGGAATAGGTTCCGTCGTGTCTCCTTTGGTAAGACCCCACTGTGCCAGCAATACAGTGCCCTGTGCCAGTGAAGAAATTATGTGGGTTTGATTGTCCCTTGTAATCAACAACTTAGACGGGTATCCCCATCTGTAACGGATGCCAGCATTTCTGAGAGCCAGTGTGACTGGTTGGTACTGCCTTCTGAATTGTAGGGTGTGAGCCGACAAATCGGGAAGAAGCTGGATGGTTTGAAACTTTTCTGGCAACTGAGGCTTACGGGAGGCGGCCTGCATCAGCTTGTCTTTAAAGAGGAAACTGTGAAAACAGGCTATAACGTCTCTTGGCTTTTCTTGTGAGACAGACCTGGGGCGTAGAGCTCTGTGAACTCTTTCAATAGTGGTAGTTAGGCCCTCCATAGGACCCAACAGGCTACCAAAGAGCTCTTGGAGAAAACCTTGTAGATCTGCTGGTGTAATGTCCTCCGGTATACCCCGAAATCTTATATTATTCCTGCGGGCCCGATCTTCAACGTCCGCCAGCTTAAACTCGAGCTGACTCAGCTGGTCAGCCAAAGACTCAGAGTAGGCCAAAAGGTTTGATTGATCCGTAACAATATCATCTTGCCGCCTTTCTAGGGAGTCCACCCTTTCACCTATCTCCGAAATATCCTTTTTGAGCTCAGCATGATTTTTTTGAATTTCTTTGGTGATGAAGCGGGTTTGGTTAGCGAGCATCTTCTGAAGGGTATCCTCAGTAATGAAGTGCTGAGACCTGGGGTTTAACAGGGCATCCTGTTGGGAACCATCACCCAGAGACTCTGACCCACTCAGGCCATCATTAGAGTCATCTTCCATTTCCTTGCGTGGTAGGGAGAAGTGGTCTATCACCGTTTTTTTCACTGATCCAGGTGTTTTAGTGGTTCGTCTGATCGTATGAGGCATTTTGAATTTGTGGCAAAAAGAGAGTCAATGAGACAAAGGCGGACACAAGACAGGTAGAGCGGTGGTGGCACCAGAGGTTAGATTCACAGGGGATTACAAAAATAAGAGCATGAGCAAGTAATCACATTAAGCAGTACACAGAGAGGGGCCCAGACGGCCTCCCCGGCCCCTACCCCTCCATGACGGCCACCCTGCTAAGGATTAAATGACCACAGGTCTAGTTTGTAAAAAGGAATAGGCCGCCACCGGGGGGCGAGGGCCAGCGAGACCTCCCAGACACAGGTCAAGGGCAAGTTCACTCCAAAAGTTATGGATAAAATTGTGGTAAGTCCCCTTCTGGCCCGGGAATAGGGGGTACGACCTTTCGGAAGGGAAAAGGGGAGAGGGAAGTGACCAGCCCAGACAAGCAGGGCCGGAAAGGGGGGGCCAGTTGGGGTTCACCTGTTAAATGAAAACCAATACAATGCAATACAATAATGGTCAGAGTGGACCTCAGCAAATATTCTAGTTTTTCTTTTAAGCCACGTGGGTGAAGGATGAGGCAAGCTACGTTCTGTGTTAATGAGGGTGCAGTATGGTGTAGCCTAAGTGTGCGTGATGAGTGTGTGTCAGTATATAGAAGGTTAAAGATGTAAGATCTGTGTGGCTATGCAATAAAGGAGGGTGTTCTAGGTCTAGGCTGGCTTGGATGTAAGTCGTGGGAGTACTGGGTGTGTGTTAACAGGTTATCCTACTAGTGAGATATTGAGAGTAGAGGTGTAATGTAACAAGTGGACCGAGAATATAGATGGTTGTATTAGTTTTCAGACTCTTATATTTCTCTTAAGTCACGTGTGTGAGGGATGAGGGGAAATTACGTACTACAATAACAAAGTGACCAGCCTAGACTAGCTAGGCCGGAAAGGGAGAGTCTTGAGAGACCAACACTGAGGCAGTAGTTTAATTTACTGGGATGACTATTACCGTGGAATGAACCTGCAGGAAAGAAAAGTCGTTAGGCAAACAGTAAGATAACACAACACTCTTCTTTGAGACGGGGCCCAAAGACACATAAGCTGGCACAGCAGCAATAAGCTAGTAAGATAATGTGGCCCACTGGTGGAAAATGTGCAACACAGGGCCCAAGACATATGAAGTAATGCTGCAATATTTGTTAACAGTCCAGGGCCGCTATATTGGCTATATGTGGGGGGTATGTCCCGCAGACAAGGGGTCCCGCAACAGCAAAAGCCAAAAAAGTGCGGCCACAGACCGCAAAGTTTACTTAAGCAAATTTATGGGGACCAATAGCACACAAAACTCCGGTTACAGCACCTTTATAATAGAAAAGTGAAGATTAGGTAACAGATTAATACTACAACTTGGGTAAGTGAACTAAGTGTAAGAGATTGGCGCAGTAACTATGAATTTAAAAGGTCTATGAGGTGTAATAGAAAGAGTGGCAGGGAGTGGGAGCCTTTTCTAGCGTGCCAGAGGGGCGTCTGTATAGGTCATGTGAAAGGGTAAATCTTAGCCAGCAAGGGACGCTGGAGGAGAAAGTTGGGTTGGGGCTTAAGCTGGGGTTACAATGGCTATTCTCGCTGGGATGGTACAAAATATGGTAGTGGCGGGTACAAGCGAGAACAAACGTGCAGCAGATATTAAATCAGGTGACTGAGGGGCTATAAGTAAGCTGGGGGAAGAACTGAGCGACCTCCTCTCGACTCAGGAAAGGGGGATACGACCCGAAGGAAGGGGAAAGGGGAGGTGGAAGTGACCAGCCTAGACTAGCTAGACCGGAAAGGAGGAGTCTTGAGGGGTTAACACTTAAGTGTACACTGAACTATTTAAAAACTATAACCTGCAAGGAATAAAAATGGTTAGACAGACAGTAAAGCGATATAACACTCCACTCTGAACTGAGAGCTCAAAGGTACATAAGCTGACGCAGCAGCTAAATTTTGCAAACTTATAATGATGAAATATGAAAAAATGCCCAAAATACAGCAAAGTCTCTGTGGGTATGACAAGCTGAGACACCAACGCACTGCAAGTAATTACTGCGTGTAATATATTGTATACTCCTCAGAGCAGGCCAATATATTTAGAACTTCAAATTAACCCGTCTATTCAAGGGTTTCCTTAATAGGAAGGTTGATCTAGAATGCTAGTGTCTCTCATTGGTTTGCAGCACAGAGAGCTGTTTTATGACCAATATGTTTGAGATGTGGTCCGTTTGTAGTGGTAGCTTAGGTATTTTATCTGAAGGCTTAAACTGTGATCTCAGATGTGTCTGTATATAGAAGGCAGTGTCCTGAGTCTTTATTATACTGCCCAATTTGTAATATTAGGGAGCCACTGGACAGTGGTGGCTGGTAAGGTAGTTTGATCTATTTGTTACCCTCAGAGTTGAAAGAACTAGAAGTTGCTGTTGTTCAGCACACCCCTTCCTCTGGCCTCAGTAGGAATCAGGAATAGGAATGTATCGGACACAGTAAGTTGTCAATGGTCTAGTGTGAAGCTGTGGAAGGGGCCAGGGCTAGCAAGGGTACTAGCTTTAAATATTATCAAACAGTTCTTGGAAGCAGAAAACTCTGGACACCCAGATCCCCACTACACTGCAATCGATTTTTTTTCCTTCTTCTTTCTTTCTTCCTTCTTTTCTCTATTGTAAACCCGCTGATTTACTATGGCTGCCGGGAGCAAACAGACAGAAATGAAAATGGCGTCTTTTCGCGCCTTTTACAGGCTTAACGTTATGGTGCAGGAACAGTTATGTGTGTAAGAAGCCCCTGACCGTTTACTTATGAAAGGTCCAGTGGGGAGGTGGGAAGCCCTAAACAACTTGTTTCCCTGCAAGTTCCAGCTAGCCGTAAGTACAACTTCACACTGTATGCCGAAGCGGTGTCTCAACAATCAGATGTTAGGCTGCCTGGTGGTATAACAATAACAGCACTTATTGACCGGGAGTTGTGTTTGAGTCCGTTCGGAGCGGAGCCCCGACCCTCCGGACTATATCCCTGCACTGCTGAACTTACTTGCTTCCCGGCTGACAGGCGGATCAGCGGTCTGATAATAGATTACCTCTGCAGCGTCGTTAATCCTGTAGGTGCTTTTCCACACTGCTTCTAAAGTGCACCGATGCTTGGACTTTGGGTATTTTCTTCCTAGGTGCTTGTTTTGGAAAGTGCAGTCGTTAGGGCTGAACTCCCATTCACCGGTGTCTGCCACCCAGCTCTGAGGTCACTACTTTTTCAACTGAGATTCTCTATGCTTTTGTAATGCCTCGTCAGTTCCTGGGCCCAAATATGACTAGCTGGGAATCTGAGCAGTGTGACCACACAGAGTCAGGGACCGGAATAAAAGGGGAACTCCCACTTCAGAGCACGGGCGGTAAGAGAGCCAGAAGAGTGACCGCTACTGCAGGGTATGTTCCTGTCCCTGGTAGGAAAACTGTTGCATGTATATGTGCTGAGGCTGTGCAATACAGGAGTGGTGAGGCGTGGGGAAGTCGTGTGGCAGGGTAAGGCAAGTCTCTGGTATTGAGAGCGGTCAAATAAGTGGGTCTTACCAGCTTCCCAGAAATGATACTGTGCGGCACTCTTGTCCCCCGCTGCCAGAAGGCCCTGATGCTGTCGGGAGGCTGGGCCGCAAGATGGCGGATGTTCGCGCCAGAAAGCTTAGAGGCGCACTTTGGCTTGGAGGTATCGTTGCAGGGTTTCTATGGGCTCCAGACGGCAGCGGGTTGTGACTCCAGCAGAGCAGCACTTCGGGTGTTAGGACTGAAGATGATACCGGCATCCGATATTTAGGTAGACTCCTGTCTCCTCTCTTCTTTCTATGTCAGTCGGCAATCTGCTGTTCCGGAGCGGAGCCCCGACCCTCCGGACAGCAGCGGCAGAGACAGGAGGTGTTTTTATTGTTTAGCCCAAAGACAGGATCGGTAGAGCCAGGGTCCTAATTCGCAGTAAAAAGCTGTACCCCAGTCTCCACACTGCACGGCCGGTCCGCAGTAGCTAACTGTCACGGACTATATTTGGAGGCTTTACACCTATATTTACCCCTCTCCCAGAATCTGAGGGGGTCTCACTTACACTAGGTAGTGTTAATAAGCTTCAAAAGATAGTCTTTTTCCCCAATAACTATGGGTTATTTGTAGATAAAAGAGAGAGCTCTCCACAAACACGTCTCTCCAGCTTGATGGCTAGCTCCGCCCCCCATATTATATTATTTTGTCTCCATCCCAACGTGTTTTATGTCCCTTTAATACAATTAGTAAATCTGTTAATTGCCCTTTGGTGATGTGATCACAAATATGTGTGCAATCATATTACAAGTTAAAAGTAAAGTTTTTCCGCTTGAACGCAAATATCATTATAGCACAAATTATTGATATGTTACATGAAACCCAATAGGAAGTGAGAAGCTGTATAAATGCTAAACTTTCTGGGACTGATCACAATGAACACATATAAATTAGGTATTGTAATTAGTTATTTTTAATTTTGCATGGTTTTGCTTGAGAATAAAGATTAGCAGTGCAGGATATTTACAGGGGTCAAGTCCTACAAAAAAAGTGTGGGAACTCACCAAGACTTCCACCACTCTCACAATTAATATTGTTTCATACACACACACACACACACACACTGTATTGATAATGCGATTTAAAGTAAAATTGTGATCACAAGGCATCTGAGTGTCATTTTCTTTTACAATTAACACTTATACCAAGTAAATGTGAAGCAAGTAGCAGAGGAAGTAGGAGACATTAGGGCACAGTAACATTGAAAGCAAAACAGGACATCTTTTGCTTTGGAATGAAACTGTTAAGGTTGAATTTGCAGCAAATACATTATCTTACACAGGTCAGAATTCTGCAGAGAACCTGGCCTGCTGACCATACATTGATAGACATACAGACACCAACACAGATACACAGACTGCATATACTATTGGTGTATAAAATAAAGTAACAGGAAAGTGTTACTGTCCATTACTAGAGGATCTCACTATCCCTATAACCAGACTGTGCTCCAGCTCCTCCCATCAGTAGCAGCAGTTTTTACTGAAGTGTTTCTGTTCTCTTTCTAGGGGGATCTTAGTTCCATCTGCAAAAATAGTGCAGGAACATCGTTCCCATGTGTTTCAGCTGGACTTGACCCCTGGATATTAATATCTCACAGAAGAAAGTGGCCACAACTGTTCACATTTACAACAGTGTGCTTTAAGCCATTCTCACACTATAAATCTTGTTTTTGCAAAATGGTGAGATTTCAGACAATAAAACTACTGAGCCACTTCAATGTCCCCAAACTGTAAGTCATCCCAGTACAGAACATGATCCTGCAGTAAACCCTATTCTATACTGTGATAAATTACAGTTTTCTGATTATTCAAAATGTGATCTCACAACAATACAGCCATTGCCTGTATGTTGCCAGTTAATTAAAGGGATATGAAACCAAATCAATTAATTTGGGGATTCAGACAGCGCATACCATTCAAAAAAGTTTCCAATTTACTTCTATTATCAAATTTGCTTTGTTCCCATGATATTCTGTATTAAAGAGATATCTAGGTATGCATCTGGAGCACTGCATAGCAGGAAATAGTGCTGTCATCTAGAGCCCTTAAAAATGAATAAGATTCTTGCAAAACAGCTGTCATATAATGCTCCAGAAATGGTGTTCTGTCGAAATTATCTCCTTTGTCAACATTTGCTACCTCCATATGCGCATGCGCTCAATTACGTAATCACACTCCACATATGTTTCAAAAGAATGTGTGGAATGTGATTATGTAATTACAAGCATGCGCACAAGGTTAGTTAGGTATAAATTGGTCCTTTATTATTTATTGTTAAAGTGGAAAGCCCAATAAGTGTGCATGCGTTTGCTATGTCGTCGAGATTTGCGTCAAGTTATCATTGCGCAGCGTGTCCTCAATCAATTTAAGAATAAATGCGAGGACTAATTTCATGCCTCGTCGAAATTTGCTACCTAACCATGTGCACATGCTTGTAATTGCATTCCACACATTCTTTTGAAACATAAGTGGAGTGTGATTACATAAATGTGCACATGCGCACATGGAGATAGCAAATCTCGATGAGGGAGCTCATTTCTACAGAACACCGGCACCTCATATCCCTGCTTTCAACACAAAATACCAAGAGAATGAGCAAAAAGTGCTAGAAGAAGTAAATTAGCAAGCTATTTAAAAGTGTATGCTTTAGCTCAATCATGAAATACATTTTTTATATCCTTTTAGGAAACCACAGAACCTCATTTCACAAGAATACAAAATAAGATATGTTTAATTCAATTCTTAATTTATTTCAACATTTAAATTTTTAATTTAACAATTATCTTTTTACTTGAATCTTCAGTTAAATAGAAGGGTTTCTTTGTATATAATTACATTTACACATCTTTTTTAAAATAAAAAAAGTTTAACCCCCCCCTTTCTATGAGTACAAAAATCATTAAATAATTCCAAGTGGAAAATAAAAAAGGAAATATAGCAGTATGTTTTTTCACAAATAAGCATATCAAGAATTCATTTAAATTATGTACGTTTACATGCTTCAAACACGTGATTAGAAGACACTTGTCTCTACTTTTATATGGAGTAATAGATGCTTATTTATTAATAAAAATGTATACCTGCCCTCCATTTTCTGTTGAAAAAACTCTTGCTGTTCCATCACAAATTTTGATATACCATAGAAACCAGAGTGCGGAAATCTGATGCGTCTCTGCAGTGACAACCAGATTCACAAAAAGTTCTGCAAAACGTTTTGTTGCACTGTTTAAGGGGGAAAAAAATGATTAATAATTTAATATATGGATACTTATATCTGCATTATTTTACAGTTATTCTAAGTAAACTCATGGGTCACAGTTTATTAGTGTATTAAAGCAGTAAACACCACATATAGCAAGATTATTCCACTGTCTTGCAAAAAATGAACATATAAGTGGAGTTTTGAAATGTTTTGAAACCTTGTTTGCTGCAACTTTTTTTTTTTAACAGCCAAACTCCCCTGACCACTTGCCTTATTAGAAGGAGCCACATTCTGGCTTGTTACTAGAGTAGACAGAGCTAGACAGTCAAGTCCAACAAAAACTTTAATGATTCAGATAGGGCATGTAATTTTAAACAACTTTCCAATTTCGTTTTATCACCAATTTTGCATTGTTCTCTTGGTATTCTTAGTTGAAAGCTAAACCTAGGAAGGCTCATATGATAATTTCTAAGCCCTTCAAGGCCGCCTCTTGTCACATGCTTTTTTATTTGCTTTTCACAACAGGGGAGAGCTAGTTCATGTAAACCATATAGATAACATTGTGACCACGCTCGTGGCTTGTGGCAGACACTGAACTAATTGGCTAAAATGAAAATCAATAGATAATAAATAAAATGTTATGTGATCAGGGGGCTGTTAGAAGATGCTTAGATACAAGTTAATCACAGAGGTAAAAAGTATGTTGAGTATGCAAAACTGGGGAATGGGTAATAAAGGGATTATCTATGTTTTTAAACAAAATAAATTCTGGTGTTGACTGTCCCTTTAACACAAGTTCTACTGTTTTGCAGTTTCTTATCTGATCTCTGCTAAAGGCAATTATAGACAGATTTATTGCAGGGTTAAGGTTGCTCTTCCAATGATCAGAAACTGAAAACTATTCACTTGCAGACTTAAAGGGACATTAAACACTAAATACATGCTAGATAGAATGATGCATTCAAAGAAAAGATTAGTCCATGACTAACATGTAGATGTATTTTTTAAAGTTTCATTAGTTGTTTAAAAAGTGACAAAATAAGTGTAAAGTTTTAGTGTCTATAAAACACTGGGAGCTGCCATGTTGCAACTTGTGTTACCTTCTCTGCTGTGGCCAATTAGGGACAGTTATACATAGGTCATTAGAGTGTGCAGCCAATGGTTGTGCTGGATTTAAAAGTGTTCTGCACTTCCATTTCTAACAGGAACTGAAAAGCTCACAATTTCAGAATGGAATTACAGGCAAAGAGGACAAAATAAATAATGAAAGTATATTGCAGAGCTGTTTTATTATATACAATTTATCATTTTATATTACCATCTCAAAGTGTTTAATGCCCCTTTAAAGTACAGGAAAGGAAACAATATAAATCAGAAAAATAAAGATTTTGCTCCAGTAGGACCGGTTGTATATGAACATATTCCCAGTTATAGGTTAGCTCCAAATGTATTAATACTGAGTTACTGTAGAAGTGAAGTTGTTATCTGACAACCTAATTAGAACAAAATTGAAAAGTTGTTTAAAATTGCATTTTTTTTTTCTCCTGAGGACTTTTCCAGCAAGTAGGATATTGTTTTTACAACTAACTCCCTAAACCTTTTTTTTAAACTGCTTCCAGTTATTCTGTCTAATCCTTATCTTCAGGGTAAAAATCAACATCACACAGATAAGGCAAAGTAAAACAAAGGGCAATCATGTAAACCTGCTACACTGTATAACATGCAGTCAGCAAAATGGAATCATAATTAAAGGGACAGTAAAGACAAAGTTAAACTGTTTTGATTTGGATACTGCATACAATTTTATTTTCTCTTAATTTTTATTATTGAGGGTTCAAAAAATAAAAAGTACAGAAAGTGTCTGGTTTAAACAAAAACAAAACAAGGTAAATGGTGTCTAATAATCTTTACAAGGATTTTCATCTTATCCAATGTACATAGCAATTAAACCGTAGCAAATCTAAACAGAATAAAACAGTGTCTAAAAATATATAGTGCTGATCAATGTTTCCTAGAGTGCGTGACACATTCATCTAAACCAGAATTACACGAACAAAAAATACAACCTCATTTCCCCTTTTTACAAAGAATGCTATTGTCCCCTTGCGTTATCCTCTCTAATACAAGTTGGTTGTCAGACATATTCATTCTAAGCAAAGCCCAGAATTTTCCCCCAGGAAGAAAGAAAAAAATAAAAGGGAATTTTTATTTTCTCTCTCTCTTTTTTCTTCCCCCCCCCCCCCTTTTTACCAGATACCTAATATTACTATTTCTGAATTCCTAAAAGGATAAATCAAATAATCTATTTCTCTGGGGAAAGCATACAATTGTAAAGGGCCATGATAGTTGAAACATTTTAAGACTAATGACCCAACACTGCTGTGAGTTTAACCCCAGCAAATGAATTAAACACACAGTAGAAGTACTGTTTGGGACCTGCAGAGCACTGCTGGTCCTGAGCAGAATCCGCCACTAATACAGTCAGCAGTGCTAGTCGCATGACTCAGATGTACTCATCAGTACTCCTACTGTGTGTTTAATCCCTTTAAAGGGACACTGAACCCAATTTTTTTCTTTTGTGATTTAGATAGAGCATGCAATTTTAAGCAGCTTTCTAATTTACTCCTATTATCAAATTTTCTTCATTCTCTTGGTATGTTTATTTGGAAAGCAAGAATGTAAGTTTAGATGCCGGCCCATTTTTTGGGAACAACCTGGGTTGACCTTGCTGATTGGACAGCACCAATAAACAAGTGCTGTCCATGGTCTAAACCAAAAAAGTGCTCGCTCTCTAACTTAGATGCCTTCTTTTTCAAATAAAGATAGCAAGAGAACGAATAAAAATTGATAATAGAAGTAAATTAGAAAGTTGCTTAAAATTGCATGCTCTATCTGAATCATGAAAGAAAAAATTTGGGTTCAGTGTCCCTTTAAGCTTTTGATAGATATAGCTTGTAGGAATTTCTAACACCTACGCCTATTCAAAACTATTTTACCCGTCATGGTGAATCCACTTGCAGCTGAAATTGTGTCCAGTTACTGCCACAAACAAATGTCCTAATACAATTTCAGTTTAGGAGAATAATTAGTATACCACATAAATGACGTGTCAGATAAAGTCTATTAAAGAGCATGTGCTAAATACCAACCTCAGGATAATGTGGCAGGTAAAGCATAACCCCTGTCATACACTCCAGTAGAGGGCCAGAGTAAATATGGAATTTACCGTATATATTTTACAGTTAGTAACATTTTATTATTTTCATATTTTTATATATATTTTTCTTGTAATACTGTTAAAATGTATAGTCATTAAAAAGTAAAATGTAGGGGGGCGGAGCCGAGTCAGGAACCAGCATGGCCGCAACTTAGCTGAGCTCCGTGCAAAGTTCCCCTGTGAGGGCTTAAAAACAGAGATGCCCGACGCTTAACCTTAACTAACTGACTGCCCATGTGCACACTTATCAGTGGGACACACTATCCTGCCGGACCCATGGATCAAAAACTAGCGCAGAGGATTTACAGCTAATCGCAGTTGCGCAACGCTGCAGGAGGAAGCGCCATCTTAGCTCCACAGAACGGATACCGCAACAGAAGCGAGACTGACATGAGCGGTAAGCTTGCTACAGGAAAAAACCTTAGGAGGCTCATTTACACTCTCCGTTGGCAAAAATAAAGAACGCTCCGACCCATCTGCAAAACGGCATCAGCTGAGAATTATCACGCAGCCGGATGCCTGCAGGACTCACACAACGGATCAGCTTCACTGACACCAAGCAGACAAGGCCCGCAGGACCAGCTCTACAGGCAGATTAACAGAGCGGTGGGGTAAGACACTCTTCATCCCTTATTAGGCTTAAGGTCTCTTAAGTGCAGGCTGGGGAAATGTGAACTTAAAACATGAAAGCCCGGTCAGGGAGTAAATAGAGATGTTAAGGCCTTAATACACATACAAGCCTCCTATCATGCGTGCAGTAAAAGAGCCTGGGGAATAGCAGTACACATTACGATACCTGCGCTGTATTTTACCATTTGAGACAGGCCACGTGCTAGCTCTGTGAAAACTGACTACCTACTAAAATATATGATGGCGTTTAAACGCCTTACCAAGGGGGACAAAGCCAATAAAGCAATCGCAGCAGCATCCACAAAACTAAATTCTTTCTTTAAAACAGTGGAAATCAACACTAACATAACACCTAGCTCCCCACACTCCACTGATAGCATGCAGGAGGAAGAAGTGGAAAATATACAACCAGACCCCCACACTCCTATCACCAAAGCAGACCTGCAGTTTTTGCCAACCAAAGATGACTTCGCATCCTTTATGAGCCAAGTCAGTCAACTAATAAAAGAAGGTCTCTCGGATGTTAAAAGAGATGTTACTGACCTGGGGAACAGGGTGCTTCAACTAGAGGAGCATGCAGAGGAAATTTCAGAACCAATTAATCTACACTCCATGCAGCTCCAACACCAAGCAGAAGAAATAAGGCAAATGCAGATACAAATAGAAGATTTAGAAAACCGTGGCCGAAGGCAAAACTTGCGAATTAGAGGAGTATCTGAAAATGTCTCAACTGCCGATCTCCCACAATACCTGCAAGGTCTGTTTAACTTTCTTATAGATAACAAAGAGAATGCAAACATCTCCCTTGACAGAGCGCACAGGGCGTTAAAGCCTAAACCCTCGCCTAAAGCACCACCGAGAGACATCATTCTCCGGTGCCACAACTTCAAGGATAAAGAAAAACTACTAACTGCAGCTAGGAAAAAGGCTCCGATCTCCAAGGATGGCAATACAATACAAATCTTTGCAGACCTCAGCCCTTACCAGAAGACGAAATGTCAAGTTCCTCACTACACATTTACAAGACCTCAAGATTCCTTATCGCTGGGGCTTTCCCTTTGCAATTAGAGTGACCAAAGACAACAAAGAATGTGTATACAAAGATCTAGAGGACCTTGACTCCTTCTGCTCACAGCTGAGTATCCCCTTACTGAAGCAAATACCTCAAGAATCAGACCAAGAAGGAAATGATACATCGCCAGATCCCCCACCACCAAAACCACAAAGACAAAAATGGAATACAGTAATCAGGAAACTCAAAATGGCCCCCACCGCTCCCCATCGTTCCCCAACCCCTGCACCAGATCCTCCTTGACATTGGATCTCATCCATTAAGGAACCGCAATTGAACATTAGACACTGGCATCTGCAGCAGACTAGCTGCTTTGAATTGGAACTTTCTCTGACACAGTGTCTTAGAGACCTAAAAGACTCATCTTACTCAGCTGGAGGGACAGGAGAAGATCGCTCTTTCCCTTCCTTCACCACTGGTAGCCTAGCCTGTATCACCCTAGGCAGGACTCTCGCAAACAAAATGGAAATCCCTTTTGCCATAAAGTCATGCATGCCCTAATCGGGGAACTGTAGTGGCCCTTAACAGCTGCTACTATCCCCCCCTGAGATTAGTTTAGTTTAGTAAACTTCAATTTCTGAGTACAAGTTTTACTAATGTTCGATGATATAATTAATAATTTGTTTTGTTATATATTTAATTGTTTGTTGTTATGTTTTTGTATCTCTGCAAGGTATTGTTCAGCACATAGGTATACACCACCTACAGGACACATCGCTTGCATGCATCTCACCCCTTTGAGATCTACTGTGGCACACCACACCCACAATTATCGGCGGCAGTCTGTGACACCACATCGAGGTAAGAACCACTCAGCTAACTCACAATCGCACCCTCTCACACATAGTAGACATGATCCCTAGACCAATATTAATAACCTCCCAAAATGTGAGAGGCCTAAATTTGCCTACTAAGCGGTCAGTCGCTTTACACTGGTTTGCCAAACAAAAATTCTCGATGATATTTGTCCAGGAGACACACTTCCCCCGGGCCAACGAACCCAAATTCTCTAGTAAAAACTTCCCGTTAGGCTTCTTTAATTCTCACGAAAAAAAAAAGAATGGGGTGGGTATTCTTTTCCACTCCTCACTGCCCTTCAAACTACTCCATACCGCATCAGACAAAGAAGGGAGAATATTAATCCTAGTAGGCCTCCTATATAATAGGCCGATAACCCTAATCAACGCATACGCCCCCAATGCAAATAAAAGAACAATGATACAAGAATCACGTAAGGGCACGGTTGTAATGGGAGGGGACTTAAATGTCACTTTAGACCCAACGCTAGACACCACATCCCTAAACACAAGCAACTCATCATGTCCCCCTAACTCAATTTACAAGTGTATTAAACAGTTAGGGCTAATAGACACGTGGAGAGCACAACACCCCACTCAGCGTGGATAATCCTTTTTCTCCCACCCATGGTCTACATATTCCAGAATTGATTATCTATTTCTTGACCAATCCAGCCTTTCTTTACTGACAGAAACTGATATTACACCGACCGCTTGGTCAGACCATTCTATGGCCTCCCTTGGACTAAACTGGCCTGACTCCCCAATCCACCCCTTCATATGGAGACTAGACCAATACCTATTACATCACCCCCCAACAGCACAAAAATTGACTAATACTCTAACTGAATACTTTACCTTAAACGCAATACCAGAAACCCACCCACTATACATCTGGGAAGCACACAAGGCAGTATTCCGGGGTGAATGCATAAAACACAAAGCATACCTTAAAAAGCAACATGATACCCTGCTTAACACTCTTACTAATAGATTACATGAGCTAGAGGCACAACACAAACAGTATCCCTCAAATAGAGACGCATTGTCCGCCTTAACCACCACCAGAAAAGAACTTAGAACCCTGCTCTACTCTGAGGCTCAGAAAAGAGCGTTACACCTCCGGAAAAAATATTTTTATGAAGGAAACCGAGCAGGAAAACTCCTCGCTAATACCCTAAGGGATAGAAACACTCTTACATACATCCACAAACTCACAACCAAACAAGGAGAGCACATCCTAGACAGTAAAATTATAGCTGCCCACTTCCGCACCTTCTATCAACAATTATACAATCTAACCACAAACCCTTCCCAAGATCGTGCACAAAATATGATAGCATACATAGCAACAGCGGACCTAAATAAACTAACACAGGCACAACAGACCAACTTAGAAACACCTATAACCTTGACAGAGATTGTAAAGGCCATAAAAGACCTCCCGACAGGTAAGATTCCAGGTCCCGACGGACTTTCTAACCAGTATTACAAAACACATTGCTCCATACTAGCCCCACACTTACCAAAACTTATTAACTCTTTAGATGAAGGCGCACAACTATCCAATGACTCACTAGCAGCCCACATATCTGTGATCTTGAAACCAGACAAGCCACCAGATGACCCAGGCAGCTACCGGCCTATTTCGCTGCTCAATACGGATGTTAAAATATTAGGAAAAGTCTTAGCAAACCGCTTAAATTCTGTCCTGAGGGACATAATACATACCGACCAGGTAGGTTTTGTTCCTTTCCGGGAGGCCAGGGACAACACACTTAGAGCCTTAACCCTTACAGAGTATGCCAAAAGCCATAACATAGAATCAGTCCTAATGGCCATAGATGCCGAAAAGGCATTTGACCGCTCAGATTGGCAATTCCTTTTAGAGACCCTTAAAATCATTGAATTCGGCCCGAAACTAATTAACAGAATCTTTAGCTTGTACTCACATCCAAATGCAAAAGTCAAAGTTAATGGTATACTATCTGACTTATTCCCTATCTGCAACGGCACGTGTCAGGGATGCCCCCTATCACCAATTCTATTCATCTTGATGATGGAGGTATTAGCCTCGCATGTACCCAAGAACCCGATAATTAAAGGGATACCATTTGGCCAACAATCCTACAAAATAGCCGCGTACGCTGACGACCTATTATTTACTGTCACCTCCCCGCTCACGACAGTACCAGAGATACTGGCAGAGTTAGATAAATTCGGGCAGTACTCCAATTTCCTTGTCAATAAACAAAAATCTGAAATCCTAAATATAAGCCTATCAGACACCCAATTCCAATACTTATCTAAAATATGCCCTTTAAAACTTAAAAAAGATGCGGTCAAATACCTAGGGATATATTTATCCCCCAAACAAGCAACCCTTTTTGACATGAATTACAACACTTTACTCACTAATACACAAAGAGACCTCAAGACATGGACAAACAAAACTCTGTCTTGGGGGGGACGGATCCAAGCTATAAAAATGACCACTCTCCCTAGGATTACATACATACTACAGGCACTACCGATGCACATTCCCCGATGGTACATGACTCGACTCCAAAATAGCCTTAACTCATTTGTATGGGGAAAATGTAAACCCAGAGTAAATAGAGAAACAATGTATAGACCGACCGCAGACGGAGGACTGGGCTTACCTAAAATCGAAGACTACTACCTAGCGGTGACACTACAGAGGGTTTTGGACTGGCACGGGAAACAAGAATGCAAGGCATGGGTGGCACTGGATTCACATATCCTTAAAGCACCTCTTGTGCATACTTTGTGTTGGGTACCGAACGACCTAAGACCTCCACAATGCAAACAACTAGATATACACAGACACTTATTAAAAAACTGGGACTATATAATAAACACCAGACCGCACATCTCCACTGACAGATCCCCCCTTTTTCCAATAGTGTTAAACGTAGAGATGGTAGGGGGCCTAGATAAAGGGTACCAGAGGCTTACGGAATGGGACTACACTATCCCCTTACTCAATTTTACTGAAGCAGGCAAGCTCCTGGAAAGAGATAAATTGGCCAACATAGCTAACGGTAGATTCACCAGTTGGCTGAAATACGCACAACTGCACCACTTTATACATACTTCCCCATCGAAAGCAAACTTATTGAGAACACCTACTGCATTCGAGTCGGTATGCCATAAAGGGATCATACCGAGGGGGACACTCTCACTATCCCGTAAGCTCTTGATTAGGAAGTCAGCTGACACCCTGCCACTATACACAATTAAATGGAATGGAGATGTAGTCACACACATAGAGCAGGACAATTGGGCCAATATCTTTAAGTTAGTCAAAAAATCTTCGACATCGCCTGAAATCCTAGAACTTAATTACAAAGTTCTGTTGCGATGGTACTTGACCCCATCAAGACTGAACAGTATCTACCCGAACACATCTGACAAGTGCTGGCGAGGATGCGGAGGACATGGTAGCTTCATACACATGTGGTGGCAGTGCACCAAGGTCCGCCCCCTATGGACATTAATAAAACTACACTTCAAACAGAGCATCTCAGCTGACCTATCACTAAACCCTAACATTGCACTACTGAACGACCTACCCAAGCTACCGTGCCGCCTAAATGTTACTAGTGCTGCAAATAGGCCTCAATAGCGCGAGGAAATTAATAGCCCGCCATTGGAAAAAACCCTTAGTTCTATCTAAAGCAATGTGGCTAGAAGAAGTAGAGGAGCAATTTGCCTTAGAGCAATATGGTTACCTGTGCCGTAATAAAATCGACACCTTTCTAAATGCTAAGTTTATTTGGCAGGAATCTCTTCACGCTATAGCTGCCCCGCTCCACACATAGACCGCCTACCCCCTTTTCACCCCACCTTTGTAGTACTCCAACAGACAGAATAGCTATTACTACACATGCAGCATGCACTCGCGAGAATACACGATGATGGCGAACTGACCTTGCAGAGAACAACATTGGTTGTATCACTATAATACCTTGAACTAAAATTCAATCTTGAACCCGAAGATACCTTGCAGAACCAAATTGTTTACCTGGTTATCATAAGATTTGTTAAATTAGAATTTACTTTTTGTTTTGTTTCCTATTGTCATTGGAAACCAGAAATACAGCTTGCTTATATCCCACCTAAAACTACCTGCGCCAGGTGTGCCTGCTCCTATCGAGGACTACGCAAAATCAACACAGAGGATGGTAACTAAAGGTGCACATGGTAGCAATTGAATTTATGAACATTGACTCTAAGCAGCAACAATGCATTCTCCTAACATTCCATCAGGTTAATGTTTTCGTTTTATTTGCTATTTTTCTGTTTTGGAAAAAAATAAAAAAAAAATGAATATATGTTGTTAACATTCAAGATTTCAATAAAAACAATAATTTAAAAAAAAAAAAAAAGTAAAATGTAAACAAACACTCATATTATACAGTAATGTCATATATAAAGATTAAGGGTTCGAAGAATTAATGTTTTTTTTTGTAGTTATTTTTGCAAAATCCCTTTAAATAGCAATGATGAATTTAAATTTGTATTAGTCTTAACGTGGGCCTAGTTTCATGATCATATTTCTCCATAAGATTTGAAATGTTCTTACTATTTTTATATAAAAGTATTTTATAGAGAAGCATTTTTTCCTCACACTAGTTTATTTTACCTTGTATAACATGTTTTATCAATAAATTCCTTCATAGTCATTTTGTCCCACTCAGCAGCACGAGGCGCCTTCCAAGGAGCATCTGCAGGAATCTTAAAAATAGATAAATAAAATAGTATCATTATCTATATGTAATTCCCACATTACTTGAGCAGTGACTGTGACACAGTTTTGCTTAAGTTGCTGATCAATGTTATAATGATATAATTCATTAAATGATAAGTGCTTAATGTTACAAATATAACACTCATTTAATATATTTATAAGCAGCATCAATACCAGTGATGGCAAACCTTAGCACTCCAGATGTTTCAGAACTACATTTACCATGATGCTTAGGGAGTCTGATGTCCAGTCGAGCATTATGGGAAATGTAGTTTTGAAACATCTGGAGTGCCAAGGTTTGCTATCACTGATCTATGCATATAGTGAACCTAATTAGCAAAAACAGTTCTAACATTACATTTTCATGAAAGAAGACAGAAGACCATTGAGTTCAACCTATACATCCTGCCTGATTTACAATAAAGGAGCTGCACAACAAAAGCAATGAAAAATCTTTGAATTCTGTTTTGATTCTGTATTGCGTGAGTGTTGCAGATAAATACGTGAGTATGTCTGAGCAGTGCAAGTGTGTGTATATATGTGCATGAATGATTGGGGCCTATTTATTAAAGGTCTTCCGGACCTGATCCGACAGTGCGGATCAGGTCCCCAAGACCTCGCTGAATGCGGAGAGCAATACGCTCTCCGCATTTAACATTGCAACACCGCCCCCTGCTAACTCGCGTCCAGCAACGAGGTGTCAATCAACCCGATCGTACTCGATTGGGTTGATTTCCGAAGATTCCTGTCCGTTTCATCAGAGCAGGCGGACAGGGTTATGGAGCAGCGCTCTTTAGACCGCTGCTTCATAACTGGTGTTTCTGGCGAGTCTAAAGACTCGCCAGAAACACAGGCCCACAAGCTCCATTCGGAGCTTGATAAATGGACCCCTTTGTGTCAATTGAGGGTGTGAGTCAGTCTAAGAACAAATAAGTGGCATCTGTGTACATGTACAGTATATCTTTGAAACGCCAAATTTTTCTTTCATGATTCTGATACAGAATACAATTTTAAACAACTTTACAATTTAGTTCTATTATCTAATTTGCTTTGGTCTCTTGGTATCCTTTGTTGAAAATAATACCTAGGTAGGCACAGGAGCTGGGAGCTAGCTGCTGATTGGTGGCTGCACATACAGTATGTCTCTTGTCATTGGCTTACAGATGTGTTTAGCTAGCTCCCAGTAGTGCATTGCTGCTCTTTTAATAATGAATTCCAAGACAATGGAACAAAATTGATAATAAAAATATTATTGGAATGTTGTTTAAAATTGTATGCTCCATCTGAGTCATGACATTTTTTGGGGGGGTTTCATGTCCCTTTAAATATAAGAAACAGTTAATCAGATTAATATCTCGGTTGTTTTGTACATATTAAGCATGACACAGCTTCAAATTCAAGTTGGTCAAATATGTTGCACTGAATCATAAAGAAATGTTATGTTTTAATGAGATTTTCAGTAACTTAGAGACCAAAACTGCAAGACATTTCTTAGCAAAAACATTAAGGGCTTGATTGCGAGTGGAGCTCTATATCTATTTTTTAGTGCTAGCTCATATTGCAAGTTGAATGTAAAATGTTTTTGCTCTTAAGCTAACCCAATACGCGCAAAAAGTGGAACTTCGAATATTATGACCGCATTAACATATTCCCCCATAGATGTCAAAGGAGCAAGAAAAGTGAAGAAGAAAAAAATAACACCATTCTTGCACGCAAACCCAATCGTATTACCAACTTTGTAACTATCTGACCCCTGATCAATCAGGTTTTCGACCGAATCACTCCACTACAACTGCCCTCCTAAAAGTTTGCAACGACATCCAAACTGGCATGGAACAAGGAGACCTAATTGGAGCTATTTTCCTTGATTTCGCAAAGGCTTTTGACACAGTGGACCACGACATACTACTGCTCAAACTAAAAATCTCTGGTATTGCTGATCGTCCGTTAACCTGGTTTCGATCATATGTATCGGATCGATCACAATATGTCTCCGTTTCTAACAGTGACTCCCTCCCTCTCCCAGTCACGTGTGGTGTTCCCCAAGGTTCCATTCTCGGCCCCCTACTATTCACATTATTTATAAATGATCTGCCTAATGTCTGCAAATCTTCAACTGTACTCATGTACACAGACGACATGGTAATCTATGCAAACAAATCTGATCTGCCGCAGCTTGAAGCAGTGCTCCAAGACCAGTTCACAGAGGTAGAAAAGTGGATCTCAAAAAACAAACTCTTCCTAAACACTGACAAAACTGTCACAATGATCTTTGGAACGGGTCCTAAATTACACAAATTACAAAATTCCCACCTACGCATCAAAACAAAATCCAATTGCACGCTTACTGCAGTCCACTCTTTCAAATACTTGGGTATGTTCTTAGACCCTAATCTATCTTTTGGCCCCCACATAGAAAAACTTGCATCAAAACTTTTTCCAAAACTAGGTGCCCTGTACAGAAACAAATCCTGCCTCAGCCCTACAGTAAAGGAAAACATTGTACAGCAAATGCTGATGCCTATAATGGATTATGGGGACATAGTATATGCACCTGCACCGCAAACTCACCTTAATAAACTTAATACATTGTATAACTTGTGCTACAATGTAACTACAGGACCCACCATTGTGACATGCTAAAAGAACTAAACTGGCTGTCGCTGGAATTCAGATGCACCGTCAATCTTTCCTGCCTTGTGTTTAAGAGCCTTTCTGGGAAGCTCCCACCCTACCTGAGCAGAATGCTCTCTCCAGCTATTCCCACCTCCTATAACCTCCGATCCAGTACAAACACATTATTTAGTCTGCCTCAATACAAAAAGAAAGCAGCTCGATCCTCCTTTTCCTACAGAGCACCACAGTTATGGAATGATCTCCCGCACACTTTCAAACTTTCCCCAAGCCTAATATGCTTTAAGAGATCCCTCTCTACATATCTCAAAACAGAATGCACCTGTCATGGTTAATTACATATTTCCTACCTGTTCTATATAAAATTTTTGCATATATTGTGTATTATTATTGTTTTTTAATTTTATTGTACCCCATTGTATCAATGTAATGTTTTGTGGACCCAGGACATACTTGAAACGAGAGAAATCTCAATGTATCCTTCCTGGTAAAATATTTTATAAATAAATAAATAAATTTTCTCAAGTGCGCTTACAAGACATGAAAATATGAATGTTTCCCATTCCAATGTTCTTAACATAGCAGAATATGTTCTATTTACTCCAATGCACTTCTATATATGTCTATATATGTATACATATGTATTCATGTGTGTATATGTATGTAAATGCACAAATACACATATAAACACATATATACATATGTACACATATAAACATATATATATATATATACAGTGTATATATATATATATATATATATATATATATATATATATATAGATACATATCCATCTTTAGACATGTATATGTATGTATCTCTATGTTAAAGCCCCTTGCAGTGCTTTTTCTTCTAACACCCGAGACCTCATATCTTTGAGCCCTTACAACTATTTTTTTTGCAATTTATAAAAATATTTTTTATTAGACAGTGTTAATATGAGTGTAACTGTACTGTTAAATGTATTTTTGATCTAGCTCTGGCCAGGTTGTGGCTCCAACAGACCGTGCCCTCTTGGACACAGGTAGTCGATATTCTAAACTTTGTAAAAGCGATGGAATCATATGTTTCTCACATACATGGTTCAGAAGACCTTCAAATTATGATCTGGGAGTATGGTCCTGATTAGCACTCAGTTGTAGGCAATATTTGCCCCTCCGATCAGGATATGTTACAGTCCTGAGAACGGTTCCTCTCATCCATTCCCTGTCCCCTTCCTGACCCATTGAATGCAACCTCCCTCTCCCCCTTTCCTCCCCCCCTTCCTCCCCTTTTTTTTATTTTTTTATTCTTCTTTGTAGTTTTGTTTGTATTTGATTTTTTCTTGCCATTTCATTCAGCACGGGCATAGAGATCTTCTTATTTTCTCTCATTTCTCCTGATATTAGTTCTACCAATGGCAAAATGTTAATGCTGGTAAGAACAATCTGTGTTATCCTTTCTCTTATTATTAATCGTTTATTTCATTATCCCTTGTTTATACAATGACCATAATTACATAATATTTAAGCACTTTGACAATTAAGAATTTAGTAGCGAGACTGCTAACTTTGCAATATTAATCTTGTCTTACTTTGACTAGCTCTAAGTGGCCTTTCCTGGGGCTCCCTGGAGGAGTTCTAGACAGCCATGGACAATAGCTCTTATCATCCGATCAAAATTCTTTATGGACATGTATGTTATATTTTCAAGCCAAAGGATATCCTGAAGATGTAACACTGGATATATTGTACTGTCTGTCATTGCTCATTGTATACTTGATCTTGTTGTTATTCTTATTGTATTTTTGATGTGTTTTGTGACACTTTTTATTTGAGTGTAACAGTTAACCAGAGCTCGGAGGTCATGCTATCTCGACGCACGTTAAATTCAATTGTGCTCAAGCGATCACATTTACTTTCAACTTGTAATACGAGCGCCCCTTCAGACGCACGCAAACAACCGTGATAATCCCCATATCGCTTGCGTGTATCTGTTAGCGCGCCACTTGTAATCTGTCCCTAAATGATTACACGTCACCCATTCAAAATTGCTGCTAACTCTCTACATTCTTATTTAGTTTAAAGACTGTGAATGCTACCAAACAATACAGCTTTTTGTTTTAAAAGACTTATAACTATTCATACCTCTTTGCCCCAGTTATCCATTGTTCTAATTAGGTTGTTTAAATCCAGCAAAACCAGTGGATTATATACTGGTGGTAAGGCTCCATAAAATGTGTAAGATTTGCCCTGCAAAGCAAAATTTCCCATTATACATATATATTCATATACTATGTTCAGTTGTTTTCTGGTACCATTCCTTTTTATCAGCAAATTAATATATTTATAAAAGTCTATATGTCTGAACTCTCCCTATGGTTATAATAGAAATTAAATAATTCACTTTTAATATTTTCAAATACCTTATTACTGAGTGTAGTCATTTCTGTCATCTGTTTTGAAAGGAAATAGTTATCAAATTTACTTTATTCTCTTGCTATACTTTGTTGAACAGCATACCTAGGTAGACTCAGGAGCATGCACTCTGATATCTATGTTAAATATTTTGGGCACTTTGTCAAGTCAATTTTTGACTGCAAATATGTTTTAGGAATTTTGACTACAATATGACACTAGCATACAATGGCATCTATTTATCAAGCCGTCAATTTACTTGCATTTGACGGCACCAATACACTCGCCTAAGATCGCCTAACATTGCTGCTGCGGTCCTGAATACGCTCTCCAAAATTATCAAAAAAGCTGTCAAAAAGCCACGCACCAAGTACGGTGCGATGAGCAGCGGACTGTTGTTAACTAACAGTCATCGATCTCGCTGCTCTTCGGCTTTTTCCCAGCTTTATTGGTACCCTGTCACTAAACACCCACACTATACTATACTGTTTTACCCCCTATACCGCCGCTCCCGGAGCCCACCGCAACTCTAATAAATATATTAACCCCTAAACCGCCGCTCACGGACCCCGCCGCAACTAAATAAAGTGTTTAACCCCTAAACTGCCGCTCCCGGAGCCCACCGCCGCCTATATTATACTTATTAACCCCTAATCTGCCGCCCCCTACACCGCCGCCACCTACATTACACTTATTAACCCCTAATCTGCTGCCCCCTACACCACCGCCACCTACATTATATTTATTAACCCCAATCTACCGCCACCTACATTATATTTATTAACCCCTAATCTGCCCCCCTACACCGCCGCCACCTACCTACATTTATTAACCCCTAATCTGCCGCCCCCAACGTCGCCGCTGCTATATTAAATTTATTTACCCCTAAACCTAAGTCTAACCCTAACACCCCCTAACTTAAATATAATTTACATAAATCTAAATAAATATTCCTATCATTAAATAAATTATTCCTATTTAAAACTAAATACCTACAAAATAAACCCTAAGCTAGCTACAATATAACTAATAGTTACATTGTATCTATCTAAGGGTTTATTTTTATTTTACAGGCAAGTTTGTATTTATTTTAACTAGGTACAATAGTTATTAAATAGTTATTAACTATTTAATAACTTCCTAGTTAAAATAAATACAAATATACCTGTAAAATAGAACCTAACCTACGTTACAATTACACCTAACACTACACTATAATTAAATTAATTCCCTAAACTAAATATAATTAAATACAATTAAATAAAATTATCTAAAGTACAAAAAAACAAACACTAAATTACAGAAAACAATAAACAAATTACAAGATTTTTAAACTAATTACAACTAATCTAATCCCCCTAACAAAATAAAAAAGCCCCCCTATAATAAAAAAGCCCTACCCTACACTAAATGACAAATAGCCCTTAAAAGGGCCTTTTGCGGGGCATTGCCCCAAAGTAATCAACCCTTTTACCTGTAAAAAAAATGTACAATCCCCCCCAACATTAAAACCCACCACCCACACAACCAACCCTACTTTAAAACCCACCCAATCCCCCCTTAAAAAAACCTAACACTAACCCCTTGAAGATCACCCTACCGTGAGAAGTCTTCACCCAACCGGGCCGAAGTCCTCAATGAAGCCGGCAGAAGTGGTCCTCCAGACGGGCAGAAGTGGTCCTCCAGACGGGCAGAAGTCTTCATCCAGACGGCATCTTCTATCTTCATCCATCCGGCGCGGAGCGGCTCCATCTTCAAGACATCCAACGCGGAGCATCCTCTTCATCCGACGTCTTCTTCAACAATGATGGTTCCTTTAAGTGACGTCATCCAAGATGGCATCCCTTCAACTCCGATTGGCTGATAGAATGCTATCAGCCAATCGGAATTAAGGTAAGAAAAATCCTATTGGCTGATGCAATCAGCCAATAGGATTGAAGTTCAATCCTATTGGCTGATCCAATCAGCCAATAGGATTGAGCTCGCATTCTATTGGCTTATTGGATCAGCCAATAGGATTCAACTTCAATCCTATTGGCTGATTGCATTCTACCTTAATTCCGATTGGCTGATAGAATTCTATCAGCCAATCGGAATTGAAGGGATGCCATCTTGGATTACGTCACTTAAAGGATCCGTCATTGTTGAAGAAGACGTCGGATGAACAGGATGCCCCGCGTCGGATGTCTTGAAGATGGAGCCGCTCTGCGCCGGATGGATGAAGATAGAAGATGCCGTCTGGATGAAGACTTCTGCCCATCTGGAGGACCACTTCTGCTCGTCTGTAGGACCACTTCTGCCGGCTTCATGAGGACTTCGGCCCGGTTGGGTGAAGACTTCTCACGGTAGGGTGATCTTCAAGGGGTTAGTGTTAGGTTTTTTTAAGGGGGGATTGGGTGGGTTTTAGAGTAGGGTTGGGTGTGTGGGTGGTGGGTTTTAATGTTGGGGGGTTTGTAATTTTTTGTTTAAAGGTAAAAGAGCTGATTACTTTGGAGCAATGCCCCGCAAAAGGCCCTTTTAAGGGCTATTTGTCATTTAGTGTAGGGTAGGGCTTTTTTTATTTTGGGGGGGCTTTTTTATTTTGTTAGGGGGATTTGATTAGGTGTAATTAGTTTAAAAATCTTGTAATTTGTTTATTATTTTCTGTAATTTAGTGTTTGTTTTTTTGTACTTTGGATAATTTTATTTAATTGTAATTAATTGTATTTAATTTAGGGAATTCATTTCATTATAGTGTAGAATTAGGTGTAATTGTAACTTAGGTTAGGTTTTATTTTACAGGCATATTTGTATTTATTTTAACTAGGACGTTATTAAATAGTTAATAAATATTTAATAACTATTGTACCTAGTTAAAATAAATACAAACTTGCCTGTAAAATAAAAATAAACCCTAAGATAGCTACAATGTAACTATTAGTTTATTTATAGGTAAGTATTTAGTTTTAAATAGGAATAATTTATTTAATATAGGAATATTTATTTAGATTTATTTAAATTATATTTAAGTTAGTGGGGGTTAGGGTTAGACTTAGGTTTAGGGGTTAATAAATTTAATATAGTGGCGGCGGTTTAGGGGGCAGCAGATTAGCGGTTAAGAAATATAATGTAGGTGACGGCGGTGTAGGGGAGGTAGATTAGGGGTTAATAAGTATAATGTAGATGGGGCGGTGTAGGGTGTGGCAGATTAGGGGTTAATAAGTATAATGTAGGTGGCGGCGGTGTAGGAGGGGCAGATTAGGGGTTAATAAGTATAATGTAGGTGGCGGCAGTGTAGGGCGGACAGATTAGGGGTTAATAAGTATAATGTAGGTGGCGGCAGTGTAGGGGGGGAAGATTAGGGGTTAATAAGTATAATGTAGGTGGTGGCGGTGTAGGGGGCAGATTAGGGGTTAATAAGTATAATGTAGGTGGCGGCGGTGTAGGGGGGTAGATTAGGGGTTAATAAGTATAATGTAGGTGGCGGCAGTGTCGGGGAGGCAGGTTAGGGGTGTTTAGACTCGGGGTACATGTTAAGGTGTAAACTTCCCATAGGAATCAATGGGATATCGGGCAGCAGTGAACATAAGCTTTCGCTGCTTTCAAACTCCCATTGATTCCTATGGCATCCGCCGCCTCCAGGGCGGCGGATTGAAAACCAGGTACGATGGGCCGGAATAGTGGCGAGCGTACCTGTTAGAAAATTGATAACTAGCAAAAGTAGTCAGATTGTGCCGAATTTGCATTTGGAACATCTGTAATGACGTATGCATCGATCTGTGTCGGACTGAGTCCGGCGGATCGTATGTTACGTCACAAAATTCTACTTTTGCCGGTCGGTAGGGTTTGATAACTAAGGGGAATCAGGCTCGCCACAAATACGCTGCGGAATTCCAACGTATTTGCGGTTGACAGCTTTATAAATAGATGCCAATATCTTTATTCTGTGCTTTTTTAGTTTCTCTAATGCAAACATTTTTAGCTAAGCATCTACCACAATGAACATCACAAGCCAAGTTCAAATATTTATTATGATGATGAGTTGATTACCTTAGCATGTTCAACAAGGCGTCCATTGGTATTTACTTTATATGTCTGAACACCTAATTCCTTTGCCATCCGTAATATGTGATTTTGGGTCGGTCCCACGTATGATCCTCCAACATCAACGTAACTAACAGTTTTATTCTTTTAATAGAAAGAAAGCAAAAAAATAAGTTATTAACTATAAAAAAAAATTTTTTATTGTCATATCCTAACATAATAAACAATAATGCTAATTTGCATGCTATAAAATATTGGCAATTACTTTTTTAACATGGATTGAAAAATTAAAACAAAGTTCAATAAATGTGAACATTAATATGTGAATATGAAAAATGTGGTGAAAACAAATGTGAAAAGTATGTAAATATATATTAAAGTATAAAAAAACTTTTTAGAAAGACATATATTCCACAGCTGGTAATACGGTATACATTTCAGTAATGTATGAACATAATATGATGCTGAATGTATATACAAAGGTAGATTGAAGAAGTTATGAGTGATCAAGTTTCCAGGCAGGAAACCTGTCCGTATACAATAACCATCGGCTATGCAACATTGGCTAGTAACATTTAAGTCTGCACAACATCTCTCTTGTGCAATCCCCCTGCGTCCATGCAAACAAATGGGCCCTTCTTAGATTCTTGCACCTGGGCCCTGTGGTTTCTAGTTACGCCTCTGTCTTAACCCACAAAGGGGTTAAACACACAGTAGAATTACTAATTGGGACTCAAGTTGGGTCTCAAATTTCCCACTCAAGTTTCCCACTTGAGACCAATGCTGGTCTCAAGTGGGAAGCAATGCTAATCCAGTCCGCAGCTCTAGTCGCATGACTCAAATGTGGAACTAGCGCCACTGATTGGATTTGTTTATACTGTAATTAACCACTTTGTTGGAGTTAAACACACAGTAGTCTGGGGTCGTTAGTCTTAAAATGACATGCTCTTACAGATTACAGCATGCCATGTTTTGACTGTATTGTCCCTTTAATTATAAAATATTTACCCGTATTGTGTGGGTTCTTCCACCAACTCTGTCTTGAGCCTCCAATACCACAACGTTGAGCCCATTTTCAGCCAGAAGTTTAGCAGATGACAGACCTAGAAGTACAAATATTTAATTTAGATTTATTTTGTGAAAAAAGGTAAAGTAAAATAATTAATTTTTTTTTACTGGATTTAAAGGGACATAAAGCTGTAATAAGAAAATGTCCTAATGCATTAGAGTATTTATTATATGTCTATAACAATATGTAAAAACATTAAACACACAGTTAAAGTTAGCTCCAGACTGACAAAACTGATCCTGACCTGGACATGCTTGGTGATTGGCAACTATGCACATATGCTGTTCTTGATTGGTTTGGAGGCTTGAGACAACGAGATCAGTTGTTGCTCACTAATAAAGTAGTAGGATTTTTTAGTATCAGTCAATATGCAATAGGCCTTTACTGCACACAGGAACATACATTTATACTGAACAGATTCAACATAATGTTAAAATGAAAATAGTATTTTGTGTAGTTTGTGTACAGTTCTACATAAAAGAACAGTATTTAAATGATACTAATGTGTCCTATTTTTCTTTATATTTAACAGATGAAAATATTTCCACGTTTCAATATATATTTTATAGAAAATATGTTATCTCTTACTTTACAGATACCACAGAAAGCAGATGTTTCTTTAAAAAAAAATAGAATATGGAACTTCAACAAGAAGATATTAAAGGGACACTGAACCCAAATGTTTTCTTTCATGGTTCAGATAGAGCATAATTTACTCCTATTATGAAAATGTCTTTGTTTTCTTGCTATCTTTATTTAATAGCAAGGGGGCAGAAGTTTTTTTTGGGGTTCAGAACTCTGGACAGGACTTTTTTATTGGTGGATGAATTTATCCACCAATCAACAAGGACAACCCAGGTTGTTCGCCAAAAATGGGCCAGCATCTAAACTTAAATTCTTGCATTTCAAATAAAGATACCAAGAGAATAAAAAATTTTGATAATAGGAGTAAATTAGAAAGTTGCTTAAAATGTCATGCTCTATCTGAATCCCGAAAGAAAAAAATTGGGTTCAGTGTCCCTTTAACATAAAATAAATGCAATCATCTACTCCAGAAGGAAAAATTTCCAACTAACTTCCACCTTCAATGAAATCGCAATCTTAAAGGGACAGTCTGGTGGAAAAATGGCATGCAACAATTCACTATGGCATAATATTTTTGCAATATTGATGCCCTCAACTCTTTGTGTTTAACCCCCCCCCCTCATGGGATTAAAGGGACAGTGTAGTCAAAATTAAACTTTCATGATTCAGATAAAGCATACAATGTTAAACCACTTTCCAATTTACTTTTATCCTCAAATTTGCTTTGTTCTTTTGGTATTCTTTGTCGAAAGCTTAACCTAGGTAGGCTCATATGCTAATTCCTAAGTTCTTGAAGGCCTCCTCTTATCTCAGTGCATATGGAAAGTTTTTCCCAGCTAGAGAGGGCTAGATCACAAGTGCCATATATATAACATTGTGCTTACTCCTGTGGATTTACCTAGGAGTCAGCACTGATTGGCTAAATAACTAAAATAACTAAAATAAGGAGGCAGTCTGCAGAGGCTTAGACACAAGGTAATCACAGAGGTAAAAAGTATATTAATATAACTGTGTTGATTATGCAAAACTAGGGAATGGGTAATAAAGGGATTATCTATCTTTTTAAACAATAACAATTCTAGAGTAGACTGTCTCTTTAAGCGCACATTTAATGTCCCTCTTGGGAGCCTCAGTGAACTATTGGTCCTGAGCAAGAAACAGCTGCTAAACCAATCAATAGCAGACATCACCAGCTGTCATCAGCAGGAATTTAACTGTGTTTAACTCCTTTGCAGGATTTTAAACAAATAGAGTTGGAAACTAAACAGTGCAAAACGTTTGCACTAAAATATTTTTTTATTCTGTATCACAAACTCAAACACATTACATATAAAGCCACACTTTTCATTACTCATACAATAAGTACAAAACCTTTTTATCTTTCTCATTTCACATAACCAGTGGAGGGTATTGAAAGTAAACGGAACAACACAGCAGAAACTTGAATCCATGCCATGAATTCTAATGTAAGGAAAATAACTATAGAACAAGCAGCTAATTGTTCTCACAAAAATCTTTCAAATGTGGACTAGATCAGAGCCCTTATTCAAAGGGAAAGGACATTTACAATAAGCAGAACTGACAAGGCCAAAATCTGTAGGGATCCTTGATACCATGAATACTGATTTAGTTATCCTATTATTTATACTGCATGTTTTTTTGTTGTTGTTTATTTATATTCAATTAGTTATTCTTTTACTGTTCTTTTGTACATTCTCATAAGAATTATTCCCTTCATTTATATATCAACACGTTTTATAGTTATTTCATTTTGTTTTTCACAGACTTGTTGCCACTGTAATATTACAGGTTTTTTTTGCAGAAGGAACAGAATCATTAATGGGTGTAAATTATGTTTTTTTGAAGCTGTTTTATTTTACAAAACCTGTTGCCATTACATCTAATGAAATACTAAATCATTTTAAGTACTCCTTACTTTCATGGAATATTCCCTTCACTTCAGTAATGTTATTATCTGATTCGTCCAGTCTATTGATTATTACGTTCGTCATTTGTACTGAAGTCACTTAAACCAAAACTCATACATGTAACTGTGAAATAGATGCTGTCTGTCATTTTTTCCTAACTGGGATTAATATTATAATTAGTTTGTGATCATTATTTTCATTGTTCCGTTTTTTTATTGGCTAATCTATTTGTTCTGGTAGGATAAAAACAACTAAATACATTTGTTGCATCACGAAATAGGCATGGGCAGGATTTTGTTCAGATCACAAGCAGCAGCATTCAGCTATTTTCCACACCAGATTTATTTGTGTAATAGAGTAACACAGAAATATCTGTGCAAATCCATAATGAAGTTTTGTCCAAGCCTATAAGAAAAGTATAACATTTGAGAAATGTTAAAGGGACAGTCAAGTCCAAAAAAAACTTGCATGTTTCAAATAGGGCATGTAATTTTAAACAACTTTCCAATTTACTTTTATCACCAATTTTGCTTTGTTCTCTTGGTATTCTTAGTTGAAAGCTAAACCTAGGAGGTTCATATGCTAATTTCTCAGACCTTGAAGGCTGCCTCTAATCTAAATGCATTTTGATAGTTTTTCACCACTAGAGGACATTAGTTCACGTGTTTCATAAAGATAACATTGAGCTCATGCATGTGAATTTACCATGGAGTCAGCTCTGATTAACTAAAATGCAAGTCTGTCAAAAGAACTGAAATAAGGGGGCAGTCTGCTGAGGCTTAGATACAAGGAAATTACAGAGGTAAAACGTGTATAATTATAACTGTGTTGGTTATGCAAAACTCGGGAATTGGTAATTAAGGGATTATCTATCTTTTAAAATAACAAAAATTCTGGTGTTGACTGTCCCTTTAAAAAACACCCGCCAAAGGTTCTATTTGTGCTTTTAATGTAGGTTTGTTTAAATAATACATCACTAGAAAGAACGTTATCAATTTGGTGATATCAGATGGGACTGAAGGGATAATATTTAGTGCCAGATGGAAAATAGGATTCTTTAAAATGTGTATCAACATGAATGGCTGTCATGAAATATGATTTTTTTTTTTTTTAAGGATGTCATTCAAGATTTTAAGTGTTTCTGAAATAATGGGGTAATGGAGCAAGTAAGCTTTTCATAGAACTGTAGATTGGGGGGGTACGTATAATATATTGTGTAGGAAGGGTCATTTTAACAGAGTTCATTCTACCAAACCAATTTCAGAGTTTAAGACAGACAATGGAGTATTGTGTGCTAATGTTCTGAAGATATTATTACATTTGCTTTTAAAGAGTGTATCAGGGTTTGGGGACAGCATTGTTCCAAAATATTTTAACTATGGATTCTAGAGACTATTCACCTTTAGGTCCTGTATAACTGAGGTAGGGAACAAAATGGGAAGTATTTCAGACTTGCAGAAGTTTATGGAAACGTGAGATTTTGACAAATGATAGAAGTTTGTTTAGGACCACAGAAAGAGACTTGGTCACAGTAATAAATGTCATCAACATGTTTTCCAATAAAAGAGCTAATCTTTGATTATTAAAGTTATTTGGTATGCCAGTCATGTCAACATTTAATATTCTAGTTTATAAAATACAGAAAGTATGCAATGTGTTACAGAATGTGATAAAAATTCAGACACACATATACAGTATATAGACTCCATCATGTCAGTGCAATTCTACTCCTGGCTTATAACGTCTCAAAGAACCAAAACAGATGTTCACAGCAGCCATTGTAAAATTAATTTGTACATCCTTACCCAGAATTCTCTTCTCCAGTAGAAACACTACTAGCTGAGATATTTTGCGGAAACATCATCTAATTCGTTTGAATGTTCTATACAATAATCTATTTTGTATCACTGTATATACAGTGGAGGATAATTTTCCCCTTATCATTTTATTCACGATAATTTATCATTGGAACTAGTTTAAAATACTATGGAAGCAAGTTTTTTTTAAATTTAAATTAGATTTTTTGCAATACGTACTTTAAAGTTTTGTTCACGAAACAGAAACATTTTGTCATAAAACTGTGAAATATTTTTCTCCCTAGTAAAATAAGGTTGATACAAAGAATTATAACATTCCTTTTATTGTAGAATTAGAGTTTCTAAAGTTTATCATGAAAAGTTCTAGGGCAAATGTCAGAAAATAAAGCTATGCACAGCTTACTTTTTAAACATGTAAATGAATAACTAATTACACTCTCATGCAGAGAGAGAGGAGTCTTCTGATCAAAAGCAAAGTTCATTTAGATTAATAGCTGCATTAAGACTGTATGTAACAGAGCCTACATACTGGTTTACAGGCAGAATTATTTCTCAGTGGTTAGAGAACATACCATAACCGTATAAGGCAAAACTAAACTAGTAAAGCAATAACAAATAAGGGTGTTGCTACAGAATTTTTGCAATATCTATATGAACCACAGCATGTATTATGGAAGAAAAGATAGAATAAGAAGACATTCTCAGTGTATTTGATAAGTTGTTGAATTGCATTAGATCTTCCCAAACGCTCATATTTACAGCTGAAGGTTAAAAATTATTTGCTGTAAGATTAGTAAAATAAATGCAATTATAATGTTTTTGATGCTAAATGTGACTGCAGTTAACTAGGCCAGATGTATTAAGGTTCTTATGATTCCTTTAAAGTGTGACAAATTCATGTAAATTAAAAAAAATTCTTATTATTGATTTGCACTTACCTGAAATACCCCCACCGATGACAATCACATCATATACATTGCTCATGTTTGCTTCCTTCTTTCTGTTTAGCAGAACGACAAGACTCTTATGCTGCCAGCTGTCGCAGAAAAGAGGGAGTTGGTAGAATTTCCCACAAACTGACTCTCTTTAAGAGCTGAATGAATGTACTTTGGTTTTGGAAAATTGCCATTGTAAACAATATGTGTGACTTTGCATAATTTGCTGAAACTGCTGATTATGTAAGATTGTGTCTTATCCAGATTACTTGCAATTCATGGTTTGAGATTCAGAGCTTGAATCCACAATATTAAACAAATTGTATTTTTTCATACATTTTTTTATTCTTGTCATTTTGTCCCTGATATATTTATTTGAAATGCAGTGTACTGAAATAAAGTTACTTTTAATATTGAGTAGTGAATTATAAAGCTACAAAGCATAATATAATATAAACAAACTGAAAGCATAATTTTTCCTAATTATAGATATTTTTCTTTTTTATATAAATGGAGTAAGAAACCCCAAATCATTAAAACTAAAATCAAATGAACTCTAAAATATAATATGAATATACTTTACTTTTGTATGAGGTGGTGCTGTCTATTAAATTAATTGCAAGTTACACAAAGTAAAGCACCCTCTAAAATACAATTAATAGCACAGTAAACATTTTTTATATTATTGTGCAGTATGTGCACAATTAATATGCTTGGCACCCACTCACCTTTAAAAATGCTATTTTTAATTATAGTGTCCCCCCCACAACAACCCCTAGTCACTTTCATAGCCTGTCTATCTGTTGCGTTTTATTAAACCGCTTGACATGGTAGCTGTCATAGCCTTATTGATCATGTAGCTTGCTCCAGCGTGCTGGCTATGGGCTAGCAACTGCAAGTGGAGCGCTAATTAATATATTTATTTTCTGTAAATGGACAAATTTGCCCGTTTACAGGTGCACGATAAATAACCAGCCATTACAAGTGGCTGGTTAATGCTACTGCAAGCTCGCGGTAGCACTTAGCGCTCCAAACATTAACCAGAGGTCAGACCTCTTGTCAATTTAAAAAATTTCCTTTACAATTACGGGCTCGATTTATCAAAGCCCTACGGCTGCAAGTTCTCACAAGAAATTGTTCGCCATAAATTAACAAGTAGCGGCCACCAGAATCTGACCTAGGAGATTAACAGCTCCTGCCCGCGCGTGATTGGCTGTGAGCGTGCAGGGGGCGTGATTTTGCGCGAGAGCTAAATTGCGCTTGTGTGCAATGATGATTACCTGCAGGTAATTTCGCCCCGCCACAGGCACCCCTGTCCGCCTCAGCTTTGATAAATCTAACCCTAAGTGTACTGTTGTTTTTAAAAATAAAAAAATAATAACTTTTTATTTTTTTAAATAATAACGATATGAGGCAGTTTTTAGATCTTAAAGTGAGCGGTCTGCGGTGTTAGAAAAAAAAAATGCACTGAAACGTGTCTTTACATTGCCGTCTATAGGGACTGTGTGTTCACTGTAAACATATATGTATATGCTTATATACATATATTTAAGTGTTAATATGTGAATATAAATTTATATGTATATATACCAATATATTTACACTTTGATGCCCATCACTGTGCACCTTACCCTCTTCGGTGAACTAGGTTCTCAGTCGTGTCTGAGGACATCAAGACGAGGCTCCCATTATGGAAGTGCGCTATCATGAGCGCTACATTTTCAGCAAAGCAAACAAGAGGTTATGTTCGCATTGTGCTCAACTTGTAACCAGTACACATTTGGGTGCGCTGGTAATACTGAGTGGAGTGCAAATATCGTGCTCACATAAGTGATATTTTATGCTCCACTCGTAATCTGGCCCCATATCTTTATCTGATGTGGGATCACACTGCATTAAGTTGAACAAAAAATGACATTTTAAAAGCTTAGTAATTGTATACTGCACAACATTGTTAAATTAAAGGGACACTGAACCCACATTTTTTCTTCCGTGATTCAGATAGAGCATGACATTTTAAGCAACTTTCTCATTTACTCCTATTATTAATTTTCTTCATTCTCTTGGTATCTTTACTTGAAATGCTAGAATGTAAGTTTAGATGCCGGCCCATATTTGGTGATCAACCTGGGTTGTTCTTGCTGATTGGTGGATAAATTCATCCAGCAATAAAAAAGTGCTGTCCAGATTTCTAAACCACAAAACATCCACTTAAATTTTTCAAATAAATATAGAAAGAGAATGAAGAAAAATTGATAATAGGAGTAAATTAGAAAATTGCATGCTCTATCTGAGTCACGAAAGAAAAAATTTGGGTTCAGTGTCCCTTAAAGTGTCAATAGGTATCTAAAAATGTTCCCTTCATTAAATTATCAAACATCAAACAATTATACCAATAAAAATTATCAGGAGTTTCATTGTCTAGTAAATATCATGGTTGATAGATTTCTGCAAAACTTGCTAATGAAACAAGTATCCAACTGACAAACTTGCTACAACTTCATAATGATTGGTACAGGGTTTAGCAAAATCAACTACTTTGAAATCAATGGAACAGATTTTGTCTTATGAACATTAACTTCTCTCTCCATAGACGACTACCACTGTCAAGGATACCAGCATCCGGAAAATCTCTTATAAAGATTACAAATGATGAAAGAAAATCCTTTATAAAACCATCCACTTTAACATATGCACAAAATAAAATTTGTTAAGGAAAATAAAATAGAACAAAACAGGCAAAAGAGACAACCTCTTCAGCCTGCGAAATAGCCGGGTATGATAGTGAGATAAGATACTTCACATGGACAATTGTGTCTTTCTAAATCTCAGGGTTTAGAGGGAAAATCCCAAAAATACCTTGAGAACTCCCTGCAACGCCCATGGTCAGCCCCTTGTTCTCGGCTGAGAGATTGCCAAGCCAAATTTCAATCTATCCAGTGATATTTCTTGATCATAACAAAACAGACAAGCAAATATTTCAATATTAAATATAACAACTGCATACATTTACAGAATCCCTTTCCAAAGTGTTGCAGTTGTAATGACTGATTATCCATATTGTCAGCAGTTACTCTTCTGTGACAGATTTCATATACTGGGTCATTTAAAACATATATCACCGTGGGAATAATGTCAAGCTCTGAGGAGAAGGGTTAGGGTTTGGAACTGTTTCCCTGGTGAGTTAAAAGTGGCCAGTGGAATTTGCTTCTCTGGTCTACTTCCTCTTTTAGTTATTATGGCAAACATAAACAAAACAAGTTTATTGAACAGATATTATAATCAGCAGGACTTGGACACTGTGCAACAGGAGACACAGGACTTGAACACTGTGCAACAGGAGACACAGAACTTGGACACTGTGCAACAGGAGACACAGAACTTGGACACTGTGCAACAAGAGACACAAAACTTGGATGTAGTGCAGCAGGAGACACACAACTTGGATGTAGTGCAGCAGAAGATACAGATCTTGGATGCTGTGCAGCAAGAGACACAGAACTTGGACACTGTGTAGCAGGAGACAAAGAACTTGGATGCTGTGCATCTAGAGACACAGAACTTGGATGCTGTGCAACAGGAGACAAAGAACTTGGATTCTGTGCAGCAGGAGTGCCCGCATAAAGGCTATGGGCAGGAGGAATGCCCGCACTGTGAGCTTACACTGGAACAGGGTTTGTGCCTGGGCATATTAGCGTACACCGGAATACAGTTTGTACCTTAGCAGGTGAGCATACACTGGAACAGGACCTGTGCCTT
Organism: Bombina bombina; assembly: GCF_027579735.1. NCBI lineage: Eukaryota > Metazoa > Chordata > Amphibia > Anura > Bombinatoridae > Bombina > Bombina bombina. The sequence continues at coordinate 365,506,075 of NC_069501.1, read as the reverse complement.
GGCAGGTGAGCATACACTGAAACAGGGCTTGAGCCTTGGTAGGAACCACAAGACTTGGCAGAAGCCGCAGGACTAAGAGCAGCACCGGGGCCTTGGCCAAGAGGAATGCCTGCACTGGGGCCTTGCAAGGAGGAATGCCCAAGCTGGAGCTTAGGAGAAGAGGAATACCTGCACTGGGACCTTAGACAGGAGAAATGCATGCAATGCGGCCTTGGACAGGAGGAATGCCTGCAACAGGACCTTGAACAGGACAAGGTTGGGTATACTCTGGAAGAAGTTATATAATACAAGACAAAAGCAAAGTCCAGGTACAAGCCAGGGCTCTGAAAAGCAGGAAGCAGTCTGATTTAACAACAACCACAAGGATAATCCAGAAGAATGGTCAGAAGACTAGACAGGTTAGCCAAAAAATCAACCATAAAGCAGGATGCATGATACAGGTCAGAGGCAAAAAACAAGGGACTGAACCACAATGTCAGGGCAAGGAGGAGACTGAAAAGCAGCCTTTTATAGTGATACTGACTAGATTACTGCTTGCAGCTGGCAGGCAGGTAGAGCCAAAGAGCCAACCAGTGCAGGCAGTAGGACCCAGAGACTATCAAACTGAACCAAAGCCATCCAATGGTTCAAAGGGTAAAGCCACAAAAAGAGAGCCAGAGAAGATGAGACTGAGGATCACTCTTAGGCACAGTTGTGACAAATATCTACTAGCAATAGGCTAGAAAACATAGGGGAAGTGAGGCTTGATGAATTATGAACATAGGCTAATCTTGGTGACGAGGGTCCTCAGCAGCCAAAATAGAGTCAATGTATCTAGCTCAATATGTAAGGCCGGATACTAGGTATAAAAGTGATAATAAAATGAAAAAATATTTTCTTCACATGGCAATTAAACAAAAACTAACTATAATAAGAATAAAAATAACAAAAACAAGATATTAAAATACATAAATTATTTGGTGTGCCAATATTACCCTATTACATTAAACCAAATTTTTTCTTTCTTTCATGAGCATACAATTCTTAAAAATGTTTTAAATTTACTTCTATCATCAAATGTACTTTATATTTTTGGTATCCTTTGTTAACAAGGAGGTAGATATGCTCAGGAGTGGGCACGTGTCAGGAGCACTACATAGCAGCAGTTTTGCAAGAATACCATGAAATTGAAAGAAATTTGATAATAGTAAAATAAAAAAATAAAAATGTTATGCTCTGTTTGAATCACAAAATAAATATTTTGTGTTTCAATTCCTTTTTTTAAGGGACTTCAATGGACAGTAAACTAACACATGTTTTAAGCATGAAAAGACATGACACTTATTGCATTAATATAGTTGAAAGAGTTTTTATTGATTTTGAAGAACTGTTTTTTTAAGGACTGATTGCTTTTAAAAGGGTTAAATAGTATATGGTATATGACAAGTATTTTGAATGGAAAGGGCTATAATAATAATAATAATAATAATTTTATTTAATTTTAATATTTTTAAATATGTTTCACTGTGTTTTTACTGTAAAAGTTTTACATATCAGTGTTCTTCACTTAGAAGAAAAGTTAAACACTGCCCAGTGCCTTCCAATGTACTCACGTGCAAGCTGTAGGGGCATGCAACCCCAAAGGTAAGTATACAAATAGAAAAACAGCAGCACTGTGGATTTTGCTTCATAATCTTGTTTTATTTATACATTGAGGGAACAAGTATAGACCACGTTTTGGGCCTTCTGCTCTTAATCATGTCATAACAGGTAATACCATACATGCACACCTTTATACACTACACCTGGTAGCTCATTAGCATATTGATCAATAGTTTCATTGGCCTTTCTTGCTCTAATAAATTTATTCTGTTCTATCGCCACCTAGTGCCCCTTAAAAAAAATTAAAACGATACTACTATATACCAGAGGCAGGGAACAACTACACAAATAATTTTCATTCCATATCCCTATTCATACCTTTGGAAAAACATTGAATCAAATCTGTATATCTAATATGCTTCACGTTTCCTAAGGTACAATTCTCTATTCCCTCCTCTTCTCAAAGGATCCACATGCTCTATAATTTGAAATCTCAGTTGAGAGACAGAATGACCAGTCTCAACAAAATGGTGTGCCACAGGCACATCCTTATCTTTTCTTAAAATCGCAGATTTGTGCTGTATCATCCTGTCTCTCACTCTTTGGGTTGTTTCACCTAATTAAATGATTCCACATGGACATTTAATTAAATATATTACGTAAGTAGTGTTACACGTGTGGAACCCAGAGATCTTAAACTTCTGTCCAGTTAATTGATGTACAAATGTATCACGCCTTATCATACTATTACAGTTTGAGCATAACAGACAAGGAAAACAGACATTTCTTTTAGATGTAATATACCCTGTATTATCTTTCTTGCAAGTACCTACATCCATCCTCACTAGTTTATCCTTAATATTGCCTGATCTCTTAAAAGCCAAAAGTGGGAAATTCTTAAATTCCTCTTGTTGTGGATGACATTCCTTTAAACTGTACCAGTACTTTCTCACAATCCCAGAAATGTGTTTACTTAACAAATTGTGTTCTGTAACCAGAGCTATTCTATCGTGTTTTCTCTTTTTTCCTTTTCTCTTTATAGGTCCCAAGACATCTGACCTGGGAATTTGATATACTCTCTTAATGGCATCATCAATATTATCTCTGGGGTAACCCCTATTTATAAATTTCTGTCCCATCTCATTCAGTCTAGTATATATTAGACTTTCATCCTGGACAATCCTCCTCACCCTCAACAATTGGCTATATGGAAGAGATTTCAATAAAGCCTCAGGATGTGAACTAGCGAAGTGTAATAAACTCTTACAGTCTGTCTTCTTGGTGTGTAAATCAGTTTTTAAGTCAATATCCTTCCTTGTACAGCAATGTGTCTAGAAATGGCACAGATATCTCACTATGCGTCAAAGTGAATTTAATCTGAGTTGTAGCTGCATTCAAATGTGATACCATTTTTTCCAGGGATCCTATGTCCCCCCACCATATACCAAACACATAATCAATATAGCGCCACAAGATGGCACCATACTGCAAGAATAAAGTATTTTCAAACACAAATTTTTCCATAAATTGGTTCATGTATATATTGAAATAGGTTGGGGCAACATTGGATCCCATGGCCATTCCCTATTTCTGCATGAAGAAATCATCTTGGAAAAGGAAGTAGTTGTAATAGAGAATAATTTCCAATAATCTCATAATAAACTCTGGTTGGATTTCAGAGTAATCATTGGAGAAGGACAATGTTTTCTTTATAGCTCCCAAGCCACTAGAAGGGGTGATAGATGTGTACAGGCTTACTACACCTAATGTGTATAGAATACATTTACTTGAGGTTATGTCTATACTTTCCAATTTCACTAGAAAATTGCTGGTATCTTTAATAAAGGACATAGATTAAACCACATAAGTTTGTAACAGTTTGTCCAGTTAGTACTGGCCCCAATGGGTCTCCCAGGGGGAGTAGATCTATTCTTGTGAATCTTTGGGAGCGTGTAGAAAACTGGGATAATGGCATCCTCAATCAATAAATAAATTTTGGTTTCTGCATCAATAACGCCCAATTCTTTAGACCTCTCAACGCACCCAAAGATAACTTTTTGAATCATAGCTGTGGGATCTTTTTCCAATTTCTCGTATACATTTGAGTTATTTAACTGTGTCAGTATCTCTTTGACATAATATCCTTTATCCAGAACTACAGTGGCTCCACCTTTATCAGCCTGTTTGCAAACAATATCCCTGTTATTTTTCAATTTATCTAATGCCACATATTCCGACCTAGACATGCTCTTATTGAACCTTAATGAATTCTGTTTTGATTTCAACGCTTCAACATCTTTATTCACCAAATCTATAAATGTATCTATACTATGGTGATAATTGCTGGGTGTAAATCTACTTTTATTCCTCAAACACACTGCCTTTATGCTTAAATAATCACCAGTATTCCTCAAAACATCATCCCCATTTTAATTTAAGATTCCTATAGAATCTTTTGGCTAGATATTGAGTCTTGCGTTAGCCTTAAAAAGCAGCGTTAAGGGGTCCTAACACTGCTTTTTAACGCCCGCTGGTATTACGAGTCAGGCAGGAAAGGGTCTACCGCTCACTTATTTTCCACGATTTTAGCATACCGCAAATCCCCTTACATCAATTGCTTATCCTATCTTTTTAATGGGATTTGCCTAATGCCAGTATTATGATCGCTTTAAAAAGTGAGCGGTACACCCTCTACCTCCAAGACTCCTACCGCATTTTAAAGTCAGTAGTTAAGAGTTTTATGGGCTAACGCCGTAACATGAAGCTCTTAACTAAAGTGCTACAAATTACACTAACACCCATAAACTACCTATTAACCCCTAAACTGAGGCCCCCCACATCGCAAACACTATAATAAATTTATTTAACTCCTAATCTGCCGACCGGACATCGCCGCCACTTTAATAAATTTATTAACCCCTAAACAGCGCACTCCCGCCTCGCAAACACTAGTTAAATTTTATTAACCCCTAATCTGCCGTCCCTAACATCGCCGACACCTACCTACATTTATTAACCCCTAATCTGTCGACCTCAACGTCGCTGCTACTATATTAAATTTATTAACCCCTAAACCTAAGTCTAACCCTAACCCTAACACCCCCTAACTTAAATATAATTTAAATAAAGCAAAATAAATTTACTACTATTAAATAAATTAATCCTATTTAAAACTAAATACTTACCTATAAAATAAACCCTAAGCTAGCTACAATATAACTAATAGTTACATTGTAGCTAGCTTAGGATTTATATTTATTTTACAGGCAACTTTGTATTTATTTTAACTAGGTACAATAGTTATTAAATAGTTATTAACTATTTAATAACTTCCTAGATAAATAAGTACAAATTTACCTGTAAAATAAATCTTAACCTAAATTACAATTACACCTAACACTACACTATCATTAAACGAATTACCTAAACTACCTACAATTAATTACAATTAAATTAAATAAACTAAATTATAAAACCCCCCACTAAATTACAGAAAATAAAAAAAGAATTACAAGAATTTTAAACTAATTACACCTAATCTAATCCCCCTAATAAAATAAAAAAGCCCCCAAAATAATAAAATTCCCTACCCTATACTAAATTACAAATAGCCCTTAAAAGGGCCTTTTGCAGGGCATTGCCCCAAAGTAATCAGCTCTTTCACCCAACCCTACTCTAAAACCCACCCAATCCCCATACTCCAGGATAGATTTATTACTAGTCTCAAAAAATATGATACCAGCAGTTACAGACACAATTATTTATCCTTTAACACTATCAGACCATGCCCCGATTAGCTTAGTATATGGCCCTCAAATTAAGAAAGGGAATAGCTTTTTCTTACCTAAGTACTTGGTAGAAAATACAGAATTTTTTAAATTTTTAAAAAACAAATTAAACGAGTTTGAGACTACTAATATTGAATATATACAGAAATCATTATTATATTGGGAGACTGCAAAAGCGGTTTTAAAATCAGAAATGATTACGTTTATAGCCCATAAGAAAAAAGATACAAGGTAAACGAGAGTTACAGTTATTAAACACTTTAAACAACGCATATAACCGATATCTAAGGGATGCTTCTTTAGAGAACTGGAACAAATATACGCTAGCTAATAATCAAAGAAACATGTTTCTGATTCAGAAAACTACACAAGAAGAGACTAGGTGTAGAAGCAGATTAAAAAGATATGGCAACAAGTCGGACAAATATCTAGCAGGGTTAAATAAGATACATAAGAAAAAAACAATTATAGCCAACATTATAAAAGATGATATAAGCATATCCTCTCAAGAAGAGATTTTAAAAGCTTTAAAAGAGTACTATTCTGAAGTATATAAACAGGGAATAAATCAGGAAAAAAAAGGAAATTTTGGGAAAAGGTCAAAGTACCTGAAAATTATTCAGATCAACTGGCTTGATTAAATCGCCCGATAGAGATAGATGAAATAGTGGGGAGGATTAAATCTCTACCTCTAAATAAGGCTAGTGACCCGGCCCAAATTAGTTTTTCCGATTAATGAATATGGAAATAGCCCCAATTCTTGAAAGGGTATATAATTATCTATATTCTTCTCTTCAGAAATCCAGAATAGATAGATTCCTAGACTCTACAACCATCTTTTTATTAAAACCAGGAAAAGATCCTCAAGACATTGCATCTTATAGACCAATTTCACTATTAAACTCAGATTTTAAGATTGTAACAAGTATTATAGCAGACAGACTGCAGAAAGTAATTCCAAATTTAATACATCAGGATCAATCTGGATTCATAAACGGTAGATCATCTTTCTACGATATTAGAAGAGTTTCCAATGTCATATCATATGTCAGGGCCAACAAGGATAAATTGCAAAAAAAAGGGTTGGACCTATTATTACTAACATTAGATGCACAAAAAGCTTTTGATTCGGTAGAATGGGATCATCTTTTCCAGACATTGAGTAATTTTGGGTTTAAAAGTAATATTGTGGAATATATTAAAATTTTGTATTCCTCTCCAAAAACTGCTTTTTGTATAAATGGTCAACAATCAGAATATATGGAAATGTTTAGAGGCACCCGGCAGGGTTGCCCCCTCTCACCAATTCTATTTGACCTGGTTCTGGAACCATTATTGGTTTAAGTTAGGGAATCAATTCAAGGTATTCAGATTGGGAGCACCGAATTAAAAGTTGCAGCATATGCGGATGATATAGTAATATTTCTTAGAAACTCCAAAAAACAGATTCCATTAATATCGGAAATAATAGAAGCATTTGGGTCATTTTCTGGATATAAAGTCAATATTCAGAAATCAGAGATTATCTGGTTATTAAAACAAAAGGACTCTGTAGTAAACCCTAAGTTTAAAGTAGTGGACACATATATAAAATAGGGAAAATAGAAGAAAACAGAGGGGCGCCTCATGTGCAGTATTGTCAGATGAAGACACAAAGAGTGTAACAGTATAGCCAAATGAGTACTCACACACTCCAGAAGCACACCTATGTGCTGGTAGGGACAGGCTGCAGATTTATGAGGGTGTGACAGCTCACCCGTTCAGGGATGCTTTCAGTGCTGTAGTGCTGCAACAGGTGTAAAAACACAAAGACAGGGAGCACTATATGTGCAGACCATTAAAGATTATATCAAAGGTGTGTGCTTAATATTATAAAGTGGGTACTCACATACTCCAAGAGCACACCAGTGTGCTGGTAGGAACAGGCTGCAGATTTAGGCAGGTGTGGCAGCTCACCCAAGAGGACAATCTTTTTGATATTAGTACTGCAGGAACAAAAACAGGCTTGATGCTTCACAGTAACTGTACCCAATGTACAGGATATCCTTTTTCTGGGATTGCAGGCAGAAGGTAGGTAAAGAGATCCACTCCAGAGGTGAAAGTTGCAAATATTTATTAAAAACAAAAAGTTAAAAACAACACCAGGGTCGTTATAAAAAGTGGATTACAGGGTTACCCAGTTGGCCCCAATAATTGCGACGTGTTTCTAGGTTAGCAAACCGTTTCATCAGGCATATAAAACTCAATCCTACCTCTGCCTTTTAAACCCTACTAACAAACAATTGCATCCATTGAAAGGGGTGTGTTCCTAATTGGTGATTCGCACCTGTGTGTGCTGTCAGGTGTCTCTGAAGCTAGCTTGTTAACAAAAAAATATGCTTTACAAAATGAAACTTTTGAGTGTTGACATTTTGTGCATACAAAATTGTGCATACATGCATGACATACAAAGAGAAAAAAGTAATTGATATATCCCTGTAATATTCGTAATGAGTAAAATAATATTCCCTTCTCAACTGCTTTCAATAAGCATGTGAACATTAAATAAGCACGGACTTCAAATTTGATCTAAAAAGTTTCCTTACCATTGTAAGTTTTTGAATAAAAATTACACATTGTTCTCCCGTTTGCGGTAAATAGCTGAGTGACAGGCCATTGTGTGTATATTTTTGGCTAATGTTGGATTCCTATTGGTTCTCATAAGATGTCATAGGTGGATAGGTTTTTTCATTGGTTACATTTTACACAATAACAGAGTAAGTGAACGCCCCCTAGCCCGTCACGGTCTTATAATGTGTTGGTAAATTTTACTGCAAATAGCAGATGTATCGTATTATAAAATGTGGATCCGTAAGGGAGTTAATCAAAAGTCCCCATGTGTCAATGGTCGCATGTTAAACAAACCCAAATACGAGCACTCATCTAGTGTGCTCAATTGTTTCTGTTTATACTGTGGATTTACATTTGGTGATAAACAGCTGTCATGGTATTACCATTGTGCCGCTTTTCCTTTAAGATTTTCTAACCAATCACAGGTTCACACCCCCTTTATCACACCTGCTCACACCTCCAAGGTTGCTTAGTAATTTTGTAAAACTTCCTAAGAGTTACTAGTTACCTGAGCTAACTACCTAATTCATCTGAACATTAGAATCCCAAGGCATTAGTGCGATTCCAAAGTTTCTATCTGTGTGAGCTAAACCTCTAACCAATCTTGTCAGTGTGTTCTCATACTTTCAGACTGTTTCAGCTTGCCTGTCATCAATAACTGTGAACCGGACTTTTGCAATCTCTCAGTTTCACCAGCCTTCCACGCAGCGTATCCTACGAGCGCTTACCCTGAAATCCTCATGGAGTCATCACCTGCCCAAAACAGGAGAACTTTATCCAACCTTGACAAAGGTAATATTTCACAAATCTTGTGTTGCATTTATTCCAGCATCAAAGTTTCTATTCTGTGAGCTCCGGATCCGTGTTTGCGGTGACGTCACACGCCAAACACCGCGCCTCATTCACTAGACACAGGATTGCCTGCAGCAACATCGGATGGGACAAAAGCATTTCAACCTCCGGTTAGTTTCTAAAATCTAAGTTGTATTTGATCTCTGTGAGTTGTAAAACTTTGACCTGCATTCAAGATTTAAAGTAAGCTGCAAGGCTAATTTCTCCCTACCAATTTTAGTTCTGTCTGTTACCTAAACAGTTCAGATTTCTATATATATATTAAAAAGGCTTAAATTATACTATTTCCATCTGGTGACACTTCACATAGTGTTCACTTTTCGAATTAGTGTCACAAAGCACATTTATTGTATCTGATATTAAACAGTTACAAGTCAAGGTCTGATATTGTTACATATTACTAAGCCTTAAAAGAGTAAGCTGGTCAGAGTTATGGATCCAGCAGAATTACCTCAGGTAGTTTACAATCTAAGTCAGAAACTTGACCAGATGGGGCAAGCTATTAGAGATTTACAAGTGGAGAACAAAGTACTAAAAGATATGTTCAAGGATAGTAGAGAACAAAGATATCCTGCACCTGAACCTCAAGTGAGTTTGCCAGAAGTATTCTCTGGGGATAGAAGGAACTACAGACAGTTCAAGAATGCATGCTATCTATTGTATAACCTAAAGCCTCTCACATATCCCACTGATAGAGTCAAGGTTCTTACCACTGTATCTTACTTAAGAGCAGAACCTAGGAAATGGGCTGATCAATTATTTGAAACCAATTCACCTATCCTAAATTCCTTATCAGATTTCTTTAATGCATTGGATGAATTGTATACTGATACGGATGTACATCTAACAGCTGAGCATAAGATGCGTCAACTAAAACAAGGGAAGAAACCTATAGAAGATTATACAGCTGAATTTAAGTTGCATGCTTCTGACTCCTCCTGGAGTATGATTTCTCTCAGAAACCAATACAGGTTAGGGTTATCCGAAAGTATAAAGGATGAACTCTCCTGTATAGAAATGCCCACTACTCTAGAAGCTATGATAAAGGTTGCCACACAGATAGACAGAAGATTAAGATTAAGCGAAAGAAAGGCAGAGCGTATGCAGACTGAATCAACATCAAGATCTTCCTGTTATTCCACTGCTATTACCACTAATTCGGAAACCAGTACTCCCATGGAAATAGGAGTAATTAAAGGGCCACTTACCCCAGAGGAGAGGATGAGAAGAAGATCTAAACAATTGTGCATGTACTGTGCCAGCCCTAACCATACAGTTTATGAATGTCCAATACTTCGCAAGAACAAGAAGAGTAAGTTAATTTTGTTACATAACTCACACTTTAGTAACAATTCTACAGCTTACTGTAACCTTTTTCTTTTACTACAGTGGGACCTTAGAAGACTGGAGACAACCGCCATCATTGATTCGGGGGCATTTGGCAATTTCATTGATGCTACTGTAGTAACCAAAAATAAAATTCCAACTGTATTGAAAAAGATACCAGTGTCTCTGAAAGTTATTGATGGTTCAACACTAACAGAAGGTCCAGTTACACATCAAACAATCCCACTACTTGTACTTACACATGAAGGTCATACGGAATACATCACCTTTGATGTCATACCCTCTCCTCATTTTCCAGTTATTTTATAGGTTCATTGGTTACAACTTCATAATCCCACAACTGACTGGTCTACATTCAAATTATCATTACACTCTACATATTGCAAGAATACTAGCTTTCCCCAACAATCTATTATGTTAGCTTCCACAGAAGAAGTTAACATTCCAAAAGTTTATAATGAGTTTGCAGATGTCTTTAGCAAAACTGAAGCTGAATCTCTACCTCCCCACAGGGTATACGATTGCCCTATAGAACTGATACCAGGTTCCACCTTACCTGTTGGCCATTTATACCCTTTAAGTCAAGCTGAACTCGATCATTTAAAACAGTACCTACAAGAAAACCTTAAAAAGGGTTTCACACGACCATCTTCTTCACCAACCGCAGCAGGTATGTTTTTTGTGACAAATAAGGATTCCAGTTTGAGGCCAATAATCGATTATAGAGAGCTAAATAAGAGGACCGTTAAAAATCGATATCCGTTACCATTAATACCGGAACTAATCGAAAGACTTACCAATGCAACAATATTCACAAAACTTGATCTGCGCGGTGCATACAATTTAATTTGTATAAGAGAAGGCGACGAATGGCTCACTGCTTTCCGGACCAGGTATGGTTTATATGAATATTTAGTGATGCCATTCGGCCTTTGTAATGCGCCCGCAGCATTCCAACATTTTATAAATGACATTTTTCGTGACTTACTGGATATATGCATAGTTGTTTACTTAGACGACATCCTCATTTACTCCAACAATATTACAGATCACATCAAACATGTACGTTGGGTTCTCGCTAGACTAAAGGTACACAAATTATATGCTAAATTGGAAAAATGTTCCTTCCACAAATCTACAATTTCTTTTCTAGGATATACAATTTCCCCTTCGGGAATTCAGATGCAAACTGAAAAGGTAGATTATGTTAGGGACTGGCCAGTACCAACGAATAAAAAGGAGCTACAGAGATTCTTAGGTTTTACTAACTACCATAGAAAGTTTATTAAAAAAATTTCTGGGTTAGTAAAACCACTCACACAATGCACAGGTTCCACAACACCATTCCATTGGACCTAAAATCATACTGAAATATTCCAACAATTAAAAAAACGTTTCACTTCAGCTCCAATCTTAAAGTTTCCAGATGTAAATTTACAATATGTGTTGGAGGTAGACTCATCTGATTATGCTATTGGAGCTATACTATCACAACGTATCTCTGAAGATTCCCCACTTCATCCTGTTTCATTTTTCTCCAAGATTATGTCTCCTGCTGAAAAAAACTACACAATTGGTGATAAAGAACTGCTGGCCATTAGGAGATCACTAGAGTTCTGGAGACACCTCCTGGAGGGAGCCAAGCATCCCATTCTAATCTTTACCGATCACAAAAATCTGCAATGCCTCCAGAATAACAAAACACTTTCCTCACGACAGGTACGATGGAGTTTATACTTTTCTAGATTTGACTTTCACATCATGTACAGACCTGCTAACAAGAACGGAAAGGCTGACGCCCTTCCAAGACAAGATCTCAAGATTGAAGACCCTCCAACACCAACCTCCATTATACCAGCAGAAAAATTAATTGGTCTTACATCAGATTTTATAACAGAGATAAGAAATTCCACAGTTCCACTTGAACCACTCCGTAGTAAAAACATCAAGATAAAAGATGGTGTTTACTATTACAAAGAACGGATTGTCTTACCAGCTGACTTACATTTAAAGATCTTAAACGAACACCATGACACTCTATTAGCAGGACATCCAGGAGTAAAAAGGACTATAGAACTAATTTCCAGGAATTACTGGTGGCCTCACATGAAGGATACAGTTAAGGATTATATCAAAAGTTGTGTTACATGTCAGATTTCAAAAACGGTCAGATCAACGCCATATGGTCTGCTTATGTCCCTCCCAATTGCAAATTCTCCTTGGCAACAAATTGGTATAGATTTTATTGTAGAGTTACCACCATCCAACAACCAGACTACCATCATGGTTGTTATTGATACATTCACTAAAATGGCACATTTTCTACCGTATTATAAAATTCCATCATCATCTGAGACTGCTACCCTCTTCTTGAATCATATTCTAAAATTACATGGGGTACCTTCTGTGATTATTTCAGATAGAGGGTCTCAATTCACCTCCCGATTTTGGAAAGATCTGTGCAAAACTTTAAATATTCAACACCATTATACAACATCATACCACCCCCAATCTAATGGACAGACTGAGAGAGTGAATCAATGGCTCAATGAATACCTCCGCTGTTTCTGTTCATGTCAACAACAAGATTGGTTGAAATTCTTACCTTATGCAGAATTTGCATATAACAACTTAACAAACACCTCCACAAAGATCACGCCGTTCTATGCAAACTTCGGGTACCATCCTAGTTTCACTTCTCTTTCATCAAAACCTGCAGATTCACCTATGGTGGATGAATTAAAGAATACACTACTGGAAAACTTCCGAATCATCAAAGAGAATATTGTAAAGGCCCAAAGTTCTCAAAAATTCTATTATGATTTGAGACATAGGAAAGCACCAGAATATAGAATTGGTGATCTAGTGTGGTTGTCAACAAAGAATCTGAAATTTCATCTACCAAGTAAAAAGTTCACTCAGAAATTCTGTGGTCCTTTCCCTATCACAAAAGTGGTAAATGACAATGCTGTCACATTACAACTGCCGATAACCATGAAAATTCACCCAACTTTCCATGTTACCCTACTGAAACCCTATCATCCTACTAGATCCACTGTTCCACTATTACCCACAATGATGGTACCTTCGGAAACTGATGTCTTTGAAGTTGAACGAATCTTAGATTCCCGAATCTCCAGAGGGGTTCTTCAATATTTGATTAGATGGAAAAACTTCACAGAGGAGGAGGATAGCTGGGAGCCATCTGCCAATCTCTCTGCACCAAGATTGGTGTCCCTTTTCCATTGACGTAACCCAGACCGTCCACGACCTCAAGCTGAGGATCAGCTTGCTTGAGGAGGGGGTCCTGTCAGGGTATTACCATTGTGCCGCTTTTCCTTTAAGATTTTCTAACCAATCACAGGTTCACACCCCCTTTATCACACCTGCTCACACCTCCAAGGTTGCTTAGTAATTTTGTAAAACTTCCTAAGAGTTACTAGTTACCTGAGCTAACTACCTAATTCATCTGAACATTAGAATCCCAAGGCATTAGTGCGATTCCAAAGTTTCTATCTGTGTGAGCTAAACCTCTAACCAATCTTGTCAGTGTGTTCTCATACTTTCAGACTGTTTCAGCTTGCCTGTCAGCAATTACTGTGAACCGGACTTTTGCAATCTCTCAGTTTCACCAGCCTTCCACGCAGCGTATCCTACGAGCGCTTACCCTGAAATCCTCACGGAGTCATCACCTGCCCAAAACAGGAGAACTTTATCCAACCTTGACAAAGGTAATATTTCACAAATCTTATGTTGCATTTATTCCAGCATCAAAGTTTCTATTCTGTGAGCTCCGGATCCGTGTTTGCGGTGACATCACACGCCAAACACTGCGCCTCATTCACTAGACACAGGATCTCCTTCCTTCCACTTGCCTGCAGCAACATCGGATGGGACAAAAGCATTTCAACCTCCGGTTAGTTTCTAAAATCTAAGTTGTATTTGATCTCTGTGAGTTGTAAAACTTTAACCTGCATTCAAGATTTAAAGTAAGCTGCAAGGCTAATTTCTCCCTATCAATTTTAGTTCTGTCTGTTACCTAAACAGTTCAGATTTCTATATATATATTAAAAAGGCTTAAACTACACTATTTCCATCTGGTGACACTTCACATAGTGTTCACTTTTCGAAATTAGTGTCACAAAACACATTTATTGTATCTGATATTAAACAGTTACAAGTCAAGGTCTGATATTGTTACAACAGCTTGTGTGTTCAATAGCGGAAGAATAATTATAAGAATAGTTATTCTTATAACAAAAAAAAACTTTTAATCTGGCCCTTAGTCAGTGAACTTGAAAGAACAGTGATCTAAACTATTCACTGTAACTACTATACGGGTAGATTGCGAGGCTTGCGTTATGAGTAAAAAAGGAACGTTAAGCCTCATAGCTTTTTTACTACCGCTGGTATTACAAGTCTTGCAGATTTAGGGGCACTGCACACTTTTTTTGCCTTACCGCAAATCAACTTACGCAAATTGCGTATAGTCTTTTTTCTATGGGTGTCAGTATATTTATAAAAATCTTAGCAGTATTCTACAAACAATGTGTGAGTATATGGCAGGGAATATATTTAACAATCTTTCTTTAGACTGAACCCACAATCAATATACTTCTACTAAGACAACAAAATTAATATAAATATCTGAATTCTTTATTATTAGTAAATAACTATGAACATGTTGACTCATAAATATTTGTAGTAATTAGAATATGAGTCAATATTATATGCGTTAAAACAAAAACTATTTAAAATATGCTATGCTAAGCTCATGCAAATTTACCTTTAAAACCAGCCTTTCATTCAGAGCTGCATTTAAAATATTACAATGAGACCTAAAATAGCAGCTACAAACATTCAGCAATATGACTTACAGTTTAATTTTACCCTGTTAATACAATGAGGTTCCAAAATCTTTAACAGCTCAATACCCAAGCAACACAATTCTAACAGTGCTAATTTAAACAATAGGACAATCTATACTTCTATTAAAACATCAGAAATTGTATATATTGTTTATGTAAAAACCCAATTCTGAGTTATCACTCTATAGTTGTATTGATAAAACAATTTAGCATTGAGGATATGTATTTAACAATATACAGACTGAATATAAACTACAATATAAAACTGCTCCCTTTAAGTATTTCCCTATACTTTAAACTACAGCTATTATGCATATATCTGTGTTAAATATTAATTGCAACACTCTTTCTTTTTATATATATATATATATATACGTTACCGAAATGACCGAAATTGATAGTTCAGTTACCAAGGATTCCTTGTTTCATCTCAGAAAATAAATAAGTAAATTTTTGCAATCACTGAGAAAGGGATAGATCAGCTTGCTCAGAATGAATGTATTTTGGATGCCCAGCAGTAGATCATTCAAGTCAGCAAAATCTGTCCTTTTCTTCCTCCTGCATTCACTTAAATAAGTTTTTCACTCATTTATGAAATCATGGGAGTGGCCCTACGAGATCTGACCATCCCATTGGTTAGGTGGGATGTCTATTTGGATTGGCCCTCGGTCACCACGGAAACATATCCTTTTTTTTTTTTTGGAACAGCTAAATCCGTTAACTGCTATACTGGTATTGGCCCTTAGTTGGCAGCAGGCATACAACATAGCAATGCATTTAAACACATCTCTGAAAATTTAAAATTTTTTTTTTTAAATGTGTAATAACTGCCATAATTCCCTCATATTAATAAGTTCGCAATATCAATCACAGATGGGTAGGATCACATTACCTCTCTGGTCATTTTGATATGAAACATGTGTCTAACATTATTTATATTGAATAATTTATATTGCTAACTATTCAATTTTTCGTATTAAACATATTATACTTTACTGCATTAGTAAATTTCTTTTGTTAACATTTATATTTTATTTAGCCTAACAGAGAATTTATATTTCAATATCAGATGTCAATATTTCAGTCATATCACATCAAAGTAACTTCCATATATCCATCTCACTATATTTCAAGAGATGTATTTAAAACTTTATAAACATTTATTGTACATTCATATGATATGACTTATTTCATCCCATGTATCGTCCTGTATGTGTCATCTTTTAGTTTCATCTGGAAAACAGGAAAGCATGTTATATATACATATATGGCTTATTTGAATTATTTTAAACATACATGGAAAGCTGGCATTGTTCCCTTTGCAAAATGTATTTAATTCTATTTGAGTCACCTTCCCCCCAGCCGTATGTCTGCAATTTTGAAATCACAAAGATTTAGGTGACAAATTCCAGAGGGCCCTTGAACACATTCCTTTCCCTCATTACCAAATGTCTTAGAGTTATAAAACTCTGCATATATAGTCAAATGAACAGGGTCACTGAGTTATAGTTCCTTTTAGGAAAGTGTTTGTGTGCTTTACACAGCAGGAGGGTGTGCTTCAAAGCTTTGCTAACTTTCAATCATAATAAATGTGCATCCAGCTAACACTATTTGGCAAAGGTTTTTTTTATAGTAAATAGAATTGTTGTTATCCAAAACTTATGAGACACAAAATACAGATGGTTTTAGGGTAGATATAGGGGTCAGGGATCATCTGATAGAGATTTTAAGTTCACACCTCAGTGGGACATCTCTAGGGAACAGTCTTTTGCTCTCAGATGTGGAATACATAGAGTGTAATGAATGAGCACGTTCAGATTCACTATTTGATAGATTTCATAATTATATATATATATATATATATATATATATATATATATATATATATGTATTTTCCACTGACATTTACAGATGCCCTGACATGGGACTTCCATAGCGCCGGTATTACAATCTTGTCCTGGGAGGCCAAAAACTGAGCAGTACAGCCTATCCCGTCAAGATTCGTACTGCATTTTAAAATCAGTAGTTATGAGTTTTACACTACAACGCTGTAGCATAAAACTCATAACTAAAGTGCTAAAAAGTACACTAACACCTATAAACTACCTATTAACCCCTAAACAGAGGCCTTCCCAAATCGCAAACACTAAAATTAAATTATTAACCCCTAATCTGCCGCTTCGGACATCGCCGCCACTAGAATAAACATATTAACCCCTAAACTGCCACACTCCCGCCTCACAAACATTAGTTAAATATTATTAACCCCTAATCTGCTGTCCCTAACATCGCCACCACCTACCTACATTTATTAACCCCTAATCTGCCGCCCCCACATCGCCACCACTATATTAAATGTATTAACCCCAATATCTAAGTCTAACCCTAACCCTAACACCCCCTAACTTAAATATAAATAAAATAAATCTAAATAAAACTTACAATTAATAACTAAATCATTCCTATTTAAAACTAAATACTTACCTGTAAAATAAACCCTAAGCTAGATACAATATAACTAATAGTTACATTGTATCTAGCTTAGGGTTTATTTTTATTTTACAGGCAAGTATGTATTTATTTTAACTAGGTAGAATAGTTACTAAATAGTTATTAACTATTTAATAACTACCTAGCTAATATAAATACAAATTTACCTGTAAAATAAAACCTAACCTTACACTAACACCTAACCTAACCCTACAATTAAATAAATTCCCTAAATTAAATACAATTAACTAAATTCAAAACAATTAGATAAATTACAAAAAACAAACAAACACTAAATTACAGAAAATAAAAAACAAATTACAAGATCTTTAAACTAATTACACCTAATCTAATAGCCCTATCAAAATAAAAAAGCCCACCCAAAATAAAAACAAAACCTAGCCTAAAGTAAACTACCAATAGCCTTTTGCGGGGCATTGCCCCAATGAAAGCAGCTCTTTTAACTGTAAAAAAAAATACAAACAAACCCCCCAACAGTAAAACCCACCACCCACACAACCAACCCCCAAATAAAACCCTAACTAAAAAAACCTAAGCTCCCCATTGCCCTGAAAAGGGCATTTGGATGGGCATTGCCCTTAAAAGGGCATTTAGCTCTATTGCGGCCAAAAGCCCTAGTCTAAAAATAAAACCCACCCAATACACCCTTAAATATCCTAACACTAACCCCCTATGATCCACTTACCAGTAGAAGTCTTTATCCAAGTGGCAAGATGTCCTCATGAAGCCAGCAGAAGTGGTCCTCCAGACGGGCAGAAGTAGTCCTCCAGATGGGCAGGAGTCTTCATCCAGACAGCATCTTCTATCTTCATCCATCCGGCACAGTGCGGGTCCATCTTCAAGACATCCTGCGCGGAGCATCCTCTTCCAACGATGACTACCCAACGAATGAAGGTACCTTTAATTGACATCATCCAAGAAGGCGTCCGTTAGATTCCGATTGGTTGATAGAATTCTATCAGCCAATCGGAATTAAGGTTGAAAAAATCCTATTGGCTGATGCAATCAGCCAATAGGATTGAACTTCAATCCTATTGGCTGATCCAATCAGCCAATAGGCTTGAGCTTGCATTCTATTGGCTGATTGGAATATCGAATAGAATGCGAGCTCCATCCTATTGGTAGGTGTCGGCGATGTTGTGGGCAGCAGATTAGGGGTTAATAAATATAATGTAGGTGTCGGCGATGTTGGGGCAGTAGATTAGGGGTTAATAAGTATAATGTAGGTGGCGGCGATGTCCGGAGGGGCAGATTTGGGGTTAATAAGTATAATGTAGGTGTCGGCGATATTGGGGGAGACAGATTAGGGGTTAACAAGTGTAAGATTAGGGGTATTTAGACTCGGGTTCATGTTAGGGTGTTAGGTGTAAACATAAAATGTGTTTCCCCATAGGAATCAATGGGGCTGCGTTACGGAGCTTTACGCTGCTTTATTGCAGGTGTTAGGCTTTTTTCAGCCGGCTCTCCCCATTGATGTCTATGGGGAAATTGTGCACGAGCACGTACAACCAGCTCACCACTGACTTAAGCAGCACTGGTATTTGAGTGCGGTATGGAGCACAATTTTGCTCTATGCTCACTTCTTGCCTTTTAACGCCGGGTTTCTGAAAACCTGTAATACCAGCGATGTAGGTAAGTGTGCGGTGACAATAACATGCAAGTTAGTACCGCACCCCTCATAACGGAAAACTCATAATCTGGCTGATAGTTTTTACTGTAATCTCATGTATATTGTACCTTAAAGGGACAGTATACACCAATTTTCATATAACTGCATGTAATAGACACTACTATAAAGAATAAGATGCACAGATACTGATATAAAAATCCAGTATAAAACTGTTTAAAAACTTACTTAGAAGCTCTCAGTTTAGCTTTGTTGAAAAGGTAGCTGGAAAGCCCACTGCAAGTGGGAAATAAGACACTCCCCCTCCCCTTTCTTTTGCATATGAAAAGACCCTTTACACAAACAGGAGCAAGCTGGAGTAGGTAGCTGACGGTATTCTCATAAAACTTTGGGGCTTGGTTAGGAGTCTGAAAATCAGAGCAATGATATTTAAAAATAAGCAAAACTATACATTTAAAAAAAACAAAAAACATTAATACTAATGCTAATACTATTCAATTTCATGGATGGGTAGCTGTTTCTAACATGAATTGAGTTTTGTTTCAGTTCTCTGTCAGTATTCTTATCTTCCTTATTTTTAAAATTCCAATAAAAAATGTTTTATTACTAAACAGTTCACATTCTGGGGAAAGTGCAAGACAAATTACTATACAAAATAATGAAGTTTCTTTTATCAGCTTAAAACTGAAAGGTAGAAGAACACAAGGTTAAAGGGACATTATAATCAAGATTGATATGCACATAAGTGTATTTCAGTTTTGTTTAGACGCAATAGCAAAAATGGTTATAGAAAGAGCTATCACTGTTTAAGGGCTACCTTTACTGTGACTGCAACACGCAGGGCTAAATTTACCATCCTTGCAGGCAGATAGGTTTGCAAGTAGTGAACCTGCCCGCCTGCAATCACTTTGCATAGTGAGATTTAACATTTCAAAAGAGGTTTCTTGTGCAATGCTTCTCCCTGCTCCTGTGCGATCTATTGTGTTAGAGCAGGGCACATCAATCACCCAGAACAAACCAGTGTTGAGGTAATTTTGCCACCTCTGAGGAGGTGGAGAGGAAAAAAGAAAAGGTTTCATCTTCTTAGATATGTAGCAGCAGGCTTATGTGGTCCTGCTCCACATAGCCGAAAACGCTGCAAATGCATCTTAATAAATTTAGCCCACAGAGTATCTTTTCATATGTTGTGTGCATTTTTTATGAAGACATGTGCCAGAGAGTGGGTGGTAAGTAGTGATGTCGCGAATAGTTCACCGGTGAATAGTTCCCGGCGAACATAGCTTATTCACGTTTGCCACGGCGGGCGAACATATGCGATGTTTGATCTGCCCCCTATTCATCATTATTTAGTAAACTTTGACCCTGTATCTCTGCAGACACATTTCAGCCAATCAGCAGCAGACACTCCCCCCCAGACCCTCCCAGCTCCTGGACAGCAGCCATTTTAGATTCATTCTGATCCTGCATTCTTAGTGAGAGGAGGGATAGTGTAGCTGCTGCTGTTTTTATAGGGAAATTGATAGCTAGGCTAGTGTATTCAGTGTCCACTACAGTCCTGAAGGACTCATCTGATCTCTGCTGTAAGGACAGCACCCCAAAAAGCCATTTTTAGGGCTAGAATATCAGTCTTTTTTTTTTTTGCCTGTGTAATTTTGACTGTGAAACATCAGCCTGCTAGTGTAATCTAATTGCAGTTGCCTGCCTGTAGTGCCACCACTCATATCTGTTGTAACAGTAGTGTAAATTTAAAAAAAACAAAAACTTTTTTGACTGTGAAACATCAGTCTGCTAGTGTAATCTAATAGCAGTTGCCTGCCTGCCAGCGTGTGTGCCAGGCCCACTTGCCAACTAGTGCCACCACTCATATCTGTTGTAACAGTAATGTAAATTTTTAAAAAAAATACTTTTTTGACTGTGAAACATCAGTCTGCTAGTGTAATCTAATTGCAGTTGCCTACCTGCCAGCGTGTGTGCCCGGCCCACTTGCCAACTAGTGCCACCACTCATATCTGTTGTAACAGTAGTGTAAATTTAAAAAAAAAAAACTTTTTTCACTGTGAAACATCAGTCTGCTAGTGTAATCTAATAGCAGTTGCCTGCCTGCCAGCGTGTGTGCCAGGCCCACTTGCCAACTAGTGCCACCACTCATATCTGTTGTAACAGTAGTGTAAATTTTGTAAAAAAAAACTTTTTTGACTGTGAAACATCAGTCTGTTAGTGTAATCTAATTGCAGTTGCCTGCCTGCCAGCGTGTGTGCCAGGCCCACTTGCTAAGTGCCGTCACTGATATCTGTTGTAACAGTAGTGTAAATTTAAAAAAAAAAAATTTTGACTGTGAAACATCAGTCTGCTAGTGTAATCTAATAGCAGTTGCCTGCCTGCCAGCGTGTGTGCCAGGCCCACTTGCCAACTAGTGCCACCACTCATATCTGTTGTAACAGTAGTGTAAATTTAAAAAAGAAATTTTTTTTTACTGTGAAACATCAGTCTGCTAGTGTAATCTAATTACAGTTGCCTGTCTGCCAGCGTGTGTGCCAGGCCCACTTGCCAACTAGTGCCACCACTCATATCTGTTGTAACAGTAGTGTACATTTTAAAAAAAAAAACTTTTTTGACTGTGAAACATCAGTCTGCTAGTGTAATCTAATTGCAGTTGCCTGCCTGTCTGCCAGCGTGTGTGCCAGGCCCACTTGCTGAGTGCCACCACTCATATCTGTTGTAACAGTAGTGTAAATATTTTTTTAAAAAACTTTTTTGACTGTGAAACATCAGTCTGCTAGTGTAATCTAATTGCAGTTGCCTGCCTGCCAGAGTGTGTGCCAGGCCCACTTGCCAACTAGTGCCACCACTCATATCTGTTGTAACAGTAGTGTAATTTTTTTTAAAAAAACTTTTTGACTGTGAAACATCAGTCTGCTAGTGTAATCTAATTGCAGTTGCTTACCTGGTAGTGTGTGTGCCAGGCCCACTTGCCCAGTGCCACCACTCATATCTGGTGTAACAGTAGTGTAAATAATTTAAAAATAAAAAACTTTTTGACTGTGAAACATCAGTCTGCTAGTGTAATCAAATTGCAGTTGCCTGCCTGCCAACGTGTGTGCCCGGCCCACTTGCCCAGTGCCACCACTCATATCTGGTGTAGCAGTAGTGTAACTAATTTAAAAAAAAAAAAACTTTTTTGACTGTGAAACATCAGTCTGCTAGTGTAATCTAATTGCAGTTGCCTGCCTGCTAGCGTGTGTGCCAGGCCCACTTGCCCAGTGCCACCACTCATATCTGGTGTAACAGTAGTGTAAATAATTTAAAAAAAACTTTTTTGACTGTGAAACATCAGTCTGCTAGTGTAATCTAATTGCAGTTGCCTGCCTGCCTGCCAGTGTGTGTGTCAGGCCCACTTGCCCAGTGCCACCACTCATATCTGGTGTAACAGTAGTGTAAATAATTAAAAAAAAAAACTTTTTGACTGTGAAACATCAGGCTGCTTGTGTAATCTAATTGCAGTTGACTGCCTGCCAGCGTGTGTGCCAGGCTCACAGCGTATACTGTGCCCACTTGCCCAGTGGCACCACTCATATCTTGTTTAATAGTAGTGTAAGTGTACATTTAAAAAAATAAAATCTTTTTGGACTGTGAAATATCAGTCTCCTTTTTGGTGTCAGGCTCACAGCGTATACTGTGCCCACTTGCCCAGTGCCACCACTCATATCTTGTTTAATAGTAGTGTAAGTGTACATTTAAAAAAAAATGACAAGCAGAGGCAGGCCACCCCGCAGGTGCCGTCGTAGTCGTGGTGCTGTGATTCCCTTTGGCTATAGAATAATGCCCAGTGTTCAGAGGCCACATCCCATAAACTCGAAAAGTTCTGAGGAGGACATAGTTGACTTTTTAACACAGGACACCCAATCTTCTATAGCTTCCGCTCCAAACCCTGACGCACCATCCTCCTCCAGCTTATCTTCGGGCACCTCTCAAGTTACTACCACTCGCCCGCCTGCTGCTACCACCAACACTAGCACCACAGCTGCTTCACTTGATCTGCCAGAGGAGTTTTTTACACATCAGTTGGAAGAAATGAGTGATGCGCAACCATCATTGACAGAGGATGTAGATAACAGTGACATGTCTCAGTCAGGCAGCTTTACAGACATGGATGTACGGTGTGATGATGATAATGTTGTACCCGCTGCTGCTTCCTTTGTTGATTTGTCAGATACAAGTAAAGCGGTTAATGATGACGATGCGTCCATGGATGTCACGTGGGTGCCCGCTAGAAGAGAAGAAGAACAGGGGGAAAGTTCAGATGGGGGGACAGAGAGAAGGAGGAGGAGACGAGTTGCAAGCAGGGGGAGGTCGTCGCAAGGAGCTAGTGGCACAGTCAGACAGCATGCATCGGCACCCGAGGTCAGCCAGACAGCACGCCACTGAAGGCATGCTGTTGCCACCACCAGAATGCCGTCATCGCAGAGCTCAGCAGTGTGGCATTTTTTGTGTGTGTCTGCCTCTGACAACAGCGATGCCATTTGCAATCTGTGCCAAAAGAATCCAACACCCACCTAGGTACAACTGCTTTGCGAAGGCACATGATCGCACATGATCGCACATCACAAACGCCTATGGGATCAACACATGAGTAGAAGCAGCACACAAACTCAAAGCCGCCATCCTCCTCCTGGTCCAGCATCTTCAGCCATGTCAACCACTGCTGTCCTCCTTTCCTGCTCCTGCGCATCTCTGCCCACAGTCAGGTGTCTGTCAAGGACGTGTTTGAGCGTAAGAAGCCAATGTCACAAAGTCACCCCCTTGCCCGGCGTCTGACAGCTGGCTTGTCTAAACTCTTAGCCCGCCAGCTTTTACCATACAAGCTGGTGGAGTCTGAGGCGTTCAAAAAATATGTAGCTATTGGGAAACCGCAGTGGAAGGTACCCGGCTGAAATTTCTTTTCACAAAAGGCAATCCCCAACCTGTACTCAATTGTGCGAAAGGAAGTAATGGCATGTCTGGCACACAGTGTTGGGGCAAGGGTCCATATGACCACTGATAGCTGGTCTGCAAAGCATGGTCAGGGCAGGTATATCACCTACACTACGCATTGGGTAAACCTGCTGACGGCTGCCAAGCATGGAATGCATGGCTCTGCAGAGGAGGAGTTGGTGACACCGCCACGACTTGCAGGCAGGCCTGCTGCCACCTCCTCTACTCCTCCTACTCCATCCTCTTCCATAACCTCCTCGGCTGAGTCCTCTTCTGCTGCTGCATCTTGCTCCACATCAACGGCACCCCCCCAGCTCCGCAGGTACTATTCCACATCCCGGATACGGCAGTGTCTTGGGGTTGACTTGCCTGAAAGCATAGAGTCACACCGGACCAGCACTCCTGTCCACCCTGAACGCACAGGTGGATCAGTGGCTGACTCCGCACCAACTGGAGATTGGCAAAGTGGTTTCTGACAATGGAAGTAATTTGGTGGCGGCATTGAAATTGGGCAAGTTGACACATGTGCCGTGCATTGCACATGTGTGTAATCTGATCGTATAACGCTTTGTGCATAAGTACCCAGGCTTACAGGACGTCCTGAAGCAGGCCAGGAAGGTGTGTGGCTATTTGAGGCGTTCCTATACGGCCATGGCGCACTTTTCCAATATCCAGCGACGAAACAACATGCCAGTGAGGCGCTTGATTTGCGACAGGCCGACACGTTGGAATTCAACACTCCTTATGTTCGACCGCCTGCTCCAACAAGAAAAAGCTGTTAACGAGTATTTGTATGACTGGGGTGCTAGGACAGCCTTTGCGGAGCTGGGAATTTTTTTGCCATGTTACTGGGCTCTCATGCGCAATGTCTGTAGGCTCATGCGTCCTTTTGAGGAGGTGACAAACCTAGTCAGTCGCACCGAAGGCACCATCAGCGACATCATACCATTTGTTTTCTTCCTGGAGCGTTGCCCTGTGAAGAGCGGCTGGATCAAGCCGTAGATGAGTGTGAAGAGGAAGAGTTGTGGTCACCATCACCACCAGAAACAGCCTTATCAGCATCGCTTGCTGAACCTGCGGCAACGCTGGAAGAGGATTGTGAGGAAGAGGAGTCAGAGGAGGAATGTGGCTTTGAGGAGGAGGATGAAGACCAACCACAAAAGGCATCCCAGGGTGCTCGTTGTCACCTATCTGGTACCTGTGGTGTTGTACGTGGCTGGGGGGAAGAAGATACCTTCAGTGACATCACTGGGGACGAGGAACGGGACATGAGTAGCTCGGTATCCAACCTTGTGCAAACGGGGTCTTTCATGCTGTCGTGCCTGTTGAGGGACCCTCGTATAAAAAAGCTGAAGGAGAACAACCTGTACTGGGTGTCCACGCTACTAGACCCCCGGTATAAGCATAAAGTGCCAGAAATGTTATCGAATTACAACAAGTCGGAAAGGATGCAGCATTTCCAAAATAAATTAAAAAGTATGCTTTACACAGCGTATAAGGGTGATGTCACAGCACAACGTGAATCTAACAGGGGAAGAGGTGAAAGTAATCCTCCGACTCCCACGACCACGCCAGCAAGGACAGGATGCTTTACAGACGACGTGTTGTTGGTGGAGGACATGCAGAGCTTTTTAACTCTATGCATCGCACAGCCCTTTGGGGGTCCCACCCTCAGAGAACGACTCGACCGACAGGTAGCAGACTACCTCACCTTAACTGCAGATCTCGACCACTCTTAGGAGTGATGAACCCCTTGACTACTGGGTGTGCATGCTTGACCTGTGGCCTGAGCTATCCCAATTTGCAATAGAACTTCTGGCCTGCCCCACTGTCCTGTCAGAAAGGACCTTCAGTGCAGCAGGAGGTATTGTCACTGAGAAGAGAAGTCGCCTAGGTCAAAAAAGTCTAGATTACCTCACCTTTATTAAGATGAATGAGGGATGGATCACAAAGGGACTGACATTGGGCGATACATTCAACTAAAAAAGGCCTGAGCCTGCCTTGGGCTAAAAATGGTCCACACACTGCTGTATTTTATCTTCAAATGCCGGATGACTTGCGTGACTTATCCGCCACCAACTGGGTTCAGCCGCAATGTTTTAGGGCACTTTCTGCCTGGGAAACAAACATCAATTTTTCTGGCCGCTGCTACAGCAGCGGCTGCAACAATACCTAATTTTTGCATCTATTGATCTATGTAATCTATGTATCTAGCTATCAAATCTATCTATCTCGTGGCCGGACTGTTTTGTGACAGCCACTTGTGTGTCCCAGACCGCACGTCTTGTAATTCTCTGTCTGGGAAATTATATATCTATCAAATCTATTTATCTATCAAATCTATCTATCTATCTATCTATCTATATATCTATCATCTATCTATCTATCTATCTATCTATCTATCTATCTATCTATCTATCTATCTATCTATTGTATCTATCAAATGT
This sequence comes from Bombina bombina, assembly GCF_027579735.1. Lineage (NCBI taxonomy): Eukaryota > Metazoa > Chordata > Amphibia > Anura > Bombinatoridae > Bombina > Bombina bombina. Next base: position 365,479,473 of record NC_069501.1, on the reverse strand, counting down.
ATATTGCATCTATTGATCTATCTATCTATCTATCTAATGTATGTATCTATGTATTTATCAAATCTATCTATCTCGTGGTTGTTCAAATGGACTGTTTGCGGTTGTTTGCGGTACGTTAAACGGGGAGTTTGGTCTGTCACTGTGAAGCGGGCGTAACCCTTACACTACCTGATCGATACAACATCAAACCTGATGTTTTAAAGCACATTATTCCAAACAATTAAGGAATGTTAGGTGATTTATGCCCTTTATGGATTAAAACCAGACTCTGCATGGCCTTATACTCCTCCCCAAATGCAAAAGTCAGAGTGAATGGTACCCTCTCAGAGTCTTTTATAATTAGAAACGGTTACTAGCAGGGTTGTCCCTTGTCCCCGCTCCTCTTCGCAATATCCATGGAAGTATTAGCTCAAAAAGTCAGGAAAAATACAGAGATTACAGGAATTATGTTGGGGGAATCCGAATATAAACAAGCCCTATATGCAGACGACGCGTTATTTTCTTTAACTAATGTGAGCACTTCCATCCCAGCCCTACTCACAGAGCTGAAAAATTATGGTAAAGCTTTCCAACTTCCATTAAATATTTCTAAATCTGAAATTCTCAACATTAATACTAACCCAGCCCAGATCCAACAGCTAAGTAATTTCTACAACATTCCTATCGCCCAACATAAATTGAAATACTTAGGCATCAATCTGACATCTTTACCCCAAGACTTATTTAAAGTAAACTATACCAAGATTAAAAACGAAATCATACGAGACCTTTCGGTCTGGAAGAAATAAAAAACTCTCTTGGCTAGGGAGAATAGGAGTTTTAAAATGAATGTGCTCCCTCGCATTTTATACCTATTCCAGACCCTTCTATACACCTTCCCAGAGGGATACATAAACCAACTACAAAGGGCTTTTGAGCAATACATTTGGGATGGCGCTAGACCGAGAATTCCAAGAAAGACGATGTACCTCTCGAGGGACAACGGGGGGCTGGGAGTTCCGGTGCTTACTAACCTACAAACAAGCTACTACCCTCCAAACACATAGTCGAATGGGCACATAATTCAGATGACAAGGCCTGGATACAAATAGATAGGCAAATTTTTTAAAACAAAACAATGTAGCTACACTGGCTTGGCAGTCTCGACGAAAAGACCAAAGGTAATTGAGAGTTAACACGTCACAACAGGTGTCTTCTCAGAATGGGAGTAAACCACATCCACTAGCACACATATTTCCTCATTAGTTGCCCCCCTCACTCCCATCCTGGAAAACGTAGATCTTCCTTATAGCCGCTTGAGCTTCAATAAACTTCAACCGTATAGTCTGAGGACGGGGTCAGTACACTTTGTAACAGTTGACGGTAAATTAAAGACACAAGCTGAACTGAGAATTCACATGAGGAGATTTTTTCCTCTTGGCTTCATTACCACCAACTCATACATTTCATCTCCCATAATAAACACAAGGAGGCCATGGGGAGGAACCTTACGTCTTTTGAGAATCTTTGTATTTCTACAACTAGGCCGACACATTTAATCTCTAAACTATATAAGATAATCTCAAAATCTGCGACAGTAGACCTCCCGTCCTACACCTACTCTTGGGCGAAGGAACTAAATTCTGAAATAGAGGAAGTGTCCTGGCACCGGGCCTTTAGACTCATTAAAAAATCCTCAGTTCTGGCCACTATCCAAGAAATACACATTAAGCTCCTGTGCAGATGGTACTTGACCCCGTCACGCCTCCATAAGATCTTCCCCGCACTAAACAACACCTGCTGGAGGGGATGTGGGGGTGAGGGGTTCTCTCCTTCACATCTGGTGGTCCTGCCCCAAGTTACAAAAGTCTGGCCTGAAGTACTGTCCGAGATTTCGGAGATTCTTGGAATCCGAATCTCTTGCAACCCAAACATTATTCTGTTCCTCGACCTTCCCAGATTTGCTGGGATGGGCAAAACAGCCCCTCTTTCTAATCATGATTACCGCAGCGAAAAAACTCATACCAAAACACTGGAAATCCCAAACAATCCCCTCCCTGGAGGAGTGGAGGCTTTCGGTTTCCAACCTCCTCACACTGGAAAGATATCATTACCTAAAGATACACCAACTTGAGATTCACAAAATGATGCTTGCATGCTGGCGGAATGAGATTTAATTTTTATTTTATTTTATTTTATTTATTTATTTTTTTTATTTTTTTTCCCCTCTACCCTTGAACTTTGGTTCTCTGTTTCTCCCCCTTCCTCATATGCTTACTGATCTTTCTTCCATCTCCTCCCTTTTTCCTCCTATACCTCCTTGACTGCAAAAGGAAAAAAAAGGAAAAACTTTAATCCCTACATGAGAATAGGTCTTAATTATAAATGTAAATTTCGAAGTTGTGTTAAATTTTTCTCATGTTCAATTCACTCTCAAAGGAATAGACAATTAAGGTATGTAAGGTACGGTATATGGTATTTAAAACCTATTATTATTACATATGTTGTCACGGCTCTATCATATGTCCCATGTTATGACTGTCAAATTTGTAACCTTATTGTCTGTTTATATATCTCAATAAAAAATATTTGAAAAAAAAAAAAAAAAAAAAAAAAAAAAAAAAACAGACTCTGCATCAACTATGTAATTTTCCGTGGGAGTTTTGCTATGGATCCCCCTCTGGCATGCCACAGTCCAGGTGTTAGTCCCCTTGAAACAACTTTTCCATCACTATTGTGGCCAGAAAGAGTCCCTGTGGGTTTTAAAATTCGCCTGCCTATTGAAGTCAATGGCGGTTCACCCGGTTCGCCCCGTTCGCGAACAGTTGCGGAAGCTTGAGTCCGCCTTTCGCAAATGGAAAATTTTCGGTTCACGACATCTTTAGTGGTAAGATATCTGTCTGTAAACTTACCGCTAAATCCTTCTTTCTTGATGCAAAACCATCAGTCCATATTTCTGCTTCAGCTGCAGAAAAGTCAGAAATTTCCCAAGCACCAAGGGTGTAGCAAAACTTGATTGCAGGTGTGCCAACTATTGGACCTGCACCAAGGTCCCAAGAAAACAGTCCCAAAAATAATAGTATAGCTGCACCACCAATTGTATTAAAACATCATGTTTTTATTTAGCCACTTTAAAACAGACAACGTTTCGGACCCATGTCCTTATTCATGTCTAACATTCAACTCCTAAAAACAAATCTTATAAAGGCTGTCAGCACCACCCACCCACACCTATTTTCACCTGTGTTCACTTAATACAAAATACATTTTACTTTTGTGTTACTTAATGCCATCTAGGAGGGGAGGTAATAGGGTTAATCTGTTAAAGTATAGAGAATTGTACTGGATTCATGAACTAGGGACTATGACACCCAATGGAATGAATAGGGAAATGGATTGGAGTGTGTGTCAGTAAGTATGGATGATTAGGTTCTTGATAGCAGTTTTACTGACAAGTTTTTTCATAAAATGCCTTGGGTTTAAAACTTCAGGGATACGGATGGTTGTATTTACTCTGTTCTTTGGGTATCTTTTGTTGAAAGTTTTTTTTTTTCATATTTTTGAATTTTAATACATTTAGTCAATATTTTCCCTAATTTAATGCTAATTATGTGGAGGGTTTTGGTAACTTGAATTTTTATAAAGGAGAGAATTCTTTTTGGGTTGACCTTGTTGTTTTTATATCCTTTGTTGAAGGACGTGTTTGAGAATTGTTTATCAACTCCAAGAATTATTCTCTTTTTAAGATGATCATTTAATATGATCTAATTGGAAGGGAAATAATGAAGATTGGCCTTGTGTCAAAAGATATTTGAATTAGCAATGTCTAAAGAGAAAAAGCAAAAATCTCTCTTTTATGTTTTTTTTTATGAAAGAGATACATTGCAATACAATGAATAAAGATAAGTTTATATTTATTCTTTTTCTATACTGAGTATATTAACCTGATGTATAATTAACAATGATGGACAAAGTTTTTGTTCTCTTTATGTCCTTTGTTGAAAAAAAGTATGATAATGCAACAAGAGATGTTAATGATGGCCACTAGATGGCATTAAGTAACACAAAAGTAAAATGTATTTTGTATAAGTGAACACAGGTGAAATAGGGTGTGGTGGGTGGTGCTACAGCCTTTATAAGGTTTGTTTTTTAGAGTTGAATGTTAGACATGAATAAGGACATGGGTCCGAAACGTTGTCTGTTTTAAAGTGGCTAAATAAAAACATGATGTTTTAATACAATTGGTGGTGCAGCTATACTATTATTTTTGGTCTGCTTCAGCTGCAGCTATTATTAGGAAATAAAGGGTCGTGTACTGAAAAATGTTTCTAATGTTTCCAATGATCCATTTTACCTGCTATGTATTAAATTGTACTGTATATCTACACATTTAGAGCTAGATTACGAGTATAGCGCTATTTATAGCTCCCGTTCCTGCGTTTACTTCACTAGAAGTAAGCTTTTTGCATGTGTTGTCAAACGCACATATTACAAGTTAAAAGTAAAAAGTATTTACATGAGCGCTAAGCCAACACTCACAAAAAGCCCAACTTTGAATATTGCTGCCGCATTAATGTATTCCCCCATAGGCTTCAATGGAGTGTGAAAAGTGGAAAAACACTAACACCTTACTGGTGCACAAACCCGATCACGTTTTCTCAATTGTGCTAACCCGACATGAAATATGAATATTTCACATTCCAATGTTCTTCACGTAGCAGAATATGTTCTTTTTATTTGTAAATACATCTCTCTCTCTCTCTCTCTCTCTCTCTCTCTCTCTCTCTATATATATATATATATATATATATATATATATTATATAATTGTATATTGGTATATATAGGAATATCTATTTAAAAATACTTAGAACATATTACTCTATGTGAACAACATTGGAATGTAAAATACTTACAGTAAATACATAAACACTTTATTAAATATGATTATTGCATGAATATTTTTCATGTTTTCAGCTACTTGACTGCAAAGGGCTCCAATGCACTCATATATATGTCTATATATGTATACAGATGTATTTATGTAATTATATGTGTATATATGTCTGTAAATAAATCTATACACACATAAATACATATGTATGCAGTTGCACTATATACATACACACATATACTGTATATATAGATACATGCATATACATCTTTAGACCATGTATATGTATTATCTCAATCTTAAAGGGCCATTATAAACTAATTTTTTCTTTGCATAAATGTTTTGTAGATGATCTATATATAAAGCACATAAAGTTGGTTTTTAAAAAAATGTATAATTTTGCTTATTGTTATATATCATTGCTCTGATTGTTCAGACTCCTACCAAGCCCCAAAGTTAATTGAATACCGTCAGCTACCCTTCTCCAGCTTGCTCCTGTTTTGTGTTAAGCAGAGCTTTCCAAACTTTTCATGTTGGTGACACACTTTTTAGACCAACATCATTACGCGACACAGTAATTCAGTTGTACAAGCAAACAGGAGGTTAAACTAACATGTTTTAAGAGAAACGGACACACACATAAAATGTATAATAACGAAATGTAATTTACAAGTAACAGTAAATAAGTATGTGCAAGAATTAAAAAAAAAAGTTCAATAACACCAATAGCTACTTACTATTTTAATGGGCTGTATGAGGTTGATGAGATGAACACGGTTTCTGAATATTTAGTAGAATATAAGATAAAGACATTTGCATTTCATCATCAAGCATTTTAAGCTTCCACTTCCTATCCATATATCAATAGCAGGAGCAAGGAATGCACTAAAGGGAGCTAGCTGCAAAAAAAAACAACACTTTGACTACTGAATTTAGCTCAGCATTTAAGATGCGCCCTCAGAGCTATGCAGTACGACTGACTACTGTCCGTGCTGCAAACACACCGCTGTCGCCACTCACTGACTACACGTGCAGTCACGAGCTGATTGAGGAGTCTACACGTGCAGTCAGGAGCCAATGTGTCGCCAATGAGAATAGTTTCAGTTCCCACTAAGCTGCGCCAATAGGTTAAGATGATCTGTGACCCACTAGGTATTAATCACGTGTCAACCACATGATATGCATAAAGTCGGAAATAACCAAAAAAAATGTAAAAATAATTTTAAATTAAAAAAAATGTGGGTGCCTGAAGCAGGGACACACCTACACACTGCTGCCGACACACTAATGTGTCACGACACACAGTTTGAAAGCACTGGTGTAAAGGGTCTTTTCATATGCAAAAGAAGGGGGAGGGGGGGGGATGTGTCCTTATATCCCATTTGCAGTGGGCTTTCCAGCTGCTTTTCAACAGAGCTAAACTGAAAGCTTCTAAGTACCTTTTTAAACCATTTTATACTGGATTTTTATATCAGTATCTGTGCATCTTATTCTTTATAGTAGTGTCTATTACATGCAATTATATGCAAATGAGTGTATACTGTCCCTTTAAAGTCCTTTGCATGGTCTTTTTTTTCTAACACCTAAAACCCCTTATAATTTTTTTTAAGCAATATTTTTTTTAATCATTTTATTAGACAGTGTTATGAGTGTAAACAGTACTTTAAAATGCATATTTGATGTTTGTTTTTTTGTGCAACCTTTTGACTCGCATAGCAGTTAATCAGACCTAGTACAGTCATACTATCCCAACATGGGTTAAATAGAATTGCACTCAAGTGAAGGAGTTTACTTTCTACTTGTAATACTTCAGATGCCCGTAAAGAAGCCGTGATAAACCTCTTTTCGCTCACCGCATAACACGCGTACCACTGGTTATCTAGCCCTTAATAATGTAATTAGTACATCAGACTTTAAGTGGTGACTGCCAAGTAAAACTGCAAATAATTTAATATAAATGTCTCTTGCATTAATAAATACAAACATTTAAAAAGTGCAGCTATAATAAATTAATGAAGTAATTTAATAAAAAAGCATTAAAAATACTACCTCAAATCTTTAAAAGCAAATGCCTGTCAGAGATTCAGAAAGATTGTTAAGAAAATAATAGCACAATTATGTTTTTTTAAATAATTTTGCCTCTATAAAACCCTTGTTTAGTTATTTCTCATTTGAGAAAAATTGTTAATTCTGCTTCCTATTATGTTCTGTTCTGTAATATATATGCAAGAAAAAGGATTATCTTTCTCCTAACCATATAGAGACTGAATAGGTCATAAAAGCAATTAGCAAAACAGTTGCCTGTTCTCAAAATCACTTTCATTTTTTTCCCCTTTCTATTTTGTCAATTGTAATCCCAATGACATAGTAAAAAAGACAAAATGTTATCAATGCAAAACATTCCTCCTAATTAAAAAGCAAGCGTACAAGAGGAAACTGATATACTTCATCAAGTTTATTTTAAAACTGAATTCTATACTTAACAGGGCAGCAATGTCAGAAAATTTAAAACCATGTTGCTTTGGATTCTAATACAATGCTGGTTTTGCTTCGTGTTTTTTTTTTTTTTTATTAAATTTTTATTGAGTTATAATTCAAGCTTCATACATATGCATCCGATCACAACTGGGTAGCTTAATTCTGAAAGATACATCCTTATAACATAAGCATAGTCATAAGCCAAAGAAATAGCGAGTCTTGGAATAAATCTTTATATGCCTTTGGAGGGAAACGTTGTACAATAGTCATGTAAAATACATCCATGTCCCCGATTCATAATCCCCTTATGGAAAGGTAGATATTAACAGCGGACCAGAGGCACATGAGATGCTAGAGTTAACTATGTAAAACAGGGATGTCAGTAACGGAATAATATGTTTATACATAAATAATGGAAACTCAGTTTTATATTTTATATTTGATAGATGAGGCCCAACGCCTTACCATGAAGAGAATTTACAGATTTATTTATTCTATTAGGTTTGAGGCAGGTGTGGGGCAGTATTTGTTTGGAACGCTCTCAGACCAAGGGTGGTCTAAGAAAAGGGAAGAAAGAATTCAGCGGGCAAGAGCCGCTCATGTTAGAAAAGGAGGGAATAGAAGGGAATGAGGGGCGGAGTTATCTAGAATGCCAAATAAAAGTGTGAATAGGGCTATTAGAGGCTTATTATCCAGTTACAAATTTACAGGTAAAGTTATGCATAGGGGAGAAAAATTAGTATATATAGAGTGTAGGCGACTACTGCATGAGCTCCTCTCCTAGGGAGTGCCAGGCTTTAGGCGATGTGGGTAAAAGGGATATGAGTACTGACCCGCAGGCAACAGGTAACGGCGGGGAAAGGGAGAAGAGGGGCTCAGCAAGGACTGGGGTTTTGACTAAATTAAGTGGTTTAGTGCTGAACAGGCACTAAACCATCCATAGTTGAGCCAGGTCTATTAGTTAATAATTTTTCTTAAGGGGTATGAATAGAAATCCACACTATAATGGTATGTGCTCTCCAACTTAATAGCATCAGTACACTTCTCATATGTGGATTTAAACATGTAGTGGGATATTTCTATATGTTTGACCATGTAAATTGACGAACTAGCAAAATTATTGAAATCCTTCTATACATAATAAATGAGCTGCTTAAAGTATAGGAGAATATTACTGAAAACGTAAAATTAAAAGCCAATAGAGTTTTTCAATGGCAAATAAACCTGAGGTCATACTATAGACAAGTTAATAGTGCAGTTAATATAGTCATGGCTAGCTAGTAAGTTTGTGAATCTATCTTATATAGAGCTACAACCAGTCATATGTCACAAACACATCAGAAATCAACATATTAAACAACAAATATATCCTGGAGACCTGAGTATCCACAACCAAATGTCTTATGGAAGCCGAAGAATTAAGTCGGGGTGAGAAGACTTCAGACAAAAAAGTGGGTGTTAGAGCATAGCAGAGCTAGGGGTGGGTTGGAGAGAAGAGGTTAGGTACAGAACTTGAACAACACACTGATATTACTTGAAGGTTGTTATTTCAGCAAAGCCTAAATGATCTGATACTCGTGTTGGGGGTATACAAAAGTATATTTATTTATATAGTTAAATGGATATAATTATAGGAGCTAAGAGTAAGCTGTCAGGCTTTTTTTTTTTTTTTTTAAAGACATTTTTATTGAGGAAAAAACAAAAGTTTACAAGCATTGAATCAGGCTATAATTTCCATAATTACCTATTTCGTAATAACATCATGAAACCTAGATGGAAAATACACAAAAATACAACCTACTGTATAGGTACCACCTGTATGCTGTAACAAAACATAACACATTCTAATCCTCATTTTCATATCTCCATAACATAGGTACAACTATTTTTGGAACAAAATGGTCTCTCATGGACCATGAGCTTTCAAATCAATTAATGGGAACTAAAAAGGAGAAGTTACTGACTTGTTAATGTAATTTAATGCCGTAAAATTATAGCATCCTGTGTCCAGCCTCAACCATGGCCATCTAAACTACATAGGCTATAGTAGAAGCCATACTGTTTAAGTAATATACGCTTATATTTCCCTCTCAGTAAGATCTGTTGGCGGCCAGCATAGTAGACCTCCACATTTTAGGGGTCTAAAAACCTTAATGTCGATTACCATATATGCATATCCCTAGAGGGGGAAATCTGACAAATTTATAAGCTAATGCATAACACAGTAAACATAGCACAAAGTATGAATTAAACCAGAAGGACTGTGTGAAGTAAGCTGAAACAGAAAACAAACAATCAATTTACAGAAAACGCTTTTCAGGGCAAGAAGCATTTAGTACTTTGGGAGTTGTATCACTAATTCACACGCTAATTAGGAGACCATTCAATATAACATACTGGCAATTTTCTGTCTTTCTAATATTCAGGAACTTAGAAATGTTTAATGATCATGGAATGAATGTTATGTAAACGAGGGACTGTACTAGAATGAACATAACATCGACTACCTCATAAGACCTATATATACACAGTAATTATCGTCAACATCTGTATAATAGGGATTAGGCACCGAGTGAAATATAACAGCCAGACATATAACATAATTACACACAAGAAATCTACTGAAGGGTTAGGTCATCAGACCGCTAATACCACATTAGTAAACATTAATTTCCATAAACCGGCCTGCCTTTAATATTTGATTGTGTCCGGAGATCGCAGGCAGTCAACTGTGTCTACTTTGGGGTTTACCCAATCCCTCTTCTTCTGGAAAGTGTCCCCAGTCTGTTAAGTAGCTTGAGGATGAGGATCACCCATATAGGCCAAGTGTCCATCATTAACTCAAGATAGTAGCGTAACTGCAAACCAGAAGAACGGCTCCCCGCAGCCTGTAGCTTTTCATATAATTCCAGGTGACCATCGTCCGGGTTATTCACAGCAAGGAGAGCTAGTGCGCGTGTCGGTATAACCACTACACCGACACAGATCCCTTGGGTAATCTCGTCAGTATCTGGAGCTCCCTCGTGGCTCGTTGGATGTGCAGAGCTCCCGGACATTGGGCTTTGCAGGTCTAACTCCATGATCACGGCACTGTGCATATAGGCCGCGGCCGTCTCTGCAGCGACAGCCGTGTCTTCACTACAATGCCCCTCAGGTGCGCTCCCTTGTTCGGAGCCATTTGCCATCTGCTTCTGTCGTTCTGAAGCTCCAGAAAAGCAGTGCCTCACTAACTGGATCAGCTCCGCAAAAGTGGGTCCTCTAGCGCGTTGCACAAATTTTCTTCCCATGTCATTGCTGCAGACTCCATCATAATCTCCATACAACCTATACAGGTATAGCGTAGGGAATAACACTATGTTACAAGTCAGTCTCTTAAATGGAATTTTTTATTTTTCTTGAAACTCCTTTATGGACAGCTCGTAGAGCTACTGGTCCTGATTTTTCAGGAATTAGGGAGGGTAGATGAGGGCCAGGCCGTTTAGAAGGCCTCCGCTGCGTACTTCAGCTAATCAGGACTGCGTGGCTAAGAATCTAGATGAGAGATATATCGATCTGTTCCTGATGTATTAATCTCTAAAACTGTTGTCGAATAGATAGGAGATTATACAGCAAAGGGATGATAAACAGCGGATCTATCAACCCCCAGTCCCAGCCATAATTAGAAAGCAGCCATCTTGGTCGGCGTACGGACCCGCCCCCCCTGCCAGGCTATCTTATTCTTAAGTGCTAAGTGGTGCAAACATACGACTCTAACAGTATAACTAATAAGCAACATAAAAATATAAAACATTGGCAGAACTGCGGATTAATAATATCTTGCAGGTGCAGACTAAATAATGCCCATAACATAAACAGTCCGGTCTCATATACAGGGTACCAGAGTTTGTATGTCCCTTATAAAGCAGATCTCACATAACATCTGTGTAGAATTTAAGAGTAGCGCTTTAGTAGGAGGTCCACATCATGGATCCTATAGGAGTCAGTCATATGGCAAGGTAAAGGAATACGTAGGGGCAAACAGTGGGCATGCAAAAGGAAATATAATTTGATATAAGTTTAACCCACTCCAGACCTGGATTTCCGTTCACCTCTGAACGATTGTAGTGGCCAGTGCAAGGGTTTGTGAGCATACTTAAACGACTTGGAGATTAGGGGAGTAAGTGTGCAGCTACAGCTGCGATCTTTTAGAAACCTTAGTGGTGGTGTCTCAAGTAAAGTATAGCCACCCTCTGAATCAGAGTCCATGTCTTCAACTGTCCATTGTAAGCAACTTCCTTCTTGACCACTCTCCTGCCTCTTGAAGTTAGCTGCCCTCAGTTCATCGTGCTTCTTTATAGGTATGTAGTTCAGGGATTCAGGAAGGCACAAGCTTGCAAAAGCTCTAAGAACCAGCTCAGATTCTGCAATATGTTTGCTTCCAGCCCGGGACTCACTTAGCACAGCCGCATGCACAATTATCTGCTCCAGGGAGTAGCCCCCCTCCTCCTGAACAGAAACACTGCAGAGCTGAGTGGGTACCTCAATGGCACTGGGTAGACTCGCGTGAGGGCCTCCGGAACTGCCCCAAAGGATTCCTCTGGTAAGCAGTTGCGTTCATTGCGTATCAGCAGATGTGCGCTTTCACGATCATCACACCAGGACCTCCCAATCCATTACACTGGTCTTTACACTGGTCTTTAAGGCGGCTGAGAGACTGGCGAACCCGGCCGACATTCGGATCTCTAAGTTCCGCAGAGCTGCCAGTATAGTCACGCTGAGTTCCTTCTCTCCCAGCTCTATAATTGCTTCGGGCATGCTGAACGAATGCGGTTTATTGAAATTACACAATCCACCCGTACAGTTAGTTCTTGTTCACTATTAGGAGTTGTGTAGCATTCTTCTTCAGCAGTTTTATGTATGCCTAGAGACTGGGTATAGAGTGGAGGTATAGAGTGGAGCCGCCATTTTATGTGCGCTGAATCCCAAATCTCAAGAGGTGTATTCACAGTTTTAATACAAAATGTTTCCTAGTCTGCCGAGAGATTATACCAAGTATGAAGTATCTTGCATTAGGAATCTTTTCTTGTGAAACTTACTTAGGAACACTGCCAAATAATCTTATATATATGTGTTAGCCTTGAGAGCTCCATGAGGCACGTCTTGTTCCTCCAGCAGTTGGCTCCGCCCCCTGCTTCATGTTTAATTTTAGCTCAGTCTGTTTCAATGTTAATAGCAAACTAGATAGCTGGATAGATCATGGATGGATAAACAGAGATTTTAATTTTTTCCCAGTCCACATATTTCTGCAGTTGTAGCTGCTTGATAACATTTCTCCATATTTTTTTTTTTTTATATACATTAAATTATTTTACTGGGATCCATTTGTTTTTTGTTTGCATCTATAAGATATGAACGGCTAATTCATTTTTCAGAAATATAAGTTACAGATTATGTCTAAATGTGAAAACAGAAGAAATTATTTTACAGTAATTATTAAAAAAAATTACAGATAGAATAACAAAGGACCTCTATTGAACTTCATCAGTACTTCAGTATTTCATCCAATTAAGTTCTAATGAGAAAAGTTACTTTGAATTTCTACATGAGTTAAATTATCCAAAATTTGACTTTTAATATTTTTCAATTATTAGAAATATTCATTAATCTGTTTCTTCTGCAACAAGAAGGCTTTATCCAAGTTTTGGTGTGACGCGTTTTGTTCTTGGTATTAAGCTGTGCCACTTTGTAGGAAGCTCCATTGTGTTGGTTTTAAAGGGACAGGAAACCCCAAAATCATCTCATGATTTAGATATAACTTACAATTTTTAACAACTTTCCAATATACTTATATTATCAAATTTGCTTCATTATTTTATTATCCTTTGCAGAAGGAGCAGCATTGCACTACTCTCAGCTAGCTGAACACATCTAGTTAGCCAATCACAAGAGACAAATGTGTGCAGGCACCAATCAGCAGTTAGCTCCCACTAGTGTAGGATATATGCATTTTCTTTTTCAACTAAAGACAGCAAGAGAATGAAGCATATTTGAAAATAGAAGTGAATTTAAAAGTGTCTTAAAATTACATGCTCTGTCTGAATCATGCAAGTTTAATTTTGACTTTCCTATCCTTTTAAGTAGATACAAAACACAATTTGGTTAGAGTGACTGAAGACATTTATCAAGGTTTCTTGTTAATTAGATACTCTGGAGTCTCACAAATTTCCCAAGTGGTACATTTTTAAAGTTCTCTTGGGGTTTGGTGGGCCTCATTTTACAATTTTTTCATAATGGTCAAGAGGACACATGAACCCTACTTTTAAATAATCCTCTCTGTATTCATTTTTCAACCATTTATTGTGTTTTAAGGGAACACAAAACTCTAACTTAAACAGTCAATTATTATAGAATAACAAATAGCCGCACCAAGACAAACGTCAAACTAGTGCTTGGAGCCAAAGTAAATGGTGACACAGTAGAACGTAGAAGAATAGGGATAAACTGTATAATAAACATTTTGTTAAGGATTTGATCTACTTTCACAACTAACTCTTACAGACAAGAGGGTGGTGCATAGCACTGATAAACATTGAATCATTTGTATAAATAAAAAATGTTGCATATTGTACGATTAAGAACATATGTTAATTTTGGTATTATTATAAAAGCTTGGTTATCCTCCTGAGGCTACCTTCATGGGTATATGTTAATTATCTAATTGTTCCTTTGTCTACATATTTTCAATCCTATAATCACTCTTATAAATTAATTTTCAAATTAGTTTATTATTGTCTGTATAAGTGTGTGATTTTGGCAACTTTTGCTTCAGTTCTCGCAATCCAAAATAACACACAGGATTTGTCCAATTACACATGCATAGGATGACTTTGGCATAATCAAGGAACGGCATAGCAATTAAGAAAGTTTTCAAACAAATTAAAGTGGTGTTAACAGTATTTTAACATGATATGGTATATGACAAGGTATTGAACTGGGAAGGACTTGAAGGTGACTATATGTAAACTGAAATGTTTGTATGTATGTGCACATACACAGTAAATAGAAAGGTTGTTGGGAACCTGGATAAGATCCCACAATATTCGCCTGGAGATCTAAAAAACCATAACAATTCAAAAGTCACCTGAAACTCCAAAACTCCAAATGTCCGTTGCTGTATTTAGTCACTGTGAAGTGGTAGTCAAAACTTTACATCAAACTTATCACAATTTGGCTGTTCATACGGTTACCGTTGTAAGTGAGACTCAACCGTCTGTACGATCCTTCGCCGAATGCTGTGCGTTACCCGTTAGGCTTCTCACCTCAATGCACATGGACCAATCCAGATATCAGTCAACCTGCTGTCTCCATCTCAGTGACGGACCGGTGACATAGGCATCAACCAATCCTGCAGTAACGACTGCCAGCCCAGGAGCCAGTGGAAAACTTTGATCTGTAACAAAGTGCCTGATTCGAACTGTCACTCTGGTGAAAATGTAAGATCCAAAGAACGAAGTCTGACAGTTTGAATAAAATCCAAATCATTTTATTGATATGCTTTAAAAACATAGGAAGGAATCCAAAATTTCTTAGGAAAGTGCAGCACCACCTGGCTTACGTGTTTTGGCTTGCGCCGTAGTCACAGCCAATAGTGCTGTGATCAAGCTATCACCTTTAAAAACACTAAAACGCAACCTTACTGGTTGCTGTTAATTACCTACGCTAAACCTAATTAGAATAATTAGTAACCAAAGCTGTATGGGTGTGAGTATACTCTAGAAACAAATCGGATGTAATGAAAACTGCCCTAAATAAATTATAATGACAGTTCGTAAATATCAGAACATGGTTACAAAGTAAATACAAAATAAATATAAGACAGAGTATAATACGCTCTAGATGACTAAATGCAGAAAACATGAAGCAAAAGCACGGAAAAGGAAGATGCAAATACACAATGAGTCATATATAAGTATCAAGGCAATAGAATACATAGATGTGTCTTTTGAGATTTCCCTGACATTAGGTATAAGATTGCAATTGTCGTACATTCTCTATGAAAAAATAAAATTAATGTGTTAATGTATACAGTTTCGCACTCAAAAATATTATTTCTGAGGATTTATGATGCCCATGCATATGATATCACTTATCCACAATGATAAAACTATAAAACATAAAAGATAGGTGCGGAATAAGGAGTATTGTTTCAAGCCCTAAATATTAAAATACAAAGAAACATAATAATATAATATAATATAATACGGCTATAGCAATCTAATGCATATACACATAATAAAATTAAACATATAAAAACACGTCTACAATCAACACATTTAGAAAAGCCTATACCATCTGGTGTGAGATACAATGATAATCTCTAAACAATTGAGGACCAAAAAATGAATATGAAAATATATATAATTTGGCATTCAAAATATACATAAGTAGTTTTAGCCATAGAAAAGTCTATAACCTCACCAAGAGGTTAACAACCTTATAAGAGTAGTGAAAATTCAGGTAGGGTACTGCATCTATTCCCAAAAATGAATAAGGTCATATTTTGAATTAAGACCTTTTGGTATGGGAGTACCCAACCTGAAGATACAAAACATCTCCCTTTTAGCCAGAATCTGATCTAGATTTCCTCCCCTTTTTGGTGCAATTATTTTTTCAATTGCATGCCATCTAAAGGAATGCATACTGTTGTTATGTTTTACTGTAAAGTGTTGCACAAGTGGAGTGGAAGATTTTCCTCCAGAGATAGTAGACAGATGTTCTCTGATACGTGAATTGACATCCCTGCTCGTGAGCCCTACATATGGCAAATTGCAAACTGTACATTCAACCAAGTAGATACGAAAATGTACAATTCAAACAGGATTTAATATCAAAAACCTCTCCAGTTGTGGTAGATCGAAAGGAGCTAGTGACATATACATATTCACAGGGCTTGCAGCGACTACGGCCACACCTGAACATACCACAATGTGTTAGCCATGAGCTTGAAGGTGCCATGTTTGATTTAACTTGTGTGGGTGAGAAGATAGAACCCAATGTTCGACACTTTCTATATGAACACTTAATACCTTTGTCCACAGCATCATCTGCTGAGAGTAAAGAAAAATGTTTTTTAATGATGGCACAAATTTGAGGATATTGAGTGCTGTATCCTGTTTGTAAACCTTGAAAGCCTGTTGATTTATTTTTATTGATATCCATGGAGTTGTCATCAGACAAAAGATTTTTCCTTTCTATTTTGTCAATCTGCTTTCTGGCTCTATTTACATCTCTCCTAGGATATTTCCTTGCATATAATCGCTCTTCTAATATGTCAGCCTCTCGCATATAATTACTTAATTCACTGCAGTTTTGTTTAAGTCGTATGAACTGGCCTTTGACCACTGCAAACGTAACATGATCAGGATGACAAGAGGCTGCATGAAGAAGTGTGTTACCCGCTATAGTCTTGCGATAAACCTTTGAGACAATTTTGCCCTCTGTAATTCCCACTAGATTTCTATATTCTATTGCCTTGATACTTATATATGACTAATTGTGTATTTGCATCTTCCTTTTCCGTGCTTTAGCTTCATGTTTTCTGCATTTTGTCATCTGGAGCGTATTATACTCTGTCTTATATTTATTTTGTATTTACTTTGTAACCATGTACTGTTATTTACAAAATGTCATTACAATTTATTTAGGGCAGTTTTCATTACATCCGATTTGTTTCTAAAGTATACTCACACGCATACAGCTTTGGTTACTAATTATTCTAATTAGGTTCAGCGTAGGTAATTAACAGCAACCAGTAAGGTTGCGTTTTAGTGTTTTAAAAGGTGACAGGTTGATCACCGCACTATTGGCTATGACTACGGCACAAGCCGAAATGTGTAAGCCAGGTGGTACTGCGCTTTCCTAAGAAATTTTGGCTTCCTTCCTATGTTTTTAAAGCATATCAATAAAATTATTTGGATTTTATTCGAACTGTCAGACTTCGTTCTTTGGATGTGCACATACACATACACACACACTAATCATCAATATAACAAACAACCGGCTCAATACCATTGTTAGCCTGTTCTATGGTGATTTACCACTTGGGTGTATCTTCTTTTAAGCCCAGTTATGCTTTTCACAGAGTAGAACTTTCCTGTAGTATATCAGTCTGATCCAGCATATTACGGTCAGTCCAGCACTGAAACATCAGCAATTCCTCTCTGAACAAGGAACACAGCAACCCAAGATGATCGTTTCGGCCTTCATTGGGCCTCGTTAGTGAGGTGTAGCCATATTCCTCTAAGCACACTGAGCAAGGAGTCCACGTCTGGTTGCCCCTTTTTCCCTTAGGGAGAATAAATACATATAGAGAGAAGCGCACTCACAGGAATGAACAACCAGCTCAATACCATTGTTAGCCTGTTCTATGTCGATTTACCACCTTGGTGCAGCTTCTTTTTTGCCCAGTAATGCTTTTCACAGACGAGGCCCAATGAAGGCCATAACAATCGTCTGTGGTTGCTGTGTTCCTTGTTCAGAGAGGAATTGCCTCGTATTTTGGCGCTTGACTGACCGTAATAGGCGGGATCAGACTGATATGCTACAGGAAAGTTCTACTCTGTGAAAAGCATTACTGGGCTTAAAAGAAGCGGAGTCACCAAATAAAGTCCATCAAAGATGGTCCTAAAAGGCAAATGCGCCCTCTAGAGGCTTCCATCAACGGTCGAGAAGAAACACACCAGGATCAGCTCTTTTTGGAACAAGATAGAAATATTGTAAAAAAAAAAAAAAAAAGGCGCTCCAATGGTGCAGAGAATCACAACAGATATGAGAGAATATGCCAAATTTCCCCTCCACTGAATGATACTCACAAAAATGGCGCACAATATAGCAGTGCAAGTCAGGCAGGCTAGATAGATCAGAGTCCACCAGCTGGCTGACTCTGGATAATAGGACATCCAATTACTGCTGTGAACAGAGAAAATAGGAGGGAGGAAGTGGGCTCCAATAGTGCAGAAAATCACTACAGCATTGAGAAACTCCCAATATCCCTCCAATAAATATACTCACAAATGTGGCTCACTATATTGCAGTGCAAGTCAGGCAAGCTGGGTAAATTGGAGCCAACCAGCTAGCTCACTCAGGCAAACAGGTTCACAACCAGAACGAAATTGGTCATAAAATGTCAGAAAGAAAAACTCACAGCTCCTAGTAGAAGCAATAAAACCCCTATGTGTAGAGGATATTTATTGGAACAAATTAGTTTAAAAACTTAAATAAAATCTGCAACGTGTTTCAGAGTGCTTCTGGCACTCTTTCCTCAGGCAGTGAATACAAATAAATAAACATCACATCATATATAAAGCATTTGACCATTGTACAATGTTAAAAAAATATCCAATAATAATGGAGAATTCTAGACACATGACCGTAATGCTATATTGACTACTGCTGTGTAGACAATAGGCTGCTGATAATTAACCTCCTAATAGGCTACTGATGGTTAACCTCCTGGTATCCCAGCTCTAGTATAGTACTTTGTGCATATATGACATAAAATGAAATAAAAAACAAAAAATATAAGTGACCATATGATTATACCTCCCAGATTAATAAAAGTGACTGCAAACCAGTTGTATCAGTAATCTTTATTCATAAGATTGTAACTACTGTAAGTGTAAAAATTAGTTTTACCACATCCATCAAATACATTTGCAAACCACCTTGCTGTCATTCATAGGAAATCCGGGTAAACACATATCAGGACTCCTAAACAGAAGTGCTAATCGCAGCGTATTAACAATCCTTTCCATACTCTGACATCCGGGTAGGATCTTGGACGCAGCATGTAAGGATACGTCATTCGTAGTCAGCATTCGTTACCATAACCACAGGCTAACAATTTCGTGATCCACCAATCTGAAGCCAGAGGGCGGAGCACTCCACCAGTCAAATGTCAATATGTGGAGTCATCCTGAAAAACTCAATAATATAAAATAATAAAAAGAAACATTTTAATCAAATATCAAATAGTAAACATACAATATAAAATACCATACAATTATACTATATATATAAAAACTCAAATCAATTCATTAAACCCTTCTGAAGATAATTAGCTCCTCAAATGGAATCACCCCAAATTCGATATATGTATATTAAATTAAATTAATATTACAAAAAATATATAAATACTATGGGCTCCCTGGATGCTATATCATATTTTTAATACTATATATATAAAATTGAAATTTAGTATCTATTGGAAAGCAGCCAGATCTATATTTTCATTGAGTCCCTCAGGGGATAGGGTGCCTGGCCACGCCCCCTTCACGTGAACGGCGTGAAGGGGGCGTGGCCAGACATGAAGAGGGCGTGACCGGACGTGGGTGCGCGAAAGAGGGGAGAGAGATAGAGATGGGGAGAGAGAGGGGGAGAGAGAGAGGGGGAGAGAGGGGAGAGAGAGGGGAGAGAAAGGGGGAGAGAGAGGGGGAGAGAGAGAGAGGAGGGCAGAGAGAGAGAGGCGGGGAGAGAGAGAAAGAGGGGGGAGAGAGGGAGGGGGGAGAGAGAGTGAGGGGGGAGAGAGAAAGAGGGTGGGGAGAGAGAGAGGGGGAGAGAGAGAGGGGGGGAGAGAGAGAGGGGGAGAGAGAGAGAGTGGGAGAGAGAGGGGGAGAGAGAGGGGGAGAGAGAGAGGGGGGAGAGAGAGGGTAGAGAGAGAGCGCAAAAGAGAGGGAGGAAGAGCGCAAAAGAGAGGGGGAGAGAGAGCACAAAAGAGAGGGGGGAGAGAGAGCAAAAGAGAGGGGTGGAGAGAGAGAGCAAAAGAGAGGGGGGAGAGAGAGCGCAAAAGAGAGGGGGGGAGAGAGCTCAAAGAGAGGGGGGGAGAGAGAGTGCAAAAGAGAGGGGGGAGAGAGAGCTCAAAAGAGAGGGTGGAAGAGAGAGCACAAAAGAGAGGGGGGAAGAGCGCAAAAGAGAGGGGGGAGAGTGCAAAAGAGAGGGGGAGAGAGCACAAAAGAGAGGGGTGGAGAGAGAGCACAAAAGAGAGGGGGAGAGAGAGCGCAAAAGAGAGGGGGGAGAGAGAGCGCAAAAGAGAGGGGGGAAAGAGCCCAAAAGAGAGATGGGAGAGAGAGCTCAAAAGAGAGGGGAGAGAGATAGAGCACAAAAGAGAGGGGGAGAGAGAGAGCGCAAAAGAGAGGGGATAGAGGGGGGAGAGAGCGCAAAAGAGATGGGGGAGAGAGAGAGCGCAAAAGAGATGGGGGGAGAGAGAGAGCGCAAAAGAGAGGGGAGAGAGAGAGCGCAAAAGAGAGGGGGAGAGAGAGAGCGCAAAAGAGAGGGAGAGAGAGAGCAAAAGAGAGGGGGGAGAGAGAGCAAAAGAGAGGGGGAGGGAGAGAGCGCAAGGGGTGGGACCGCTGTACTGCAAAAAATGGCCCGTGTGAACG